>NW_024429194.1:60959720-61517756 GCF_017639785.1 Mesocricetus auratus
CACTGGTTAGATAGCCTATGTGAACTGGTGAGGCCTAGGTCCAGAGAAAGAACCTCTCTCAAAAAACTGAGGGGGAAGAAACACTTGATATTTTCCTTTGACATTCATATGCATGTCCATACATGTCCATGTGCACACACCCACAAGAACACAGACATGTGTGTGTGTGTGTATGTATGTTTGTATGTATATAACACATGTACACATACCCACAAAATTCTGGAGATTATCATGTAGCTAAATAAACAAAATTACTAACTTTTATTTATAGTTAGTTCCCAAAGGTCAATAAATGAAGTAGAACATTTGGAATTTTTGTTTGTATTTTGAAACATTTTGTATATGTCTAAAAGTAATGCCTTAGAAATAAACAGTCTGGGAGGGACCTGGAGGCAGTACAAAGCAGCCAGCATCATCAGCTGCCATTCCTGTCTTGCCCCTCAACCCAGCAGAGAGAGAGAGAGAGAGAGAGAGAGAGAGAGAGAGAGAGAGAGAGAGAGAGAGAGAGAGAGAGAGATGGGGGGAGAGATCTAACCTGTACCTACTGGAAGAAGACATGGGAAGACAACAGTATAAGAACACATCCAACAACAGAAACACTTATGTGACACCACCAGAGTTTAGGGATTCTACACCAGCAAGACCTGAACATCCCAACAGAGATGAAACAGAAGTGAATGACCTTAAAAACAATTTCATGAAAATGACAGAGGCCCTCAAAGAGGATATGAGAAAATCCCTTAAAGAAATGGAAGAAAAAACAAACCAAAAAATGCAAGAAATCAACAAATCTCTTAAAGAAAGCAAGGAAAGCCAAGAAAAAACAAACAGATGAAGGAAAAAATTCAAATAGTTCAAGACCTGAAAACTGAAATAGAGACAATAAAGAAAACACAAACTGAGGGAATGCTGGACATAGAAAAGTTGGGTAAACAATCAGGAACTACACATGCAAGCATAACCAACAGAATACAAGAGATGGAAGAGACAATTTCAGACACTGAAGATAAACTAGAGGAAATAGTTTTTCGACCAAAGAAAAATCTTAAATCCAACAAATCCTTAACACAAAATATCCAGGAAATATGGGACACTGTGAAAAGACCAAACCTAACAATAATAGGTAAAAAGAAGGTGAAGAAGCCTAGATCAAAGGTGCAGAAAACATATTCAACAAAATCATATAAGAAAACTTTCCCAACATGAAGAACGACATGCCTATGAAAGGACAAGAAGCTTACTGAACACCAATAGACTGCACCAAAAAAGTTTCCTCTCCACATAATAATCAAAACACCAAATATACAGAATAAAGAAAGAATATTAAGAGCAGTGAAGGAAAAAGGCCAAGAAACATACAAAGGGAGAACTATCAGAATTATACCTTATTTTGCCATGGAAATTTTGAAAATCGGGAAGTTCTGGATAGGTGTTCTACAAACACTAAGAGACCACGGATGCCAGCCTAGACTACTATACCCAGGAAAACTCTCAATCACTATAGATGAAGAAAACAAGATATCCCATGACAAAACTAAATTTACACAATACATATCCACAAATCCAGCCCTACAGAAAGTTCTAGAAGGAAAACTCCAACCCAAGGAAGTTATATGCACTCAAAAGAACATAGGTAATAGATAATCAGGCTTTACCAAAAGCCAGAAACAGGGGGAAAACTCACACACAATACTAGTACCAAAAACAAATCCAAAACAAACAGGAATCAACAATCAATGGCCATTAATATCCCTCAATATCAATGGTGTTAACTCACCTACAAAAAGACACCAGCTAACAGAATGGATATGAAGACAGAATCCATCCTTCTACTGCCTACTAGAAACACACCTCACCTTCAAAGACAGACGTTACCTCAGAGTTAAGGGTTGGGAAAATTTTTGCAAGCAATGACCCTACGAAGCAAGCTGGTGTAGCTATCCTAATATCTAAAAAATTAGACTTCAAACTAAAATTAATCAAAAGAGATGATTTCATATTCATCACAGGAAAAATCCATCAGGATGAAGTCTATGCCCCAAAAATGCATGGAATCTTCTCTAAAATCAACCATATACTCGGCAATAAAGCAAACCTTAACAGATACAAAAAAATTGCAACAACCCCTATATATTATTGGACCACCATGGCTTAAAATTAGAATTCCGCAACAAAACAGATTGCAGAAACCCTGTGAACCATGGAAATTGAACAGTGCCCAACTGCATCACTCCTGGGTAAAAGAAGAAATAAAGCAACCAAAGACTTCCTAGAATTCAATGAAAATGAAGACACAACATACCCAAACCTATGGGACACTCTGAAAGCTGTACTTAGAGGAAAGTTCATAGCACTAAGTGCCCACATGAAGAATCTGGAAAATAGCCACACTAAAGAATTAACAGAACACCTGAAAGCTCTATAACAAAAAGAATCAAACTCACCCAGGAGGAATAGATGCCAGGAAATAATCTAATTGAGAGCTGAAATCAATTAAGTAGAAACAAAGAAAACAATACAAAGAATCAATGAAATAAAGAGTTGGTTCTTTGAAAAAAATAAACAAGATAGACAAACCTTTTCCCAATCTAACCAAAAGGCAGAGAGAGAACATGCAAATTAATAAAATCAGAAATTAAAAGGGGGACATAACAGCAGACACTGGGGAAATCCAGAGAATCATCAGGACATACTTTGAAAACCTGTACTCCACAAAATTGAAAAATTTAAAGGAAATGGACAATTTTCTGGATAGATATCCCTTACCAATATTAAATCAAGAACAGATAAGTATTTTAAATAGACCTATAACCCTGTATGAAATAGAAGCAGTCTCCTAACCAAAAAAAAGCCGAGGACCAGATGATTTCAGTGCAGAATTCTACCAGAAATTCAAAGAAGAGCTAATACCAATACTCCTCAAATTGTTCCACACAATAGAAGCAGAAGGATCATTACCAAACTCAGTTGACCTGAGCAAGTGGGAACTCATGGACCCTAATCTGACAGCTGGGGAACCAACATAGGAGCAAACCAGGCTCCCCTTACTTGGGAGTCAGCTAGGAGCACTGGGAAGTCTATGGGGCCTCTGGCAGTGGAACCAGGATGTATCCCTAGGGAACGAAAGGACTTCAGAAGTCCATTTCCTATGGGGGGATACTCTCTTAGCCTAGATACACACGGTAAGGTCTAGGCCCCCCACACCAAATGACTTGACAGATTTTGATGATCCCTTATGGAAGCCCTTGCCCTCCCTGGGGAGTGGATGGGGGATGGGATGAGGATGTGGTGGGGGACATTGGAGGATGGGAGGGGGCAGGAATTGGGATTGATATGTAAAATAAGATATTTCCAATTTAAATAAATTTAATAAAGAAATAAATATCCTGTTTCATAGATTAGATAGAATATTGAAATGATTTTGAAACAAACTTTTCTTTGTTTTATCGGGAAAATTCCCACTTTTAAAGTATACACGTTATCTTATTGAAAAATTATATAGAGAATAGAAATACATTACTAGGTTTCTCTAAGATCCATATATTAAGTGATGGAAGACACAAAAGCCTAGAATTTTGTTGTAGGTGTTAAGAGTCATGGGTTCTGGCCTGGTTTCTTTTATAGGAGAAGGAGAAGAAAGAGGCCACTTCTCTATTGTGAATTCAGTTATCTTTCTGTTTCTTAATATGAAGTTCTAAAATGGCTCACAAGGACATAAAACTATGCCTAACACAATAGCAGAGTCATGCCACATTGGACATGGTGTATGGACTGACTGAATAAAGATCACTCACTGTCTGTGATCATTGACTTGTCACAGTCCTCTGCTATTGATGTACAATATCAAACATGTTTTCTGACTTACCATTTTCCATCCACAAATTTAAACCACTGTAATTACTACAAAAGATAGAAAACACGGTGAGCCTTTTGTATTTATTTCTATGCTATGCATTTCACAGATCCAACTGAGAATTTTTAAAGTATCTGAAAAATATAATGTGGTAAAATACAATGACATTTTTTGTGTGAAAAATGTCATAACAAAATCCATAACATTATAAGTAACTTAAATATCAATAACAAAGATGGTGGTTATTACAGTGTCTTAGTTTCTCTTGTAGTTCTTCGAAGAGACACCATGACCAAAGAAACTTAGATAACAAGGCATTTAATTGGAGACTTGCTCATAGTTTCAGAGGGTAAGACTGTGATCATCATGGTGGGAGCATGGTTGCAGCTAGACAGGCATGGCATTAGAGCAGTAGCTGAGAGCTTACACCTAATCCTCAAGCAGAAGGCAGAGAGACAGACAGACAGACAGACAGGTAGATTAGCTTTTGAAACCTTAAAGGCTACTCCAGGAAATACACAAGTCAGAATCATCTCTCCGTCCTTTTATTGCAGTGACTCTTAATCCAGCCCTTAGCCTTAAGTCATTTAGAGAGACTGACAAATTGCAGTATTTACCTTGGAGTAATTCTGTCAAAATCTATGTGTCACTTTGTATTATACATTTCATTATTTCTAAAACCCTTTATTCCTAAAAGGATACAAACAAATTCTCAAACTTCAAATGAAGCAGTTTGCCAACAGAGAATACAGCAATCGGTCGACTGGCAGGGCTGCAATACTAACAAGAAGGAACATCAGGCCTCTGGAGACTTGCCATCATGTTCTGAACATTTTCCTGCTAATATCCCACATCTACATTGTGCTTCACGCTGCAAGAGAAATATATTTTAAAACATTATATTTATTTGAGTTTTTCATTGCCTGTGGAGAGAAGGGGAATAACTCAAATGGTCATGCTTGGTGGCAAGTGCCTTTACCCTCTGAGCCATCTTGGTGACTTAAGATAAATATTTTTGTAGTTAAAGACAGGGACCTAGTGTTTAACGAACTCTAAAAACTCAAGTCACTCATTTTGATATTCCTAGAGCCTGACATCTGTTCCCAGAGCACTCTCACATTTACACAGTGTTTTACTTTCTGTAGTTTTATTCATTTACTAATACCTTTCTCCTTCTCCCTTTGCTTTCATTTCCATTACTATTGCTTCATCCTACTACATCCAATAATCCTGTGAAGCTTCATTTAGTTCTTATATTGTAACTACAGAAACACCCATGTTTCCATTGACAACTTCAGGGGCTCTAATTTAGTCCCATGGATCCATGACTTCATTCTTTGAAACACATGCTACATAACTCTAGGGGGTGAGTGAGTATTGTGTTGGCAAATTTTATGTTAATTTGACACAAGCTAGAGTCATCTGAGACATGAAAACCTCAGTTGGGGTTATACGTCCATATGATCAGTCTGTGGGCAAGGCAGTAGGGCATTTTCATAATTAGTGATTGAAGGGGGAGTGGCAAAGCCCATGCAGCTGATAGTCTTGGGTTTCTAAGAAAGCAAGCTGAGCAAGCCATGAGAAACTCTCCAGTAAGCAGTCTTCCTTCGTGTCATCTACATCAGTTTCTGCCTCCAGGTCCCTTCCCAGTTGGAGTTGCTGCCATGACTTCCTTCAGTTTCAGCGATGAACAGTAAAGTACAATTATAAGCAAAACAAACAAACAAAAGCTCCTCTCATCCCCATTGTGCATTTGTTTATGGTGCTTCATCGCAAGGGTATCTTTAACAAAGACAAAACAAAGACAAGTATGTCAAGGAAATAACTCTGTCAAGATTCAGTGATGTGCCAATGAAAGTATATTCCTCACTCACATTGCATGCTGTTTCAAGATTAGCTATGAATCTTAAGTTAATTTTTACTTCAGGTTCAGAGAAATCATGCTGGTCTAGCAGAAACAGTAACAGTAACAAAGGAAGAAAAATGGTATAATGAATCGTATGTTGTCATTTAAAATTTTCTGCTCTTGTATGTCAGATACTCATAGCCTCATGTTCCATTAGCTAGTCAATTAATGCATGAGTAAATTCATCTATAGTTAGGAAAATTGTGACTTCTCTTTCCTAGAGAAGAAAGACAATGAATATGAATATGTACAGACACACACACACACACACACACACACACACCACTCTACTATGGAAGTATTATAAGTAAAATTCAACCTAAGGGGAGAGATTCCTCTGTGGTTAAAAGAATTTGTTGTAGCTGACCCTAACAAGGGGGAGCTCATGGACCCCAGAATGATATCTGGGAAACCAGCATAGGACTGACCCAGACCCCCTGAATGTGGATGTCAATTAGGAGACCTGGGCAATCTATGGGACTGCTAGTAGTGAATCAGTATTTATCCCTAGTGTATGAATGGATTTTGGGAGCCCATTCCATATACAGGGATACTCTCTCAGCCTAGACACACAGGGGAGGGTCTAGGCCCTGCTCCAAATGATATAACAAACTTTGAAGATCTGCCATGGAAGGGGCCTCACCCTCCCTGGGAAGCAGAAAGGGGATGGGATAGAGGGTTGTGGGCAACAGGGGAGGAGGAGAGGGAGAGGGAACTGGGATTGACATGTAAAACAAGCTTGTTTCTAATTTAGAAAAAAAGGAAAAAAAAAGAATTTGTTGCTCTTACAAAAGACACAGTTCAGTGTTCAGCACCCACTTGGTGACTCGCAGCCATCCTTAACTCCAGTTCCAGGGCATCTGACACCCTCTTCTGAATTCCACAGGGACTAGGCGTAAACATGGTATTGTAAATGTAAGTTTCTGTCCCACCTTGTCCTGTAGCTATTCAGTGCCCGCCCCCCCCAAACACGGAACCTTATATTAATTATAAACTGTTTGGCCTACTGCTCAGACTTATTACAAACAAACTCTTACAATTTAAGTTAACTCATAATTCTTATTTATGTTTAGCCACATGGCTTGGTACCTTTTTCAGTATGGCATTCTCATTTTGCTTCCTCTGTGTCTGAATGGTGACTCACTCTCTGCCTTTCCTGTTCCCAGAATTCTCCTAGTCTGGTAGCCCCACCTATACTTCTTGCCTGACTACGAATATAAGTGACAGATTTTTACAGTGAACAAGAGCATTATCCCACATCATTATACACATATATACATTCAGGAAAAGCATTCATAGATAGAAAATAAAGTAAATACAACCAAAAAAATTGAAACTATTTTACCAAACTGTTATATATAATATTATATTTTCTTATGATAGTTTGTGGTTGTGCCTTCATGGAACAGATTTCTTCAGTAAAGAAGCACATTTTATTAACCTTTATTTTCTTAGAACATATTTGTCCTGGCACATAGCTGGCATGGACAAATATTTCCTTTATGAATTAAAGACAAATATTATCTAGCAATAGTTGTATCTAGAAATTTCTGAAATTCAATGTTCTTTAAATAAAGCCACACAATTCTTAAGTGTAAGTTCTTCTAACCTGTATTCGACACACTCAGTCCACATGCTGAGATTATCTGCCATACACATCATACTGTGTCAGGCATGTGACTGAGCTTGAATCCAGTCTTGGGCTCTCTAATAGTTTGTCTGAAGAGCAATAAAGTTAAGTTCTGCCAGAAAGCACTCTGGGCATAATTGTTGAGGTCTAAATTGAAAAAAAATGAGTTTGTCCTCTTCTTTTTTAATCAGTAAGGCAGTATGTCATTGCATGGTGTATCTGAAGTACTTATGGAAACATTCTAAAATGTATAGAGTTTAGTGCTTGCATTTATCCTCAAACAAGACTTTCTGTGCCTTATAATGTATATACTTCGTTTTCTTACCGCATTGTTCAAATTCTATCATTTGAGAAGTTTATTTATATAGCTGAAATAATAATTTTCTTTTATAATGCTATGCTAAATTAAATTTTACTGTATTTTTGTCAGGGAGCAAAATTATTATTTTACATCTTGACAACCTACGGCAATAGAACAAGAGTCGAGAAAGGGACCCTTTCCTGAGAAACAGTGCAGACATATGTTAAACAGTACATTTTAATTTCTTTTATTGTGAAAAATTTTAAATTCAGTTTTAAGTGATACAAGAAAATATGAAAAGTGTTTATATTCATGTGGAACTACATAGTGCTTACACACACACACACACACACACACACACACACACACAAACACACAGCGAATGCTGTTTGTATCAGACTGTTATCAGTCTCCTCAAACAGGTCATCTGTTCTTTATGGTGCAACTTTAATTTCCTTTCTTTTGGCTTTGTGAAACACACAACATGGTGTGGCTATTTATAGTTAACTCACTCTGCAATTATCTATCAGAATTCTATGTACCTATTAAACTGTACCTCAGCACTGGGTGACCAATATTTTTCCATTGTCTCACTGGAACCATTATTGCTCTGTATTGTAGATAGTATAATAAAAGATTAGACCTTTAAAAAGGACTACCTCATAAAATGGTGAACACTTTAATTTCCTAAAAGAAAATAATTACTGATTAGGTAGAAATGGTGCATGTGTAGCAAAATGGAAGAGCTTAAATTAATTATATGAAATGATTGAAAGACTTCCTTTAGATTTGGATGCAGGTAGAGGCAGAGCTTCAAAGAAAGAGAATAGGATAGTTCTGCCAACCCACTGCTCACTGGTGCATGAAATTGAGCTGTGGAAGCAAAATTCATTCCACTTACAGTTTTAAATTCCTCTAAAATGCCTATTTTATAACAATAAAAAGCATCTATTTAAATTGCAGATGATTCAAAAGGTTGAGGCAGACCTGTCCAACTGGGGTTTCTTAGAGAGAGCATTTCAATGAGTGAATCTTGTTGGGAAGCATCTTAGTGAGAAAATTGGCAGTCAGTGCTTCCCTTTAAGGTTGCTGCAAGCTCTGTGCATCATAAGAGGAAGACAGTATTTGTTTGTAGAAGAATCATTTCAATGAATCAATTACAGATAGAAATCTAGGTGATTCAAAGATTTGGTGTTGCTTTTGTTTCCCAATACACCTACTCATTTAATGTATTGTTTACTAAGGCAGAGTTTTTCTATGTACTCTTGGCTGGAGTAGCACACAGTAGATAGCTGACTTTGTACTCATGACAATCCTCCTGCCTCAGCTTTACCAATGTTAAAGCTACATTTGGCCCTCACCTTATCTGTCACTTTCATTTCCTTAAGATTTTTCTTTTGATTTATTTGTTTTACTTTAACTATTTTGCCTGCATGCATTATGTGCACTATGTACATGCCTGTTACCCACAGAGATTGGAAGTGGGAGTCAGTTCCTTTAGAACAGGAGCTCCAAGTGGTTGTGAGCTACAATATGGGTACCAGGAACAGAACATAGTCTGAAGGCAGCATGTGCCAGGAACAAAACATCCTATGTAGAAGAAGAAGAACATAGTATGTTCTGGGAACAGAACATAGTATTGACTTGTCTTTCTTAAGATTTGTTTATATATTATGTATACAGTGCTCAGTCTGCATGTATGACTGCAGGTAAGAAGAGGGCTCTAGATCTCATTACAGATGGTTGTGAGTCACCATGAAGTTGCTGCAAATTGAACTCAGGACCTCTGGAAGAGCATCTAGTGCTCTTAAATGCTGAGCTATCTTTCCAGCCCCTGGAGTTGTGCTTACTTTCATCATTTGAAAGGAAAGGATAAGTCCGGCATGGCAGTGTATGCCTGCAATGCCTGAACACCAGAGTGGAGGCAGGAGGATCATGAGTTTGTAGCCACCCTGGGCTATGGAGCAAGGGCTTGTTATATAAAACTAAGTAAATGTAGTTCACCCCTCAGGAAAATCTATCCAAACATGCATCTTAACAAGGGAATAAATACAAGTACAAAACTGAGACTGAGAGAATGAATGATATACTCTTCAAGTGAACTCACCTTGATAGATGGCTGGGGTAGAAATCAGGCTAAGAGTAGTAGGACAGAAGAGAAATACAGCCGCTCCTGTGTCCAGGAGTGGGTACCACCTCTGACTTAGCAACTCCCACAAGAAGAGAAGAGCCCCGGGACAGGCCATGGCTTTAGCAGTGATGAGAATGGGGATCGATATATTTTCCTGCCTAGAATGTCATATCCACCTGCTCTGCAAACCTGGAGCTTCCAGAAAACAAGGCAGGGCCGAGAGTGATATGCTTTGTGAACTCTATTAGGGGGATCAAATATGCTGAGAATTATCCAAAATACATGAAAACAGTTGAATGCCACCTCATAATTTTGACAAATATTAATGTTGCGCTAGACTTCTCTCATATCATTTCCAATATTAAGCAGTATTTGAAATCTCCCGTATAGTCACCATTTTCTTGTTTATTTAATAGTTGTTAAACTAATTTATTTTCTCTAGATTTCCAGAGATTTAACACCATTTGCTATCCCTTTTCCAATCATGTATTTGATATTTATTATTCTTACATGTAATACATTTATTACATCCACAGTACATGATCATAAATGTAAACTACAATGTATTTTGTTTTGTTGTGTGATACATAAAACATTTATAATTTACTTTTCAGAATTAGTATTTAAAGCGTATCCAGGTTGATAGATAAAGGTGTTGAAAAGTTTTCTATTATTTGGCTATGTATTTATTTCACTCACTGACATTTAGGATGCTTGCAGATTTTACTTTGTTTTGATTTTTAAATTTTATTTATGTATTTACTTATTTAGTTGTATTATGTGTGTAGGCATGTCCATGCAATATCACACATATGCAGGTCGGAGGACTACCTGTGGCAGTCAGTTGTCTGCTTCTACCGTATTCGATATGGGATCTGGAAATCACTTGGTCATCAGCTGGAGTGTAGACACCGTGGTTTACTGATCCATCTTGAAAGCCCGCTTCTAGAATGTAGATAGTATTGATACAATTTTTAAAATGGTTTTGAAAGTTGCTTTGGCTCGATTGAGACAATAACATAGATTATAAATATATTGGAGTGTATTATATTCTCTAAATTTAATGTGTCCTTCTGTTCTGGAAGTTAAATAAAAATGTCATCTTGTTTTTTATTTTGGTTTGCTTCATAATAGTTTATGAAAACTTTTAGTTAGGTTGGTTGGCCATGCCTGTGATTCCAGAGCCTTCCTTGAAAGGGAGGCAAGCCTTGAGTAGGGGATCATTCTGAACATGAATTCGCACAATAAAGGAATAAATACACTTGTGCGCATGATCCAACACTTTCGTCCTCAGGAACACCTAAGGTTATTACCAATACCGTGTGTACCAATGCAATGAAGTGAACAGGCTGCTCATCTCGGTTTGTTGAAACTTTCACTTTCAGTTGGGTCATGGTTTTCCTAATATCCTAAAATTTTTGTCTTGTTATTTCGTTTGAATCACTCTTTCAATATCAATGTATAAAGATATAGTTAGCATTTGCATTTCATAATGAGTCTGAACCTTCTTTCTTCTGCTTTGCCAATACTTTAATAGTGATCAATAATGTTGCTTTTTTTGTCCTCTAGATTTTAAGAAATATGGCCTTAAAAGTGTACTAGACCAGTTAAGGGGAATTATGCATGTTATACCCACATTTTTCCCTATCTTACCACACTTCATTGCTTTCTTAAATCTACATTCTTAATAATACTCTACACAAAACAGTTAACGTCTTTAATGCCTGGTATGGTAGATAGAGTAATAATCACCAGAAGTGTTCATTCTGAATCCTGACATTTATGCATAGACCTTAAATCACAAAGGAAGTGGTTACAGATATAACTGACCTAATATTGAAAGAGGGAGGGTAGTCTGAAAGATGTATATGAATTCAGTGTAACTGCAGGGTCTTTATAGTGGAACAGAATTCACAGGGGAGGTAAGCACAGACAGCAGTGTGAGGAAGATTTGACTCATATTGCTGGCTCAAAAAGTGGAGGGAAAGAGCTATCGGCCAAGAAATGAGGGTGGCCTCTAGCTGGAAAACACAGCAAAACAGGGTCTTTTGGGAGCCTCCAAAGGCAATGCAACCCTGTTGGCTTCTTGATAGTTCAGTGAGATCTACTGGCGTCCTAACCTCCAAAGTTGTAAGATAATAAACGTCTGTTTCAAATCACTAAGTTTATGGTAATTTTTGCAGCAGCATGGATAACTACATAGATGAACATTCAAAACCAGATCTGACTACAGCTGTACTTTCATTAACTGAGTTCATTCCTTGTCATTAAGTGTCCTTTCCTTATATTTAAATTAGTAACAAAGTATTTGCTTATGGATTATGCATTCAATTTTAACCACCAACAATCATGCAAATCTGTTTATTATTAGTATTTCAACACACGTTTACTGAGTGCCAGGCATTGCTTATCCACTCCCTCATCACTCACCGTTATACATTTTATTAGACCTGACTTCCCTCCCTCTTGTTATTGTCACTTGGAAAGGAAAGGCTCTAGATGAATTCTGTAGAACCAGACAGACCAGGGCTCAGAGTCTAAACCCCAGTTTCCTATCTGAATGACTTTAACTTTGTGTTCAAGTTTCCCATTTGTTATGACGAACTATTCTCCAACTGTTCTTGGTTCTGAGCAAGATAAAAATAAAAGATGTTTCCTGTCTTTGGGATGGTGAAATCAGGCGTATATTAAAATAAAGCATTCATTCTAAAAGTTCTAATTCCAGTCCATTTCCCCTGATCCACTGTGTAAGATAGTGGGTAGAAGGAGGGATGATCTGGAAAGAAAGGCAAAAGTGGAGAATAAAAGACATTGCTATTGAAGGCCTTTGGGTTTGCTGTGATGGCAAAAGAGAATTATGGAAGATTCAGCTGAGATATGACCATTCAGTTGAGATATGGCCATGATCATTTGAGTAGTTTATATGGAAGACTTTCACAGAAGGTTAGAGCAACAGTGATCTGGAGACAAGGCTCCTCTTGGCACCACCACACCATAAACAAATTGACAAGTATCTGGTCTGTTCTTATGCCCTCACCATCTTGTTCTTTTACCTTACCCTGCAAACATCTAGGACAGTTACTTTCAACCTTCCCAATGCTGTGACCTTTTAATATAGTTCCTCATGTTGTGTGACCCCCAACCATAAAAATATTGTCATTCTTACTTTGTAACTGTAATTTTGCTACTGTTATGAATTATGATGTAATAGTTGATGTGCAGGATATATGACCCCTGTGAAAGGTTTATTCAAACCCCAAAAGAGATCATGATCTACAAGATGAGAACCTTGGGTTCTAGGGACACTTATATTTACAGAGGCAAACACAGATAAACATTGTTAATATTTTCAGAGTACAGAGTATTTTAAGAACTATATGTTAATTGTTTAGCCTACTTCTTCCCATATAGCACACAGATCTAGATGAGAGCAGAACCAGGCAGGAGGCTATGTGAAGGACCAACCAGGAGATAGATATTCATCCTTATTTTTAAAAATGTGGGGATGTGGGTCTAGTTAGCTCAAATATCCATACAATCCCTCCATACAATCTTATGTAGCACGTGAACTATAAAGTAGAACTGTGAACAGTTTATTGGAAATAAAACAGCCAAAAGTATTCCCTACATTGAACTATATAAGCTAAATACGTAACTGATATGAAAATTCTATATCACTGTTTACTGCTCTAGTTGGTGACATTAACCTGGGAGAACAGTACCTAAATGGGATGGACTAACATCTCTTGGAGTAGCCAACCTTATTCAGAGCATCAGACGATTTATGCCCTGAGGGTTAAGAAGAATTGCATGGTAAGGTGTTCAAGTACAAGGACAAGCCACATGTGTCAAAAAAACATGCCTTTTCACAGAGTCATATGAATAACAGCAAGTGAAGGAAATTCACCTGTCAGAGGCACAAAAACACATTCCAAGAACAGTTCTGTGGTTTTGGAGAAACTGAGGATACAAGACTTTCTTGGAGTTTTATCACAAGCACTTAGAATTCCTTCACAAGACTCCATTCTTGAACTGTTTACCAACATGTCCAGGCTTTGTCTCTACCCTGAATACAGTCAGCTAACATAAGAAACAAGTAATTGGTGTGGAAAAATAATGTGCTTTGTGGGGTAAATAGGTGACTCAGTGCTTAAGAGCATTGACTCCTAGAGGACCCAGACTCAATTCCCCCAAGCCCCATGGTTGGTAATTATAGGAGATCCAATACCTGGTTCTGGCCTCAATGGGGATGGCACATACATTATGCACATAGACCCATACACACAAATCATTTTAAAACGTATTTTGTTTGTTTTCCCATAGATACAAAATAACTAAACTTTATATTATTAAATCCTACAGGTGAATAAAATTATTTAAAATTTCCAATAGTTGAATGATGCTTTTATTTAGTGCATGTAATAAAATGAAAACTTGAAGGAGGATAAAATATTTCTATTTTATCCCAGTTAAATTAAGGTTAAATTGATACTCTAAAATTATGTTTTTAAGTATGTTTTAAAGCCTGTCTTGGAGTGAGTACCCTTATGTTTCACCCTATCTCTGATGATTGTTACTAACAGTTTTTACTTACTAATTCAGTTAGCGTTCACGTTCCAGTGTTTTCTATATGCTATAAGAAAGTTCTACCCAATGGTTTCCTAAGCAAGACTTGAAAAAAAAATGACAAAACCAACTGTCCTGCTACAAGGACAAGAAGGCAAGACTCACAAGACCCTACCCTTAGATGAAGAGATGCAACATTGCTTGCCAAGTGAGCAAGAATTCATTTAGTTCTGGGATGATCCTCCTGATACATGAGCCATTCTTGAGCAGCCTTAAACACATATAAAAATATGATCAGCACTAAATGAACTTAACATGTAGTATGATGCTGCAACGATAAACGGCACACTTGAGGGTATAGGTAACTGTTTATTGTAGAAATTACTCACAAGAGAAAAACAAGCAACCCTGATGAGTCGAGTAGTTTTCCACCACCGAAATGGAAGCTGAAAGACTGCTGTTCAGTCTTTTATTCCTTCCTCCATGCATGCCCCTAGCCACGCCCCAAAGTGGGCCTTGCTACTGGCATAGTTCTGCTGCTCTGTGTCTAGTCATGCCCAAAGTGGGTGTGGTTAGCGGCGCCGTTCCACCCTTTCGTTACCCCATCCGTATCCATCTTTAGAATGCCACATGGCTAATGGTGGAGCCCTAAGTTTCCCCCTACAGTAGTATGTAAGCATATACACATAAACAATAATTGAATAATTAAAGAATAAGAGACCACGAATTTGAACAATGTACGGAGCAGAGAAGGAGTTGGATGAAACAGAGGAAGGAGGAAATGATGTAAGTACAGTACCTATATATATATATATATATAAAGTTTTAAAAATTAAAGTATTTTTTACGAAGAAAGAAATGAATACCTAGAGAAACCAAGTAGTCTGATAAATTTATAAAGGAGACAACCACCACACCTGTATTTGACAAGTATCTTTGTCACTTGACTTGATACTTCTGTTCTTACACAGTCTCTTTCAGTCACTAGCCTAAAGTGGTTTGCTTCACTGAAGAGACTATTGGCTTTTCCTATGCTGCTTTCTACCCCAGTGGGAAGATGAAGGGTGACGTTCTCTGGTAATATCTAGGTTGTTTGCCAGGGATACCCACTGTTGATATATAATCATAAATAAGCTAAAGTGAAACCTAGAGGTTTGCTTTGAGGAGAGCTTTGTCCTCTGGCAGAGTTAGAGACAAGAGATTAAGATTTTATATTATTTCAAGTATAAAATTTACTTGCTAGAGGTAAACTCTGCCCTATTGGTTTTTTTTTTGTTTTTGCCATTTTCTTTGTTTTTAATTGAGCTAAGAACTTCCTTTTTACAATTTTTTGTTTTTGTTTTATGTTTTCTCAAGACATGGTTTCTCTGTGAAGCCCTGGCTATCCTGGAACTTCCTTTCTATACCAGGCTGTACTTAGACTCATAGAAATCCACCCACTGTGCCTCTAGAATGCTAGACTTACAGATGAGTGCTACCACAGCCTGGTATTTTTATACATTTTTGGGATACGATTTCAATCTCTCTTAATACTGTCACTTGGAAATGAAAGGCTCTAGACAAGTCCTATGGAATAATGCACAATATAAGAATGTATCTGCCACAAGATAGACAAGAGTTCATAATCTAAATCCCCAGTTCTTATCTGAATGATTTTAATCTTCATGTTCATATTTTCTCATTTGTTATGGAGAACTATTCTTGGATAACTGTAAGTTTAAATAAAAAGTTTCCCACAAAGTTTTGCCATATTATAAGCTTTTTCTGAATTTAAATACTAATAAAATATTAACTGTAAATTCATGTGAAACTCAGGTAGGAAATAATTTGGGACACAGACACTGGAGATACTGTCAGACTTCACCTTACACAGGGGAACCAGCAACTTTGTTCCTCTCACACAGGTGGGTAACCTACAACAACTTGCCTGCACATTTCTCTCTATCTTTTAATTATAATGACAAACCTTACTTTAGAAGAGTTGAAAATTCTATTTCTAGGGTAGAAAATAAATGATTTGTGTTCACAGTCATTAGAAAAAAAGTTGTTGAGCTTCTATAATCTTCTTGTAAAGATTTACATAAATGTTGATGGGATGGTATTACATTATTATAAAGGGATTGCTTTTAGACTCAAATACCCAAAGGGGCAAAACTAACCTAATGCATATCTTAATTTGGAGGTTGTCATAAGTTTTAAACAGAATATTGTGATTTTTATTTCCTCAAATATTAGCTATAAAAGCCATGTTGTATTGTCAGAAAGATACTTTATTTTCAAGTTTGTTTTATTCCATGAGATAGCCATTCTTTGTTTGAGGCTAGGACCTTTCAATCTTCCCTAGTTAAATAAAAAAAAAGATTTAGACAAAGGAATTTCAGTGTTTGAAAAATATCTTTAAGACATGAAGGTCTGGAATTTCATATATGTATGTGTGTTCTATACTTTTTTTTTAATCTCCACAGACTAAAGCAAAGATATATGGAATGCAGATGGTAGCAGTATTTCATGTCTTGTTGATAATGGTAAATCAATGTCTATTTACTGCTTTTTCTAACTTCAAACATCATTTTAGACTCTGTTCCTATTTCAACTTGAATGAAATATCAGTTGTATTACTGGACTTTATTGTAGGTAAAAATGTATTTTATTTTTTATTTCCTTCCCCAAACATTCTATGGTTTCCTTATATTGTCTTAAGAAATGCTAAATTCTGCCTCCTTATGCAAAAAAAAATTGAATTTGATTCAATAAAAAACTCACCATAAACTGTTCCAGATCCACTGAATGTGGATGTCAGTTTGGAGGTTTGGTTAATCTATAGGGGTCTCTGATAGTGGATCAGAACTTATTCCTAGTATATGAATGGACTTTGGGATCCCACTCTACATAGAGGGATACTCTCTCAGTCTAGAGACATGGGGGAGGGTCTAGGCCCTGCTCCAAATGATAGGACAGACATTGAAGATCCCTGGTAGAAGGCCTCACCCTCCCTGGAGAGCAGAAAGGGGATGGGATAGGAGGTCAGTGGGGGGGCAGGAGAGGAGGGGAAGGAGAGGGAATGGGATTGACATGTAAAACAATCTTGTTTCTAATTTAAATCTAAAAACAAAAAACCAAAACCTCTCCCTACACTGGGTCCTGCCTCCCTTGGCTTCCTCCTATTTGTTTCAAGCCCTGAAGCAGCTACCACATCTCATTTTGTTGAGATCCCAGAAGAATGTAATTCTAATACCAAGGCCTGCTTTCCTGTGAATTGTATAAAGCTACTGTAGCTAAGCTGCTATATATCTTGCATTCTTCTACTGTTCTGTGACTTCTTTTCACTTTTCTAAGCCATATTAATTTTTTCTTGAAAAGATTAAGGCACAGTCAATAACTAAATAGTTATCTCTAATGGTAAATGAAAGTTGCTAAAGTTGATCTTTTAAAAAGCAGCTTGTAATTGGAGAAGGACTCTCTTTCCCATGGAGAAGGCTTCCTATAATCTCTGAAGCATTATCATTGAAGATAAACAGAGCATTGGAGAGTGGATGGGTATAGTTACATTTGGGTGTTCTCCCACTACCCAAAATTTAGCAGTTAAGTACTCAGCTATCATTGCTTCATAAACAGGGTAAATCAATTTGGCTGATAGCATGTACCACTCACCTGGGTGGAAAGATATTTTAAAAAATAAAGGAAGTGATTATGTTTTCACATTTGGATGGGTGGGCAAGAGATATATTTTGATGATATACAACTTACAAATATTTTCTGATGACCAACCATGTACAGATTACTCACTTTACTAAATTGAGAAGAAGAGGATTTAAATATCTCATTATGTTAGTAATCACCAAAGTTTGCTGACTTTCCACTGATTTCACAGAATCTATATAATTTTACATGCAACATTTTATTTAAGATTTAGTGTGTGCACCATAAAGAAGTAAACATAGCTGAGTATGGTAGATTTTTATCAGCTTCGGCACTGGAGAAACTAAAGCATGAGAACTATCAAGAGTTCCAGTACAGCCTGTGTTACAATGTGAGATCCTGTCTGAAACACACACACACACACACACACACACACACACACACACACGCATGCACGCAAGCATGTGAGCGTGCGCACACACACACACATGCATGTACATACACATGCAGAGAGAGAGACAGAGAACAATGACAAGGAGGAAAAGGAGAATAACGAGCAATGAAGCAAAGTATTGAGAAAAACACAAAGCTTTTCTGTAAGTTTAGGAATTTGTGCCTGACTCTGAGAAGTGAGAATGAGAAGGAAAGTCAGAGTGAGCTTGCATGGTGGTGAGTGGAAGGAAGAAGGATGGTGGAAACCCCAACAGGCAGATTACAGCTGATAGCAAGGAGGCCTCATACTCTAGTCTGTGACTGGGTCTCACTACTGGGTGTTCTCCATGGCTCACTGTGGATCAGTGAACCTTTCTTCCCCCTTTTAAAGTGACATGAAGATGGAGTAAAAGTTGCCACCTGGAAATTGTTCCTGACCATCTTTATGGCGCTCCAGTGACCATGACTCTGGAGCTCCTTTACCTTCGGGGTTCTCAATGGATTTAAGCATTTATTTTGTTTTATTTTTGCTGTTGTTGCTTGAGTTTTAAGACGGGGTCTCCTTATATAGTGTTAGCTCTCCTGGAACTCCCATGCAGACCAGGTTTACCTCAAACTCACAGAGATCCTCCTGTCTCTCTGCCTCTAGAGTGCTGAGATTAAAGGCATGTGACACATCTACAAGTTTATGTTTTGTTAATTTTCCTCTCGTTTGGTCTTTGTAAAGGGTTATTCTTAAGTTTACATAGTGCATGCTTTATTAATCAAATTGTTAAATTTTTGTATCTTTGTTATTTGTATTTCAGAGCCAATCTTTTATAAACTTTGATAACTATTTGATGTTAAAATAGAGAAAAATGCAGCATTGAAAGACAGTATGAAAAAACTTGTTTCTTTCATCATTCTTTCTCAAGTTCTTATATTTTTCATACTTATTGTGTGTGTGTGTGTGTGTTTGCATGTGCATGCATGAGCGCACATGCATGTATATATGATTGTATATGTATCACCGCAAGAGTGTCGGCAGAGATCAGCTTGTGAGAATTGGCTCTCCTTTTACTGCATGGGTTCCCTGAAGTCAGAATCAGGTCACCAGGCTTGACTATTGATTCAACTGCTGAGCTATCTCTTTGTTTTCTCAATTTATTTTTAATTTGTATTTGAAGTTAATATCTTCTATATTTCTGGTTTGGGCTTTGTAGGAGAATTAATCATAATTTGTTACATATGTGTATATATATATGTATATATATATACATATATATATAATCAGCAGTTTTTCAAATTTCCAGATTACACTGACTAATGACTTCTTTTTTTTTTTTTTTTGGCTTTTCGAGACAGGGTTTCTCTGTATTGTTTTTGGAGCCTGTCCTGGAACTCGTTCAGTAGACCAGGCTGGTCTTGAACTCTGCCTCCCGAGTTCTGGAATTAAAGGCATGTGCCACCAACGCCTGGTGAATAATGACTTCTTATTTAAAGTATTTATGCCTGTACATTGGTATCTGTCCACCCCTAACCAGCAAAGCTCTACAAGTTCCCATCTAAGTTTTGAATTTTAAAAATTGCTTACTATTATTATTGTGTGTTCACATGTGGATATCAGAACTATGGGATTGGTTCTTCTTATCTACCTTTCACAAGTTCAATGAATCAAATTCTGGAACCAGGCTTATGTGACAAGAGTCTTTACACTCTGAAACATGTCGGCAGTGCAGCCGTGTTTCTTACTACACAAACTCTGAACTGGGAAAAAGAGTGAAACTCTTCATTATCTGAAGATGATTGAGATCTAGGTTATGTGCTGTAAAATGTTTGTAGGCTTCTCTTTTGAGATATAATCTTGTTGTCTAACACAGGGTGGCTTAGAACATGTGATCTGCCTGCCTCAAATTCTAGGATACTGATCTAGGTAAACATCACTGTTCCTGTCTCTTATAATTGTTTTTAATATGGATTCTTGTTCTTCTATATCATAGTAACTAAAATTATCTTCTTAGAAGATGTAAAAGTCTTGGTACCAGATGAATAATAAATCACAGACTCTCCCATATTCTTTTATATACAATGTATATGTATGTGGTATTCTCTCTAAATAGTATTACTGGCACTGGTGAGGCAATGTATCCTTAAGAAGGAATTTCTCAGTATTAAGGCCCATGATGGAAAAGCTCACTACACACAGAAATCAAATCTTTACCTTGACTGTTTGGTACAACACATAACCTGACTGACACTCTGCTTACTCTGAAAAGTAAGGGACCTGTGGCAGCAGGCACAGCTGCAGGCATTCTCCAGTTTCTCCCTGTCTGTAGTGGTCCCTGTTCTCTTTTCTGTGTCATCTTCCATTTCTGCCGTAAATCTTCTTGCCTCAGTCACATCACTGAGTTCTTTCACAATCACTTCATTTTGCCTTAATTAAATCTTTGAAAACCCAATTTCCAAATATAATTAGACTCTGACGTTAAGTACTGCAATTCAAGGAAGTGGCAATATACCTCCATCACCCAGTAGATGATTTTTAACCACTAACAAGTCTCATAAATTGTCTATTTTGTGAGTTTTTGAGAGATCCCTATGTCTCATTACATCATCAACAGTTATATTTACACTTGAAAAAATCAAATAGTCACTGTGTATTAATGGTTCCTAGGTATATATAATGATTCTGAAGTAAAGAGGGTTGCCAGATTCCTGCATATGGGATTTACTGAGCAGGTCCTTCAGACCTCAAGAGGCTACTTTGGAATCTGTGGACCATCCACACATCCACCCCCTCCTGTGCAATGCACTCTAACTCTACTGTTTATTTGTTTCTATTCTATTTCTGTCTATCTCATTATGGCCTGGATTCTGAAACTACAGGCATCAGCCAGACTGAGGCTGCACTCAGCACTGAGAATCACCGATGAGAAACATGGAAGGCGCATCAGTGTTCTGTGATCTCTCTGCCTCCATGAGATGCTCAATGGATAGAAATAGAGGCCAAGAGCCTGACTCCTGGCAAAGAACCATGATAGACATATTTACTGTGAATTATAATCATCAAGGAAGAAAAGGAACCAACACATGGATCAGAGGAATGTGAAAGGAATAATGATTCCCACAGAACACATGTGTAAAACAGCAGCAATAGGAAAATAAGCAAATATAATGAATGGCACTCTCTTTCATGGCAATCAGGAGTGGATTCTGGATTCACATGCATAATGTCAAAATCTAAGACTTGCTACTCCCAGGTTTTGCCTTTGCTAGAGCATTTAGTCATTATACCCTTCATCTTGTTATCTGTAAAACAGTATCTGTGACATTAATCATGTAACAAACATTAAGGCCCATGGTAAGTGCCTTGCAAATACTAATTCATTTACTATTTTCTCCACCTTAACAAGATAGGCACAGTCTTTACTTTTTTACTATGCATATTTTATAGTTATTTTGGGTATAATAAAAATCACATAGAAGTACATAGCTTTCTGGAGTCAGAGGCACTGAGATTGCAGTGCACTTGAGATGAGCCTGGGCTATAGTATGAGACTCTTTTTCAATACCACCACCACCACCAACAACAAATCAAATAAAATAATTACTGAAACATAATAAACATCCATCCTTTCAAAATGTTGAAAAATACCTATTGTGTTACAGCATTTACTACATATGTATACATGCTGTATGTAATATATTTATTTATAATATATTTGTATAAATTATACAAACACACACACACAGAGGAAGCCCATCCCATCACCAAGTATTCTACGATTTACTATGCTGATGTGGGCCAGGGGTGGTAATTGCTTTAATTTACTAATCTATAAGGGAAGATAAAATAAGATCGATTAAAGAGAGTTAATAAAAAGCAAGTAACCAGTTGTTAGGAGACAATTCTCTACTGACTTTTCTGCATGCCTTACATCTTCTTTTGGTCTGGTCCTTCTTTTCAAGGACATTCCTTCAGGAAACAAGCTTCTGAGAAGAGATAATGTTCTCATCACAAACTCATCTCATTAGATTGCAGTAACATCTCCCTCTAGGCAAGGGCCAGGCTAATTTGCTAGCAGTTCTTTTAAACAAGATTGGGTTTCATAAGCTGCTCAGTTGTGATTCAGATTTTTGTGTGTGGAGCAACCCTAGCGCCCCTGTGAGTTCACCTTCACCTCACTTCTTCAGATTCTGGAAAAGAGGACAAACACAGACTGGAGGCGAATCCTGCTCACTTTGGAGAACTGTTATACAACACTGAAGCAAATAGTAGAGTTACACAGATGCAGATCAGGCAATACCAGCTACTTAGGCAGATAGTGGAGATGTGGCCCTGATGATACCTTGGCTCTGTGATTTTTAGCTTTCAGAACTGAGAGAGAATAACATTTCTACTGCTTTAAGTCATGTGGTCTGTGATACATTCTGAGGAAATACTCTGAGGAAACAATATACTATTTTTATCACTACAGTATTCAAAGTTGTTATCTTTAGAGAAAAATGAGGAAATAAATTATGGTGATAAAAGAGAATACTAAGATATGAGACTCAAAGTCATGTATTGGAAGCTGTTAGAACTAGGCTACAACCCAACTCCTCCATATACTAGTCAGGTGTGCAACCCTGGGAGGTTTACCATTCTAGGAAAACCCTGCTATCACTGTGAGGATGTTACAATAACAGTTGCAGCCTACAAAGACTATCTGTTGGTGATAGTGGAGATGGATTACTTGGATACTATGAGCAGAGAAAGGGATCCATGAGGCAGTTAATATACTAGCTTAGATAAGAGATATAAGAGGTATGAACTATAGCAGTGGCAACAATATAATGAGTAAAAAGGACGGTCACCTGCTGACAATTAATTGGCTATTGCTAGATATGCCATTGTCAGTCTTCAAAAAAATCCACTTCCATGAATTCCCCCTAGCCTATAAGAAGAAGATACTTATCACAGTGTTCTGTTTAGTTTAAATCTTCCAGATGAGGCCTGCTGGGATATTACCCTGATCACTAGATATGCTTAAGAGTCCTCCATTCTTTCATGAGGACAAACCAGATGTGTGGTCTGCAGAAACTGTTCACAGTGTCAGGAAAACTGAAGGCCTTTTATCAGCTCAAAATTTTCACATCACCAATATAACATTAATTTAACTCTATAAGGGAAAATAGCTTGATAAATTTGATTGCCTAAATATATTAATGCCGAATTTGACTACATAAAAAGTTACGCTGGAATTGCCTTCAAAATCTACTTCAGTGTTTGTAATTCTTAATTTCAGCTTAACAAAAGGACTTTAAGAATGTCATTATCCTCTGCTCTTAGAAAATCACATACAATTCAAGGAACCCCACCCAAGTCTGAAACTTAAACAATACAACACAGGAAAACTGTGCTTGTTTTGGTAACGACCAAGAAGCAAAAGGAGCTCCTTGTTGTGAGAAGCATTTTAAAGTATTTGAAAACGTTTTCCAGATATATCAATGCATAATAATAAAAATCGAGTACTAATGGATTTAAAACTTGAAAACATTTCTTTTAGATGCTTATATTTATCATTAAACTACATGTATATACAATAACCACCTTAAGTGAGCAGACACACATTTATATTTTAAATATAGAAACAACACATTTGAGATATAGAATAGGTTTACATGTGTGATGATTTCATCAAAACATTCACTACTAGATGCTTGAAATGAATGTTAAAAAACTGAAGGGGCAAAAAATAATTAATTTGTAACAAATAAAGAAAACGGGCAAGGTTTAGAAGTAGAAATGACAAGTTTTGAGAGCAGAAAACACACTCTTAGAGAGCTTCTCTTCTCCTAAAGCTTATTTGAAAATTTCACAGACGAGATGAACATATTACCACTCTCTGTCAAAAGTCAAGAATATTAGTAGCCAATCTCTTTCTTTTCATTTTCATGTTACATTACTTCTGAATTCCATTTTTAGATCCATATGTTTTCAGTTCTAACCATTCCGGTAGGAAACTTGCAAAAAGCCAACCAATATCATGAATACCTGCAATAACTATTTGAAATTAAAATTAAATACCATTATATTAGTATGCTCTCTTATAGCAAAGTAGTGAGCTCAAAATTCAAGAAAACAAGATAAAGCTGGGCAGTGGTAGTGCATGCTTTTAATTCTAGTGCTTGGAAGGCAGAGGCAGGTGAATGTTGGTGAATTCAAGGCTAGCCTGGTCTACAAAACAAGTTCCAGGACAGCCAAGGCTACTCAGAGAAACCCTGTCTCAAAAAGTAAAAAATAAATAAATAAAATAAGTTAAAATGTATAAAAATAAACATTTGATGAAAGACATGGAAGAACTGAATAAATATGGTGCTCATCCCAGTATGTCTAAGAAGTTAATATTACTAATATTATTAGAATATTTTTTCAATTTTGATCCATAGGCTTAATGTAATCCCAAATAAAAACCTTGAAACTTATTTTTGTGGATTTATCCAGTAATGGTAATGTTTGTTTGGAGCATTAAGAAAAGGAACTTTGTAATCATTAACAAAATATTTAAGAAAACTAACCAAAGTGGAAGACACTATAAAACTTTAATACTTAACTATACAACTACAATGTTTAAACAGTATACAAATATATTGACAGAGTAGTGAAAAACCAGGAAATAGATTCACATAAACATAATCACCCATTCTGTCACCAAGGAGTAAAGGTAATACAATAGGAAAAAGACAGTCTCTTCAAAAATTGGTACTGAGCCAAGTGTACATCATCTCTCTCTCTCTCTCTCTCTCTCTCTCTCTCTCTCTCTCTCTCTCTCTCTGTCTCTGTCTCTGTCTCTGTCTCTCTCTGTCTCTCTGTCTCTGTCTCTGTCTCTCACACACATACCATGTACAAGGGAGGGGGGAACTATAATAATACTATAATCTTCTTAGAAGACAGTAAAGAAAGATCAGTATGGCTTCATTAACATTTCAAACATGCCACTGTCAAGAAAGCAAAATCACAAACTGGAAGGAGAAGAGGAATAAATACAGGAAAAGAAGAGATGAGGGTAAAATAGCAGTAAGAATGTCTGATAAAGTTATTAGAAATCATAGTATTAACTACTAACCTAAAATTTCCCAGGGCTGATGGGGGTGTCCTTCAGTATGCTGTAAATATATGTTTCTCTTATTGCTTGATGAATAAAGCTGTTTCAGTCAATGAACAGGAAGGATGTAACCAGGCAGGAAATATAGGCAGGGTTACCAGACTAGGAGAATTCTGGGAAGAGGAAAGACAAGGAAGCAGTTGTCAAAATGAGACAACATGTAGCTGCCAAAGGAGTAACATGCTGGAGCATTGTGAGTAAGCCACAGCCTTATGGCAATAAATAGTTTAATAGAAATGGGTTAGTAATTAAGAGAGAGCTAGCCAATAAGAAACTTGAGCCATTGACGAGTTTATAATTAATATAAGCCTTAATGTATTTATTTGGGTCTAAATGGCTGTGGGACCAGGCAGGACAGAAAATTCCAATCACACAGGGCTAGTGAAGTCATGAATCTTGTAGGAGAACTTGCAGCCACCATGTTACCAAACCAGAATAATTCATAGCAACAATTTAATATTTGCCCTTATACCCACAGTTAAGTGTAGTCCTCACCCCTCATCAAGATAACTTGTCTTTGCCCCAAATGGAGATCATCACAGAAAACCACACCAAAAAAATGCAGAGGTGTGGAGGAACCCTATCCCAATGAACAAATCTATAAAACCACTCCTTCATCTAAGACTCAAGATCATTACAGGAGAGGGAGCAGAAAGATTCTTAGAGACAAATGATTAGGGAGTTTGCTGTTAGACTGTGTCTCCTAGTATGGTGGTTTGAAAGAAAATGGCTTCCAAAAAGAGCGGCAGTGTTAGGTTTGGCCTTGCTGGAATAAATGTGGTCTTGTTGGAGGAAGTGTGTCACAGTAGAGGTGGGCTTTGAGGTCTCCTATATGCTCAAGCTACTTCCTGTTTCCTGTGAGTCAAGAAATTAAGAACTCTCAGTTCTTTCTCAAGTACCATGTCTGTCTGCATGCTGCCTTACTTCCCATTATGACAATAATGGACTAAACCTCTGAATTGTAAGGGGACCACCCAATTAAATGTTTTCCTTTATATATTTGCCATGGTCATGCCCTGCTCCATGTCTAAAATCCATATATGAGTGAGTACATACCATGCTTGTCTTTTTGTGGCTGGGTTACCTCACTCAGGATGGTTTCTTCCAGTGCCATCCATTTGCCTGTAAATTTCAAGATTCCATTTTTTTCTGCTGAGTAGTTCTCCATTGTGTAAATGTACCACATTTTCTCTATTCTTCAGCTGAGGGGCATCTAGGTTGTTTCCATGTTCTGGCTATTATAAATAATGCTTCTATGAACATAGTTGAGCAGATGTCCTTATTGCATGAGGGTCCATCTTTTGGGTATATGCCTAAGAGTGGAATTGCTGGATCTTGTGGTAGACTGATTTCCATTTTTCTGAGGAATCTCCATACTGATCTCCAAAATGGCTGCACAAGTTGGCATTCCCACCAGCAGTGGAGGAGTGTACCCCAGCCCACAACCCCACTGCCAGAGTCTGGGGGTGCAGGGAGGACCCTAAGAGAGATATGAATGGTAACCCAGAGAAGGGTTAGGTGATGTGATCTCCTAATTGGATTGATGACTACTTTAAATGTCATCCTAGAGCATTCTTCCAGTAGTTGATGGAAGCAGAATCAGAGATTCACAGCTAAGCAAGCACTGAGCCAAACTCCTGGAGTTCAGTTGTAGGGAAGGAGTGATAAGCAAAGGGGTCAAGACCATGTTGGAAAAACCCACAGAAATGGTTGATCTGAGCAACTTGGAGCTCAAGGACTCTACCCTGGCAGCTGGGAAACCTGCATAAG
Source organism: Mesocricetus auratus (assembly GCF_017639785.1). NCBI lineage: Eukaryota > Metazoa > Chordata > Mammalia > Rodentia > Cricetidae > Mesocricetus > Mesocricetus auratus. Next base: position 60,987,076 of record NW_024429194.1, read on the forward strand.
ACCGAATTAGGCCCCCTGAACATGGGTATCAGATGGGGGTCTTGTGCAGTCTATGGAGCCACTGGCAGTGGAACCAGTTTTTATCCCTAGTGCACGAACTGGGTTTTTGGAGTTCATTCCCTATGGAGGGATACTTTCTCAGCCTACATACAGGGGGGAGGGCCTTGGTTCTGCCCCAAATGATGTGACAGACTTTGATGATCCCCCATGGGAGGCCTCACCCTCTCTCAGGAGTGGATGAGAGGTGGAATTGGGAGATTTTAGGGCGAGTGGGAGGACAGGAGGGAGAGGGAACTGGAATTGGTATGTAAAATAAGATTGGTTTTAATTTAAATTGAAAAACTTAAAAAAAGTTCATCCAAATAATATTCAGATAACAATATATACATAATAAATGAGATAGCAATACATACATAATAAATTATCCCAAATCCAGAGGATGATATACCAAATACTGAAAAGAATGCAATATGTTTCTGGTATTTAAAAGATGGTTTGGCAGTTCTTACTAATATAAGCATAGCCTAAGAAATAATTTAATAATTAATCTATTTATCCAAAGAAACTTCATACTTATGTCTATTACATATAAATACTGGAGTTGCAGTTTAAATGCACACGTGGAAAAGCAAAAAAGATGTTATTCTTTAGAAGGTGAATGATTAGTTATCTATGCTATATTCAGGCAAAGGGATATTTACTGTTTAAAAAAAGGTACCAAGGTATGAAAAGGTATAGATGAAACTTTTTTAGTTTAGTGAAGAAAGTCAGCCTGAAATGCCGGATGGTGCCACCAACACAGTTTTCTAGAAAGGTCATCCATGGAGAATGAAATGATCTATAGTTGCTGGGTGCAAACTCAGGGGTGGTGATGGGAAGAAAATGTGCAGATGATTTTTAGGACAGCAAAACTATTCTATATGACCATAAAACTGTTCAAATCTGTGAATGTACAAAAAGAGTGCCTTTGATTTTCATTTTTTCTCATTGCTTTGGCAATGATAACTACCAATAAAAACAACTGAAGACAGCAAGGGATTGTACTGGCTCACAGTTGGAGAGTACACTCTATTATGGTTAGGAAGTCATGGTATCAGTAGTGTGAGGCCTCTGGTCACATTGCATCTTCAGTAAGGAAGTGTTCTATTTACTTTTAGATTGCTGTGACAAAACACCATGGACAAGGCAACTTACAAAAGAAGGAATCAATTGAGTGCTTTAGTCACTGTTCTATTGCTGGGAAGAGATACCATGACCAAGACAATAAAGTGGTTAACTGGTGACTTTCTTAAAGCTTTAGAGTGTTAGTTCATGATCCTCATGGCAGAAAGCAGACAGATATGCTGCTGGAGAAGTGGCTAAGAGCTTACATGCTGATCTGTAGGCAGCAGGCGAGAGGTGTGGGGAGAGAGAGAGGGAGAGAGAAATGGAAAATGAGAGGGAGACAGAGAGGAAGACTGGGTTTTAAAACCCTTTAGTGACACACTTTCATCCAACAAGCTCATGGTTCCTAATCCTTCGCAAACAGTTCTACAATGTGGACCCCACAGAACGGGAAAGAAATATGCAGTCTGGTAGCCTTCCCATATCACTTAAAATATTCTAGAACCTCTTGTGAACATACCCAGAGGTTCGTTGATGAGAATCCTAGATCCTGTAAAGTTGATAATAAGTATTAACAATCACAAAGATCAGCCCCTAATTTAAACTATGGCTTTGGGTGCTGTTGAAATACTTATGCGATTCATTGGTTATGACTTCAGTTGAAGGTGCTGCTGACAAGGAGTATCCATGTGTTAGGCTATGCAATATATAGAGAGTTCAGAATCCTTTGCTTAACTTTGTTATGTGCCAGATTTGTTATAAAAGATTAAGTTTTAAAATGTTGACTTAGTTGAATTAAACAATACAATTTTCTGAGGAAGTTTTAATAACAGGTTTTATTGAGTTGATGAAATTTTTACATGAACAATGATGAATTTCCTGCTCTATGGTACAATTTCAAACTTAATGTCTGTAAACACAAAAACAATACTTCTACTTGGATATTGTGCAGCTTTTTAAGCTTGAGAAGATTTTTGTACCTCTTTTTCTTCTTACTCATTGAGCTTTTCTATGTATGCTTCACGGGGAACATTTGCTGGCCTTTTCATAGGCAGGGTGGAGAAAGTTCATCAGTGGGGCCTCCTGTGGGCTTAACCAGGGAGGTGAGGTCCCAGAAATCAGGGCTCCACACATGGGCAGCCTGGCTGGGCAGTAGAGTCCCCAGTGGGTGGATGCATCCCTTGTTGGAGTTTGGAATAGACTCATTTCATAGGAGAGGAAATCCAAAAGTTCTACTTTCAGCTACAGTAAATTTCCCACCCCTCTTTTTTTATATATTTACCTTTGGGTTGAGTTCAAAGTTTACCTAATTTGCATTTTTCTTAGCATCGGTCTATTCAAAGTCCTATAGCATATTAAGCTTATGTAAATGGAGTATTATTTGCTGACATCTTAGGCAAGATGGATAAACAGAAAGAAAAATGAAACTTTGATAAAATAAGTTTGGATTTTGTGACTTCAAATTGCCTTCGGCACCCAGAATTCCCAGGTTAATTAGCTAGCTATGATAATTTTTAATTGGCAACATGGGTGCTGACTTCTCTGGTCTAGAGGCTCCTGAGTTTACCTCTGGACAAGATCAAGGTTTTATCCAACCTTCAAGTATATTTCTTGTCATTAAGCTTACATGCAGTCATGACTTGTTTTGTTGATAGATACTTTTAAAAACTTAATTTTCCTAATACATCACTTACTATAAACATGTCAAATAAACTTTAGAAGTTTTAAATAGCAAAGAAGTATACGAAACAGCAAGTTACGCAGCTGAAGGTATCACTCTGCTGCCAAACTACTACTTTTTCCTTAGTTTTATTTCTCTGTATGCTTTAGGATGAAACCTGAAATTAATCACGAACTGTGAAACAAATATTATTAAAGACATACATTCTTCAAAATCTATTAATCGCTAAATTTAAAGGATACTTTTGTTGTACTACACCCCTTGCAATTTTCAATCTGTGTAATATCAATCAGATAAATGTGAATAGCCTGTTGTTTTCATTGAGGTGCCCTATTATTTGTGTAGTTTATTTCCAGACTTTCCCCCCATTTTCTTTCCATCACTTTCTGAGTCCCAGTGTTGAGCTGTCACGAATATGTTCTCTGTGGGTGTTTTGTGCTGCTGTCCCTGAAGAAATAGGCTTTCTTTTCCTTTGCAGAAAAACTGTCTGCTATGTTCAGATATTGATCAAATGGAACAATTCTAACTTTTATCTTGGGATCCTCAAAAGTCCTATTTTTGAAACATAAATAATTTAAACCACCTTGACTATTACTTCAGAGCCAGCTCTCTTTTCAAAGGAAAATCTCCTCCGACATTTTAGAGGTTACCATGATTTTTGGTAACTTTGAGTTAAATTAAATGAATGAACAAAGTTAAATATATTCAATATGAACACTTGTAACTTTGTTGGATGCACTGAAGTTAATCTTTTGTTTGATGATTTTTTTAAAAAAATTGATACAGATGAATGCTAAAAAGCAGAGAGGATTTTCTCAAATGAGTACTATGCCTTCTTTGCAGCACATGGTGACCACACAGAGCAGAAGTGTGACATGGGGATAATGGTATTTTTTATGTTGATTACATGGTGGGGCTGATGCAAATTCACTCACATCTGTAAAGAAGAAGATGCCAAATAGTAGAGACAAAAACCAATCTCTTGATACTTCATGGCTAGATTTCAGATGTCCAGGTATATGACGTAGACAGGATTAAATAAGCCAGTATCAGCCATGGCAGTAAAGCAATCTCTAACTGCTTTTCGCAAAAGATAAACTGGGTAAGTATGAAGACAAAGCCCAATGTTTCACTGTGCTTACTTGCTTGGTTTTTAAGTTTCTGATTAAGTGACTGCAGAAAACATTCAGGTCACTGAAAAAGCGAAATGTTCATTTCACGTTGATTTTTTCATTATTGCAGTTTTTTTCTCTTTTGCTACTTTTTATTCTTACTCGTTATTCATTTACTGCATTTTTTATGACAAAGTTCTCACCAGCATTTTTACTAGCAGGGAAACACTTTGAAATTAGATTGCTGTAGCTCAGTCTGGAATTTTTATCACTATGTTTCCATTTATTAACCGAGGCAGAGAATGGGTGCAACTCAATACATGAGTATAGTTATTCACCACATCCCTTAACCCATGGTAAATGAAACTGAAATAAGATTTAATATTTGAAAATCTTTCTTCAGCTTTGGCATACACATAGCTCGTCATTTTAAAGTTATCAAGTCAAAAATTTCCAACAAGTATCAAAGTATGTGGTCACAGGACTGAATCTGACCCCCAGTCCTGGCCCACTGATCGTGAAAATGAAATGGTTCTGAATATGCTGGGAAAATGTAATTAATAAAAACTGAAGTGATGGTAAGTGTATAATCTCATATCCACATTAATATCAACCTTGAAGAGCAGTGAATGTCTGCATAGGAGCAATGCTGAGCCATGAAGGAGCAAAGTGCCTGTCTAGACAGCTTACATCTTCAAGACAAGAGCATTCTGGGCAATAGTTCTAGGAAAGAGTTGAAATCACATTCCTTATAAGAAGGGAGAGGATGTTACAGAAACCCAGAATTGGAGCTAGGGGAGAATATGGACCATGTCCTGATAAAACAGTTGGAAGCAGGTCTTTTGGAATCCATCTAAAGATGCTGGGAAAGTCCAAGAGGGAAAGGAGATAGACTATGCTTAAGGGGAGACTTTATAATACAGAATTACCAGGGAGGGAGATGAAAGGTTAACCTGCTTGGGGCAGAGAATGATGAAGAGACTGAAAAACTCATGAAAATTAAAATTACATTTTTGGATTTATCAACATATGTGGCATTGAGGCACATCAACTAGGTCACTGGATGAAGGAATTTGAAGCTTAACTTGGAAAATAGATTTCAGAGTATTCAACTGTGATTTATACCAGTTAAGATTTAGTATAAGCTACTGTTGTGAAAAGATTTTCTAACACAATCACCAAAGTGAGGCCAAAGAACTTCTTTTCTGCTAATACAGAAAGGCGTGGTGTAAGGTTTCTGGCAGGTTTCCAGGCTGGACCTATACTGGTTGATCCACCTTTAAGTATCTGAATGTGTTCCAGAGCACAGCAAAGGGAAGACAGGAGGTTGCTTCTTTTACTTTGAAGATTCTGGCAAAGACATGTCACTTGGTCTAGGCTCTCTGTATTTAGTAACAATATTATATAGTGTTTTTACCTACAGGAGATTGAAGGTCTTCTGTGATTGGAACTGTCGTGCTTTGAAGAGAAAATATGAAAATTGCAGAATAGAAAGGAATCTGGGACATATTTGAGATAGGAAGATTTGGGCATCCTTAAATTAGAGAATAAATAATAAATGCATTTAAGCTGTGACCAATAAATACAAAAATTAAAATTAAAAGTTCAGTAATCATGCCTAGATAAAAATTAGGACAATTGCCCCCATAGAATGGGAATGATAGAGACAAGGGCAGCAACATTTGTGCGCTTGGTGGTTGATTCTGTATGTATCACCGCTTGCTATTTCCTATTTCTAATGAAAGATGAAGCTGTCTTTTGAGGATGACTTGGAACTGGCACTAGAAGGCACACTGCTGAGGGTGGAAAAGTTCTGACTTCTTGTGGGAACAGAGTAGCCAGGTGCCTATATCCTGCTTGTCTCCAGGTCTTGCAAGCCTTCAGATCACTATGAAAACACAGCTCTCTTGGCTCTAATGTATGCAGTCACATATAGTAGAGATATGGATGTGGGTGTACAGTGCTTGTGAAGAGAGAGAGAGGCATTAGCTGTTCCTTGGTTGTTTGGGAGCCTGGATTTTCTTATTCATTCTTGCTTGACACATAGGACCTAATGATCTCACCAGTTCTCTAACATTTATTTTTATATTCTTCCTTACTTGATTAACTTAATCAAGATCTTATCTTTCATACCTTACTCCATTTTACTGTACATTCCCTTATTTTATGTTATATATGCAATATTTAAACTGTAGTTCATTTAAAAACTATTATTTTTGAGATTATATAATTACACCAGTTCCCATTTCTTTTTCCTCCTCCAAAATTTCCCATGTACCTAACCCTTGCTCTTTCAAGTTCATGGCCTCTGTTTTTTTAAATTGCTGTTATATACATACATATACATACATACACACATGTGTATACGAACATTTTAAATATACATATACAACCTGCCTTCCCCATATATTATTACTTGTACATGTATATTCTTAAAGGGAGTAATAATATCTTATGAAGTTTTACACTTTGATGCTATTCCTGTGTCTGATTTTTTACCCTTTCTCTTTTCTTTGTAGGAACCCATTTCCCCTCACTCTATTGGTTTAAGTGACTACTGAATTTCCTGTTTTAAGTATATATCTTACAGAGTAATCTCATTTTAAATGTATTTACAATTCAATAAGTAAGACACATGGATTATACTAAAAGGTGTCAGCTCTGATTAATGATGGTTACTATTATGCAAACAGATGGGAAATGTGGCACCAATGCTCTATATCTCATTATTCTCCTCATTGCCTTGATTAACAGCAAGCGAGTACTTTACACAGGGACAACCAAACTTAGAATGTGGTCCTCTCAAATTTACTACTGGCTTTACTTCCATGCAGAGACTGGAGTGAGCAAATGTTCTGAGTAAATGTTAAAACCAACAGCAGTTGAAAGCAGACTTTTCTAAAGTGTACCAGTTCTATTACTGATTTTATTTTTACATCACAATGGTTATCTTGATATCAGCTTATCAGGCTGAGACTTGCTTCTACGAAAAAAATCCAATTCAAACATCTCAGCTTAACATATTTTGTGATCTTCCTCATGTGACTGATCCCTTACTGTCCTACAATAACAATGTCCTTTGTAGGTAGCTCGATCTAGTTACCAAATCTCACTGATTGTCTCTTTTTTCCATATCTCATCAATAAGAAAATGATAGAAGTGCATAATGCAGGGAAATGTAGGTGTCTACAAGGTTGATCTTTAAACTTTTAATCATAATGTCAGAGATATAAAATGTAAATAGTTCTAGATGTAAATGAGCCTTTCAGATTTAATATGATCATGCATTAAGTACAAAACAGACAAAGAAGCAAACCAAAATTAAAGAATAGTGGCACCAACCACAGTGCAACGAAGCTCAGATAGTGGGTTGTTGTTGGGGACTGCTAGAACCTTAAACAAAATGGAGTCTGTCAACCATTTCTTGGCCTTCTGCCTACGTGACTGCGAGCACACATGCCCTTGAGACAAAGGAAAAGGCTAACCATAAAAGTAAAATTTACACAGGGCAGCCCACCTGCCTAGCCAGGGGGAAGTAACCCTTATAGAGCAATTGTCTTTGTTAACAAAAGATTAAAGTGTTCCATTGAATACTTCCTACCCCTCCCTAATTCCTGCACCTGACAAGCATTTGTGGAATGCGACTGATGACTGATGGAAAATTACAGCTTTGTCTCTACCTTATTTGGTGTATATTTGAGTTGGGACTTGATTGACATGCTTGTACCACCCCCTGAGGTTCTTCCTCTATAAGTTCCAGCTCGCCCCCAAAATAAACGCTCTTGATCAGCGAACGTTGTCTTGAGCCTGCTTCCCTTAACCTCTTGAAGTTTACTTTTACGATCGGATCTGCTCGTGAAGGCCCACCAAATTAGTAGCGACCCTCATCACCTCATCCCCGCGGGTCGGGGGTCCCCTCAGGGGTCGCAGGTTGTAAATGAAATTATCCAAGGAAAAATTCTTTTTTAACAAACAATTTCCCAGATAAACATCATAGGCTAGGGTTTGATATTGATGAATATGTTCTAAGTCCCTTGAGAAATAGCAAATCCTGGTAGCTATCTTTATACAAAGATACAAAGTATTGTCCTAAGTAGAATCATGAAGAACCTTTTGTTTTTCATAATTAAACAGCAACTATGATAATGGCACTCTTGATATTTAGAAATATTGATTTTTAAATCAATGATAGAGAAACTCAAACCTAATTTTCATATGAATTAAGTAATCAGATGCATTTAGTAATTTGGCTACTGTCATTGCCCTTTACCCAAGGAGCAAGCTGAGCAAATCTCCAACTGTGCATGGCGAGGTCCCAGGATCTCTGCAAGAGGTGAAAGGTAAGATGACCTTAAAAAGGGTCCTGGGAGGACAAGGGACCATCACTAGCTTCTCCCTCTGCAAGAAAATGAGCCCTGCTTTGTCTTTAGAATAGGAGGCTTTAAAGCCGGGCGGTGGTGGCGCACGCCTTTAATCCCAGCACTCGGGAGGCAGAGGCAGGCGGATCTCTGTGAGTTCGAGGCCAGCCTGGTCTACAGAGCGAGTTCCAGGACAGCCTCCAAAGCCACAGAGAAACCCTGTCTCGAAAAACCAAAAAAAAAAAAAGAATAGGAGGCTTTAGAATACTTAGCTCCCTGCACATCATCCACTTGCCCATTTCCCTCTGTCTGTCCTATTCTGGACTCCAAGTTTGTGTCCTTGCTTGCTGCTGATGGGTCAAAGTAATTTCTTCTCCCTTTCCACAATTACTGACTTAGGGAGTAGGCTGTGCATTTTCCTGAAGAGTGAAATTTTAAGAGACCTATTTTAAAGGTTGTGAAACAGAAATTGATATCTTTCCTGAAAGGAAATGAGAATTCAACTCTAGTATCTCATTGATTCCAACTGGCAAACACCCTAGGAGCATAAGGATTAGATTTAGGATGGCATTGGCATGATGAATGATTGAATCAAAAGATGGAAAGCACTCATGAATGTGATTCCATTCATCAACTCTGAATCATACTGCCAGCCTGACTTCCCTGTAACTATATATTAACTAATGCAGTCCTATCATTTAAGAAAGCTTGTTTTTGCTTTTTACTTGTAGCTGAATTATTTTGACTGAAATAGAGATAGCTGTAGCATGAGTAATAAAAACTCACAGATATTGGGGTTCAATCTGAAGATCAGAAAAGCAAAGCAGCCAACCACTAGAGAGCTCTTACCTCCACCAAGGCTGGGAAGATCCTCAGAATGAATGTAGACTGAACATTAACTGAGACCCTGAGCTCTTGTCTTATATTCCTCTCTTGTGCTGGGATTAAAGATGTGCACTACCACTTCCCACCTTTCTGTGGATGCCTAGTGTGGCTGCTGGGATGAGAGGTGTGTAGCACCACTGCCTGGACTCTATGGCTGTGGCTAGATTTGCATTCTGATCTTCAGGCAAGCTTCATTAGATAATAAACAAAATATCACCACAGATAGCTTATAATAAGACAGTAGGGAGAACAACCTTGCATATTCAAGTCAGGATGCTACCAAGCACAAAAGAAAATAGTTACATTAGAATGGTGCTGGACACTACAGGAAGAAGTTATGAAGGCAAATATGTGTGGTTCAAGGGGAAGAAGACCAGGTTTATTAGGATTAGGGGCTTAAGGTTTCAAGGATGCAGTATAATATTAGATACAAAGAAAGAAATTTTCTAATGACCTTGAGAATGTAATAAACATTTATGTTAATGACAGAACATGGGAATAGGGCACCAGTTGACTTTGTCAAATGGTTTAGGAAACAAAAATAATTTCTCTTAGAAAAGACTTCAGTGAGAATCATTCCTAAGATTTACTTCAATAGAGGCCAAGAACTGGAGACAGAAGATTTGGGGGCCAGTTTAAATTTGCAGGAAAGCTAGGCAAATAGAAAATAGTGCTTTTGAGAGAGCAGAGTGTAAAAGGTTTCCAGGAAAAATTAGAATTAGATAAACCAAAGAAGAGACTTCTAAAGGGTTTGTTACAAAAACAAAAGAAAGCCAACAACAAAAACTTAGGTTGTACTGAGAAACTGCAGACAGGAAAGTTGACTTGACTAATAGTAGCCATGGAAGCTTCTAGATAGAAACACTAAATCTGTTACTATATTCCGTGTCTGGTCTGCAGAGGAACTGACCCGAAAATGGTATCTTCAATTCCCAAAGTTACCCCTTTCCTGTCCTATAAACCCCAAGGGTTCTATACTATATTCACACAGTCTCTACTTCCAAAGAGAGACTGTGACCATTCAGTTGTTCTGATAACAAAACTATTGCTGCTTCTAGAGCAGTTTGTGCTTTCTTCCATTCCCATGTCACTGTCACCAATCACTGATCTAATACTTCCCATTTCTCCCCACCTACCCACAATCATAGGGAGCACTTAGGAATGTTAAAAGGACCTGAATCGTGGAAAATATTGCTGACGAAGAAATACTACACGGCACTGTTGGTTCAGGGCAAGCTGAAGTTTGCTAGGTCTTGGGGGACAGGAAGACACCAGAGAAGCAACTTTTCAAAGAGAAATATATGAGGCGATTGCTATGGGAAAGCCAAAGAAACTCTTCAACTGTACAGTGGCACCGGTCGGTGTGAAGATCTCTTTGAGACTTCAAGCATAACCTCTTTTCTGCATATACTGAGGTTGATTCTTACATTGCCTGATGTCTCACAGATAGGTGTCAGCATCACTAGAAGAATTAAAACTTTCAGAGTGCACAGTCTGTCTGAAGGAACACATGCTATTGTGGTTAGGGATAGGCTCAGTTGTTTAGAAATAGGCAAAATTAACAAGGAGTTAACATAAACTTTTCAAACTGCAGGCAAGTTATGAAAAATTTCTTTCCTTAGTTATTTACCATTCTTTCCCGGTCATTATATCTTCTTAGTATATGTCATTTTTCTCCAGATGAATTTATGAACAGTTACCCTTCTAGATGTGTGGTATGTTTTTAAATTGCTTAAATAATCATGTAATTTCTGTTTTGTAATTCATGTATTCTAGTGTCTGCATTAAATATAATTATTCTCTTCTCATTACCTCAAATTAATCAAAGTCATATGTCCATTTCTTATAGTTTAGTTTTTTAAAGATTTATTTATTTATTAAGAATACTGTCGCGCCCAACCTCGACCAGCAAGAAAGACGCAACACCCAGACTCTTCTTTAAGCAGTTTATTCAGGAACCTTGAACAATCTTCTTCTCCCGGGGAGCGCCAGGGAGCCCCAACCCACAGATTAAAAGCCCTTGGGCAGCCAACCCCAGTATGCCACGTGGAACATGCAGATAGGTCCACGTATGCGGAAGCAAGCCTGATATCCAGCCTTAACCAAATACAGGTGTTGTTTATCATAGAGAGCACCTGCTGTCGCGCTAGCAGAAGGCGGAAGCCAGCACCATCTTAAGGGTGCGGCACTTCGCAGCTCTCTACAGAATACAACATCCTGCCTCCATGTACATCTATACATCAGAAGAGGGCACCAGATCTCATTAGGGATAGTTGTGAGCCACCATGTGGTTGCTGGGAATTGAACTCAGGACCTCTGGAAGAACTGTCGGTGCTCTTAATCTCTGAGCCATCCCTCCAGCCCCAGTTTTCTTTTCTTCATAAGATCATTCTAGCCTGTTTTCATTCATTGTGGCTTCCCTTCCCCTGTGGGAGCAACAGCAATCCAGTAAACACTGATTTATAGTTTGTTTTGCTTAATGTTTTAAATTTTAATATGTATGTTGCATGCATAAATAGTCTACCTGCTTGTGCGCTACACACATGTATGTGTCTGATGCTTGCTGAGGCCGCATGAGAGCATTGCATCCTCTGAAATTTGAGTTTTTGATGGTTACAAGCCATAGTGTGGATTCTGGGAACTGAACCTGGATCCTCTGCAAGAGCAGCAAGAGCTAGTAAGTGCTTAGCCATCTAGTTAGCCCTTCGCTTAATGTTTTTAAATTTTAAGTGTATCAGCCAGTAGAAAGAAGAGTCATGGTGGTAGAGTTAGGATATATTCCTCTCTCAAGAGATTCTGCTTTGGAATGCTAGTCTTCAGTGTAGCAGTATGGATAGGTGGTGAGCCTTTAAGACATAAGACCTTATGGGGGAAGTCAGAGTCACTAGCAGTATTGCCTTAGGAGGAATTTATGGGTCTGTGACTAGTTTTCATAATAAAATTTCTATAAAACAAAAAACCTGACCTCTGATTCTCACCCTGACTTTCTGCTTTGGAAGGTGACATCTCCCTCGCACAGGTACTCATCCTTGCCATGATGCCATTTGCCATAATATAATCCACCAGGGGTGCTGATGAGAGTTAATATTATGTTGTTCAGATGTTTAGTCCCCAAAACTTTAAGCTAATTTTTCTTTATAAAATTCCTGAATTTGAATATTTCATTATAGTACAAGAAAAAAGATAAATACATGCTGTAAAAATTATATTTTTCAATAAGTTTATATTTTATTGCATATTCCAAAATAAAATGACAAAAATTTTTATAATCCAAGGATGCACATTTATGTGTTGAACTATATAAGAAAATTTAGAATATATAGAAAATTTGAAGATATTACTTTGTACAGGTTTCAGAATTGTTTTCTAAATAAGTGATAGTTGTTATATTAGAGGGAAGGTACAAATTAGAAGTGTCCATGGAAAAAAATCTATTTCACCATGTTCTTATATCTGATTATAATTATAATTATGCTATTCTCATTGCTTAAAATATTATTTACCTGTAAATGTACCATATTTTACAACCATGTCTCACAGCTTAATCTAATTTTCCTTTTTATGAAGTCATCCATGTCTATTTCCATCCTTAGTGGTTTTCCTTTCCCTATAGGCCTCAATCCAATTAGCACTGAATTACATCTTGTTATACTTAATAGTTTTGTAACACAAATCTACCAGACTATTAACCTCTTTTTAACTATAAATGCATAGCATGGAGAGAGATCATTGCCTTGGTCGTGCTGCATGTTTTCTCTTTCCACAGGGAAATAAGAATAACTTGTCCCTAAGCCTTTTTGTGAGGATTAAATGTGGGCAAAACATTTTTCATATCATCAAAGAACCAATAAATATCATCCATGTTGCTGAAAACAGGTTAATAAAACCAATTAATAATTTAGACCCACAAAGATCATGTAAACGCACATGTGATCATATATGTACAATGCATATGTAGTGAGTGGTTCCTCAAAGAATCCTAGCAAAGTATGTATACCCATTAAAGAATTTTGGGTTTACAATTTATTTCTTTCTGGTAAGTGCTTTACTGTTACTACAAGAGATCTAATAATGCCAAAACCTTAGAGACCCCAAGATGGAAGATCTAGAGTCATTCATCATTGTTATTTTCTTTTATATTTGATATATGCTGATCTTGATTCTAGTTTAAGGTTATATTTTGTTTAAACCATTAGTGTCACTGACATTTGGTGAGTAATCAAATTAGTCTAACTACAGTCAAGTTAGCTGGGTTTTTGGAACTTGGCTTCTTGGGATAAGTAGCACTTCCAAACTCTGTACACTCTTATCTTATTTCACAGTGATTTACAAGCATTTATTAGAATGATGGATTCCCAGAGATTATTTTCTCAAGAATATTTGATGTATTTCTTAACAAAAAAATTCTTTAGGACTTGAGGTTCTGTTTTATATTCAATTTCACAGTAATTAATTACCATGACATACTCAGTAAATTAAAATTAGCTTAAAGTATCTGGGATGAGTTTTTCAGATGAAAATTATTTAAAACAAAATTACATAATTATTAGTGGTTATGATATTAGTAGTCATGAAAAAAATTGGGGAGTAAATCTTAGGATTTTACTAAGAGAAATGAAGTAATTGAAATCCTTCTGAGAGCTTTTGATATATTTGCCTTTGGCAACCAGCGACACTTCATAGGTGAGTATCCAGAGGAAGGTGGTCATAATTAGCAATTCGCTTCTACAAATCATGAGATCATGCAGTCATGTTCTCTTCATTCTGAACTTTCGACTGCCCCCTCCATCTCCTTACTATTTTATTAACATGGTCAATGCTTGGTGACTTCCATATATGACTCTAAGCCCAGGGTATCCAGAAAGAAAGCACCTCTGGATTCATGTGGTCATTACTTTTCTCAGTGTAATTAGTGTCTAATCCAATCCAGCTAAGTACATTTACCAGTATTTGTTATGTTCATGTTCCTTCTCATGAGAAACAAGATACAGATTAGCTTTTTACATCAAGCATACACAGTTTAGAAAGACTAACATTTACAATCAGGAAATAAAATATTGAGTTCTGAAGAAGGTTCTGTTTTTAGTGAAAAGTGTAGAGGGAGTAAGGTGTTCATTACTACTGCTTCTGCCTGTGGTTCAGTCCCCATGTGGTCTCTCTGATAAGATCTATTGTCTTATTGTCTTTTCACTCATATAATTCTTCCTTGACCCCCAGTGAACTAGCTAACAAAATTTTTGTTATCATCATTTCTTCACAGTTAGGTGGTCAAATGATTCCAGGCAAAAGATTATAGGGATGTATATTGGGCAGCAAAGAAAGTTGGAGGAAAAATGTGTGTTGAATAATTCTTTTGATAAATATTTACCAAATTTTTACTCTACATAAGATGGTAGTTTAGGTTCTGAGAAAACAACAATATAAAACAAATAAAATATATCCTTGTAAGAATTATTTTCCTAGTAAATAGAATAGTTAACAACAACAACAAATAAGAACATATTTAAGATGTATGGGTTGGGAAGATAGCTGCTGGTATAGCACTTTTCTTGTAAGCATTAGGACCTGAGTTGAGTCTCCAGAGTCTTTGTCTAAAAAGTCAGGCATGGTGATACATGTTTATAATCTCAGTGCTGAGGAGACAGAGTTAGGCAAATCACCTTGATTCCCTGCCCAGGTAACCTAGTCTATTTGGGAAGTTCTATGTCAGTGAGAGACTCTGTCTCAAAAAAATGTGAGGAAAAACATCTGATGATGGTCTCTGACCTCCACACATATGTGCATAGCCATGTATGTGCACGTGTGTGAAGACATAACACAAAGAATACTTAGCATGCCAAGGGATGATTAGTACTGGAGAAAAATAAAGCACAGAGTAGACACACAGAGTAGACACAGGGATTCTTAGAGTCAGGATAGTTTTGTTTCCTGTAAGATACTTAAGAAGGTTCTCACAGAACAGCTGACATTAGTGCAGAGGCCTGCCTGATTGGTCAGGGATAAGCAAGCAAGCAGTATGAATACTTGGGGGAACAGTTCACTCTGAGGCTCAAGGGGCAGCTAACAGGTAGTGTGAGGCAGGGTGTTGAAAGGAAAAGGCTTTTAAAATGAATGATGGAGACAGTAAATCTGATCATGAAATGATGGAAATGCCTAAAGGGATCCGGGGGAGGGGCCCTGGAAAACGTGAGCTCAGTCATTATCTCTCTGGTCAAATGCCATAGTTTAGGTAGCAGAGAATTTGTCCTTCCTAAGGACAGGGATTTAGTCTGGGAGAAATTATGTAAAATTTAATTCGATTTTCTTACATTTAAAGAACAATAATGAAGACATAGAATGTGAACACCCTGACTTGTGCTAAATAAGTTACTCCAACCTGCTGCTACAAACATGGATCTACTACTTTAGAAAGTCAAGAATGCCAGGTCTGTACTGCATTTAAAAATTTATACCTGTATCAACAAACCAATAGTCCTCTCTATTCACTTTTTTGTTACTGAGAGAAAAAGCCATTCACTGTGCTGGTCTTCTAGCCTGCTTTGGAGCTATGCAGAGACAAATCTAGGTTGTCTAAACAGGCATGCTTGTTCACTTGTTCCTTGAATGATGACTCCCAGGGAACCTCCCCTCTTTCTCTCATCTCAGAAGCTTCCATGGCTACTCCATAATTTGAGAATAACTTGTAATTTTGGTGAAGTGCTACTTTTATAAAATGATTTTTACAGCATGCCATCCTTTCATTCAGGGATGCCTGGATGCCTGTCTCCTGAGATCCTCATGAAATATCTTTTAATGGATTGTTTTAATGGGTTGTAGATCAGGTTATCAATTTCATTGTGATATTTTAAAGTATATTTTAGAAAGAACAAAGCAATAGATTTTAAAATTCATGAAGACATAAATTTGTTGGGAAACATGGTAGGAGATTTTATAAACAGAAAATTAGTTGCTTTAGAAACAGAAGGAACATCAAATAAAAATGAAATTGTATAAGAAAAGGAAATTGTTAACTTTTGAAAAGTATAACAGAGAAATTTAGATAAATACAACAATATTTTTGTAGTTGAAAGGGCACCAAGTGAACATGTTAACAATATAAATGGAACAACATGTTTTTCATGCAAACGGAAGACAACCAAAAGAAAACTATAAGAGCCAAAGTTAAACTGTAAGCCTCATTTGCCCAAGGACAAGATAACTTCCTGAAATGCTTGGAGTTGTAGTTCTTGGGAAATAACAAGCTCCATATTTTCACTCTCATAAACAAGTTTATTTGAAATAATTACTCTCAATGTGCTTGATCACATGCAGATGGGAGGTTCATCAAATGTGTCAGGGTATGTTTGCCCCAGATTGGACCCAATGGGAAATTCAGTGAATTACAGGTTTTGTAGTTTTTAAAAACTTGCAAAAGTGGGTGACTCCTGGCACCTGTCATTAGGGTTCTAACACCCAGGCATCACAACAAAGCCAAGAATGTATGAGGACACTGGGGCCCAGACCTAGAGTTTGAAGAGACCCAGTGTGGTGATGTTAGGCAGTCCAGGGGTTGTGCAAGGAGACAATTGAAAGAGCATCTGATTTGTTCATTTCTCTTGGTCAGACTGGTGGGCCTCTCTGTAGAACACCAAGTTCTAAACATCATTATCTTATGTTCTCTGGTATCATTTTGGATCTGTCTTGTCTTATTTCTATATCTGCCTTTCTGAGTCAGGACTAAGTAATGGACGAACAAGACTAATAAAGTGGTATTATGCCAAAGGTTACTGCAGAAATGGCATAGCTCTGGGGACACAGGGTTCAGTGGGTCAGGCTTGGGGCTAATGGGCAGCTTCAGCTGACCTGAGCTCATGGGAGCTCATGGACTCTGGCCAACAGTTAGGGAACCTTCATGGGACCTAGGCCCCCTGCTTGTGTGTGACAGTGTATAGCTTGGTCTGTTTGTAAGGCTCCTAGCAGTGAGATCAGGACCTGTCCCTGATGCTTAGCTGGCTTTTGGGAACCTTTTCACCATTCTGGATTACCTCTTCTAGTCTTGATGCAGGAGGATTACCTTAGTCGTGCCTCAACTTGATATGTCATGCTTTATTCAAGCCCTTGGAAGGCCTTCCCATTTCTGAATGGAGATAGAGGAGGAGTGGATGGGAAGGGGGAGCAGAGGAGGGAGTGGAAACTGTGATCAGTATGTAATATATATGAAAAATGTTAATTAATTAAAGAAAGAAAGGAAAAATAGGAATGAAGGAAGGAAGGAAGGAAAAGAAAGAAAGAAAAGCACAGGGCTTCATGTGGATGTCTTTCAAAGACCCCCATGTCAAAAGTGGTCCAGTCATTCACAGTCACTGTGGAGAACAATCCTCCCCATTACAATTAGAAAATCCAATGACTAGTGTAAAAAATAATACCACTCTGGATGTTAGATTAGCTTTGAATGATAAATCAAACATACATGGAGAAAACAAAAAACATATTTTGGTAGACTTCTGTAAATGATAAAAGAGTACAAATAAGTAACATTATACTTATAGGTTTGGTGGACATAGAGGCAGATTTACTAATTTTTTTGGTTATGATTGTGGAGTAACTGATGATCAGATTTATTATAAACTTGAATGTTGAGTAAGCATGATTAGCCTCTTCTCATAAACTTCTAGAACAGTGGTTCTCAACCTGTAGGTCATATCACTTTTGGGGGTTGAATGTCCATTTCATAGGGGTCACATATCAGATATCCTGTGTATCATATACTAGCATTACAATTCATAACAATAAAATTACAGTTAAGAAGTAGCAATGAAAAAATTTTTTAATTTAAATTAGAAACAAGGTTGCTTTACATGACAATCCCAGGTCTCTCTCCCTTTCCTTCCCCTCCTACCATTTGTTGAAGATGCTTTCTTTTTTCCATTGTATAATTTTAGCTTCTTTGTCAAAGATCATATGTTCATACATATCTGGGTTACTATCAGGGTTTTCAATTCAATTCCATTGGTCTACCTGTCTATTTTTGTGCCAATACCAAGCTGTTTTCAGGACTACAGCTCTATATTGGAGCTTGAAATCAGGGATGGTGATGCCTCCAGACATTGCCTCCAGACGTTGTTTTGGCTGCCCTGGGTCTTTTGTTTTTCCATATGAAGTTGATTATTGTTCTTTCAAGGTCTGTGAAGGATTGTGCTAGTATTTTAATGGGGATTGCATTGAATCTGTAGATTGCTTTTGGCAGGATTGCCATTTTACTTCGTTGATCCTTCCTATCCAAGAGCATGCGAGATGTTTCCATTTTCTGGTGTCTTCTTTAATTTCTTTCTTTAAAGACTCAAAGTTCTTGCAATGCAGGTCTTTCACTAGTTTAGTTAGTGTTACCCTAAGGTATTTTATGCTGTTTGTGGCAATTGTAAAGGGTGATGTTTCTCTGATTTCTTTCTCAGCCCTTTTATCTGTATATAGTAGAGCTACTGATTTTCTTGAGTTGATCTTGTATCCTGCCATTTTGCTGAAAGTATTTATCAGCTGTAGGAGTTCCTGGTAAAGTTCTTTGGATCACTTATGTTAACTATCATACCATCTGCAAATAGTGAAAGTTTGACCTCTTCCTTTCCCTTTGTTTTCAAATTGCTCTAGCTAGAACTTCTAGTACAATATTGAAGAGGAATGGAGAGAGTGGACAGCCTTGTCTGATTTTAGTGGAATTGTGTTGAGTTTCTGTCCATTTAGTTTGATATTGGCTGTTGGTTTGCTGTATATAGCTTTTATTATGTTTAGGTATGTTCCTTTTATCTGGGATCTCTCCAAGACCTTTATCATGAAGGGGTATTGGATATTGTCAAAGGATTTTTCAGCATCTAGTGAGATGATCATGTGAGTTTTGTTTCTTAGCTTGTTTATGTGGTAGACTACATTGATGGATTTTCGTATGTTGAACCATCCCTGCATCCCTGGGATGAAACCTAGTTGATTGTGATGAATGATTGTTTTGATGGGTTCTTGGATCCAATTTGTCAGTATATTATTTAATATTTTTTGCATCAATGTTCATGAGGGATATTGGTCTGAAGTTCTCTTTCTTAGTTGTGTCTTTCGGTGGCTTGGGGATCAAGATTAGTGAAGCCTCATAGAAAGAGTTTGGCGAAGACCCTTCTGTTTCTATTGTATGGAATACCTTGAGAAGAATTGGTTTAAGCTGTTCTTTAAATTTCTGGAAGAATTCTGCACTGAGGTGTTACGAGAAGCTTTGTCTTTTGCTAGCCGCTTTGGTTATCCCCCGCCAGTCGCCTGGGCTCTGCCGCGCCAGCCTGGTTCTAGTTCCGCATGAGTCCCAAATAAACACACAGGAGGCTATATTCATTATGAAGCTGTTGGCCTTGTTTGTCTCTTACTGGCTAGCTCTGCTTTAAGTAATTACCCCATAATTGTTAATCTAAGTATGTCTCTTACCGGAGAATAGTTCCAGGCTTCCTACCCCCAATGGCGTTACATGTTGACTCTCTTGTGTTTCCCCTTCCCAGAGTCCTCCTCGACTCCTAGTCCCTCCTATCTAGGTTTTCTATTGGCCACACAGTACTTTATTGACAAATGCACAGGCAAATAACAGGACTTCCCCAACATCTCCTCTTTTCTGTTTAAACAAAAGAAAGGTCTTAATTTTAACATAGTCAAATTGTATATGACAGAACAGTTATCAAGTAAGAACATAGTTACAATATTTTAGCAAGATTTAAAGAAAATATCATCCATCCCATCCTTGTGAGTCCAAAGTCCTATATGTAGCTTATCTTTTATCATAACTAAGGAAAACTATAATTATAACTATCTGTCTTCAACTCCATCAAAGACCACAGAAGGATAATATATAAACACTAGGATTGACAGAGATATCTTACTTCCTGGACAGTCACCCGAAGTTCCTCTGTAACGTTGGGGCATCCATCTTCAGCCCATAGGCCACAATGTATCTGGAACACTTCTCAGCAAAGCAGGAAATTTCAAACTGTCCATTTGCATCAGCAGTCTGTCAGTCATTTTTCTGTGTCCTGCAGAAAGTCCCGTAGACTCTTTCATGCAGCAGGAACCCTGTAAGACTGAGTTCAGCAGTCACATCCCTATGGGTCCTGCATGTCCAGATTATACAACAATAGTCAAACAGTCTAGGCAAGAGCAGTTTCTTGCCCAAATGGCTAATCTTGCCATGTTGAAAGCAAACTCCATAACAAGTTTCTTCGATGCCCATCTTCCTCTCAGACGTAATTGGTGCTGCCAGGAGCAGACATTTCTCATTGTCAAGAAAACCCTAAACCATTTTAAATGCCATGTTCTGAAGGTCTTTGAGAGGTTTGAAGACTGTCTATCTATCTCAAATATATTTCTGTATATCTAGAACACCTAACTTACCTAACTATAAATTCTATTATAAGTAACTATCTATAGTCTGTATTCAATTATGCATTACATTTTAAAAGATCAGTATAAGCACAATACTTAATCAAGAGGAGAAATATAAGCATCACAAAATTGACCTTGAATTTGTATCAATAAATTAAAAACAATACCCATACCATGATTCCCCTTTTTACCATTAAAAGGAGATTGGCTGTGATCATTAGCCAATTATAAACAATTCCATTTAAATGAAAACAAAGATTTATAAACAAGATGGGAATTGGGACGTCGCTCATCCTGAAACCAGCTTGGAACTACATCACCCGACACATCGTCAGGCCAAGAAACTGATACAGTGCATCTTCTACAATCTGATCAGAGCTTCAGACAAGAGCTTCAATCAAAATCAGAAATCTAATCCGGAACTTCAGTCAAGCCTCTCCTGCAAAACGACCTATTTAAGACTCTCGTTATACTAACAATTTTTTCCCACAGGTCCCCATGATTGTCATCGTCCCACTTCAGCAGGAAGTAACTTTGAGAATTCCACGTCCCCTCTCCCTACTATTGACATAAAAGGATAGTTTACCCCTGTTAGTGTAATTTGCAATTATTTAGGGTTGGAACCGGAAGGAGGTGTTCAGACTTAGGCATCCCTTTCGGATAAGTTTAGAATTTAGGTGGAATGGATATGTTTAGTTTAGGATAAGTAGATTATAACTTAATTATCACCCTCTATGTATATATGTTGTATATGTTTGACTTTGTATCAAATTTAAATCTTCTATTTAGACTAAAAGGGGAATTGTAGGAGTGAACCCCACAAAGCTACCCGCCCAACAGGGCGGGGTCAAGGTAGAGATAAAAGGTAGTGAAAGGAAAAGGGGTCTCTCTCTTTTCTCCTGGAAGCCAGTCACGCTTCTAACTCCTGGTATGTGCGACTCTCTCTCTCCCTGATAAATAAATATATTGTTTTTTTCCCTATATAGCCCCGATTATCATTATACTGAGGCTATCAGGACATGTGTTTTTTTTTTTTTTTGTTGGCAGACTTTTGATGACTGCTTCTATTTCCTTAGGTGTTATAGGTCTATTTAAATTGCTTATCTGTTCTTGATTTAATTTTCACAAGTGATAGCTATCCAAAAAATTGTCCATTTCCTTTAAATTTTTGAGTTTTGTGGAGTATGGGTTTTCAAAGTATGGCCTGATGATTCTCTGCATTTCCTCAGAGTCCATTGTTATGTCCCCCTTTTCATTTCTGATTTTGTTAATTGCATGTTCACACTCTTCTATTTGGTATGTTTGGACAAAGGTTTGTCTATCTTGTTGATTTTCCCAAAGAAGCAACTCTTCATTACATTGATTCTTTGTATTGCTTTCCTAGTTTCTACTTTATTGATTTCATCCCTCAGTTTGATTATTTCCTGGTGTCTCTTCCTCCTGGGTGAAGTTGCTTCTTTGTGTTCTAGAGATTTCAGCTGTGCTGTTAATTCTCTAGTATGACTATTCTCTAGTTTCTTCATGTGGGCACTTATTGCTATGAACTTCCCTTGTAACACTGCATTCAAAGTGTCCCAAAAGTTTGGGTATGTTGTGTCTTCATTCTCACTGAATTCATGGAAGTCTTTAATTTCTGTTTTTATTTTTTCTTTGACCCAGGAATGGTGCAATTGCACATTATTCAGTTTCCATGAGTTTGTAGGGTTTCTGCAATTTGTGTTATTGTTGAATTCTAATATTAATGCATGGTGGTCTGATAAGGTGCATGGAGTTATTCCAATTTTTTTAATACCTGTTGAGGTTTGCTATGTTGCCAAGTATGTGGTCGATTTTTGAGAAGGTTGAATGTGGCCCTGAGAAGAAGGTATATGGTTTTTTATTTGGATGGAATATTCTATAGATGTCTGTTAATTCCAATTGGGTCATATCTTCTGTTAGCTACTTTACTTCTTCGTAAAGTTTCTGTCTGGTATTCCTGTCTAGTGGTGAGAGTGGAGTGTTGAAGTCTCCCACTATAATTGTGTGGGAGTTTATATGTGATCTGAGTTTTAGTAGTGTTTCTTTTACGAATGTGGATGCCTTCATATTTGGGGCATAGATGTTCAGAATTGAAACTTCATCTTGGTGGATTTCTCCTATGATGAGTATGAAATGACCTTCTTCATCTCTTTTGGTTATTTTATTTTAAAGTCTAATTTGTTAGATATTAGGATTGCTAGCCCTGCTTGTTTCTTGGGGCCATTTGATTGGAAAATATTTTCCCAACCTTTAATTCTGAGGTAATGTCTGTCATTGAAGGCTGAGGTGTGTTTCTTGTATGCAGCAGAAGGATGGGTTCTGTCTTCGAATCCATTCTGCTAGCCTGTGCCTTTTTATGGGCGAGTTAACATCATTAATATTGAGGGATTAATGACCATTGATTGCTCATTTTTGTTTGATTTTGAATGGTTGTAGTTGGTGGAATTATATGTGGATTTCCACCTTTTTATTCTTTTGGATGGTGGTAAGGTGGGATTATCCATTGCCTATGTTTTTCTGCTTGTAGTTAACTTCCTTGGGTTGAATTTTCCTTCCAGAACTTTCTAGTTTTGTCATGGAATACCTTGTTTTCTCCATCTATAGTGATTGAAAGCTTTGCTGGGTATAGTCGTCTGGGCTGGCATCCATGGTCTCTTAGTGTTGGTAGAATATCTATCTAGGACCTTCTTAGCTTCTCTTAATATTCTTGTTTTATTCTGTGTGTTTGAGGTCCTGATTATTATGTGGCGAGGAAACTTTTTTTGTGGTTCACTCTATTTGGTGTTCTCTAAGCTTCTTGTACCTTCATTGGCATGTCTTTCTTTAGGTTGGTAAAGTTTTCTTCTATGATTTTTGAATATTTTTCTGTCCCTTTGAGGTAGTTTTCTTCACCTTCTTCTATACCTATTATTGTTATGTTTGGTCTTTTCATGGTGTCCCATATTTCCTGGATATTTTGTGTTAGGGATTTGTTAGACTTATGATTTTCTTTGGTTGATGAATCTATTTCTCCTAGTGGATCTTCAACACCTGAGATTCTCTCTTCCATCTCTTGTATTCTGTTGGTTATGCTTGCATCTGTAGAACCTGACCATTTGCCCAGCTTTTTTATTTCCAGCCTTCCTTCATACTGTGCTTTTTTATTGTCTCTATTTCAGGTTTTGGCCCTTGCACTGTTTGAACTATTTCTTGCAATTTTTGCTTTGTCTTTTCATCCATTTGTTGCATTTTTTATTTTTTATTTTGGATTTTTCTTCCATTTATTTAAGGAATTTTTCCATATCCTCTTTGATAGCCTCTATAATATTCATGAAGTTATTTTTAAGGTCATTGTCTTCTGCTTCATTTGCATTGGGATGTTGGAGTATTGGTGTGTGGAGTCTCTAGAATCTGGCAGTGTCATATTTGTTTTTCTGTTGTTGAGTGTGTTTTTGTATTGTCTCTTTCTTGGATTTACTATTATAACTCAAATATTTTGGCCTCCAAGATTACCTCTGCAGGAGATAGATGTTCAATTCTTAGGGACTGGAACCCTATCACAGGTAAAACAGATTACAAGGTGGGTTGAATGTATAGGACCAGAAGGACAAAGAGGAAGGGTGAGGCCATATGTGGCTAATATAGCAATAAATCTATGGGATCATGATCTATTGCAGCAATGGAATACTTAAATTAACAAGTATCAGATATGAACCATAAACAAACTCATGATTGTGGAAAAAATATTGTAAGGCAATGTAGAAATCAGTCACCAACTATCTGGGCTATACAAAAACAGAATACAAGTGTTAAGCTAACAGAGGAACAAAAAGCCCTGCCCTTAAAGTGGCTAACTGATGATGCTGTCTGGGTGGGGCAATGGCCTATTACCTCTGGGAAGTTATAGGCTCTAGAAAAACTGGTTCAGGAACAGATAAATTCTGGACATTCTGAAGAATCTACCAGCCATTGGAATTCCCCTGTGTTTGTAATTTAAAAAAATATGGAAAATGGAGAATCCTTACAGACCTGAGAGCCATTAATACAGTAATTCAGCTCATGGTCTACCTTCTCTGATAGCTAAAGAATGGCCTGTTATAGTTATTGATTCAAAAGATTGTTTCTTCACTATACCTTTACAAGAAAGGGATAAGGAAAATTTTTCCTTCACAGTGCCTAATTACAATAATTCCCAGCTGGTCAAGAGTTATAAATGGAAGGTCTTGCCACAGGGAATGTTAAACATCCTCACCCCATGCCAGTATTTTGTGCAAAAACCATTGGAAATAATTCATAAACAGTTTCCACAATCTATAATTTACCACTATATGGATGAATATTGTGAGCTGATTCTAAGGCAGAGACATTAGAAAAACTGTTTGAGGACATAAAGGAAGTTTTACTGGTTATTAAAAATTGCCCCCAAAAAATACAAAGAGGAGATTCTATCAATTATTTAGGATATAAAAATAGGTCTGAAGAAAATTAGACCACAAAAAATACAGACCAGGAGAGATCAAGATCGATTCAGACTCTTACTGATCTTCAAAAATTGCTAGGAGAGATTTCCCAGCTGCAGACTATTATTGGAGTAGAAGGCCATGATCTGAAATATTTGAAAAAGACCCTAAAAGAGGACAAGGACTTAAATAGTCTAAAAACATTACCATCTAGGGATGTAAAGGAATTAGAATGTATAGAAAAAATATTAGAGGCACGCGTGGACTATGTGGATCCAAAGCTAGATAGTATTCTGATTATATTATCATCTAGGGAATACCCTCCAGGGATTTTGATGCAGAGGGAAGATATCATATTAGAATGGATATTTCTACCACATATACAGAATAAAAAATTAAAAAACATATATAAAAATGATTTCTGATTTGATTTTAAAAGGAAAAGTAAAACTTCATAAACTGATAGGAATGGACCCAGCAGAAATCATAGTACCTTTAGCTAATGAGAAATTCCCTTCTTATGGAAAGATAATGAATATTGACAAAGAGCTTGCAGTAACTTTTTGGGAACCATTAGCAACAATTATCCCAAAAGTGAGAGAAAGAAAAAAAGTGAGATAAAGAAAACCATTTGGATCTTCCCAAACATTGTAAGAGAAACACCAATCTCTGGAGTTCCTACATTCTACACTAATGCAAACAAATCAGGTAACGCAGGATATAAATAAGGAGAAAAAAGCGAAATGGCTCAAAGCACTTATAACTCTCCTCAAAAGGCAGAATTGAATGCCCATTCTCATGGTACTTATGGATTTTACAGTACCACTCAACATTGTTACCAACTCTCAATATGAAGAGAAAGTTGTCTTACACATTGAAACTGCTGAATTTATTCCTTATAATACAGAATTAACTTCATTGTTTATACAATTACAAGAAATAATCAGGAATCGGATACACACACACATATGTATATGACATCAGATTCCATAATGGTCTGCCAGGTCCTCTAGTACAAGGCAATGATGAAATTATTCATTCAGTAATAGGAAGTGTGCTAGAGGCCTCAGAATTCCATAAAAAACTACCATGCGAATAGCAAAGATTTAAAAAAGGATTTTCCATCACTTGGACTTGGCAACAAGATAAGGAAATAGTGAAAACATGTCCTACTTGTTCCTTCTATAACCAAACTCCTTTACCAGAAGGTAGTAACCCTAAAGATATACATAGAAATGAAATTTGGCAAATGGGTGTGTTTCACTTTGCATAATTTGGAAATTAAAATATGTGCAACATACAATAGACACATTTTCAGGATTTTAATGGGTGACTGCTCTGAGCTATGAAAGGGCTGATTCTGTTGTTATACACCTATTAGAGGTAATGGCTATTATGGGCAAACCTGCACAAATAAAAAGTGATAATGCTCCAGCATATGTCTCCAGTAAATTGAAACAGTTTTTGAATATTATAACATAAAGCATGTTACTGGTATACCACAGAATCCTACAGGACAAGCAGTTGTTGAGAGATTTAATTGCACTTTAAAGGAAATGCTCTATAAGCAGGTAGGGGGAATCAAGACCCCCCCCCAAAAAAAGATTACATAATACTTTACTAACCTTCAACTTTCTTAATGCTAATGAAAAAGAAAAAAACAGCTGTGGAAAGACATTGGGCAATAGAAAAAACTTCTGTGCTAAATCAGCCAATGTACTTCAAGGATGTATTGACTTCAGTGTGGAAACCAGGATATGTGTTATGTTGGGGTAGGGGTTTCACTTTTGTTTCTACAGAAGAAAAGCTTTGGATACCATCAAAGTTGATCAAGGTCTGATCTGAACAGGAGAAACCTCTTTATGAAGAGAGATGATAGGTAATCCACCAAAGTATATCCCAAGAATTGTATGGAGACCTCATAAAGGTTGGGGGAGTGTTCTGTTCTTGACATTATAGGAAAACAAAAAACATCCAGCTTCAAGAAGTCAAATGACAAAAGGGCATGTAGATGCCTAAAGAAGAAAGGACAGCTATCCAGAAAGAACCATGAAACAAAGAAAAATCTGACTTATGGTACCAAAATCTATTCTTGTTGAAAGTTTTTTACACAGAGTCTTTATCTTCTCACTTCTTAGTACTCTGCCAGTCCCAAGTCATGTAAAACCAATGCTGGCTTTGGAGTTGGATTAGGATTCCCTTCCCTAAATTTAAGCTTGTTGTTGAAGTAAAATTCAGAATTTCTGTCTTATATCAAGAAGCCAAGTGGTGTAAGACAGAAGAAAACAAAATATAAACTCTCTGTTATATCTCTAAAATCCTAATTTCCCTCATACTTATTCTTATCCTTATTGTTACTTTTCCCAGTGTGCATACCTATAAAAGTTGAACTTTCTGTGCTGATAGTAATGTTTAAGTCTCCCACAATTAACAATAACATTTCCTGGAGGACCTGCCCCACCCGGAAGGATCACCTTGAGTCTGGCCACACCTCAGTCTTCAGTGCCCTCCAATTCTTGCCCTGTGCTTGAAGTGAGTGGAGACCCTGCTTTGAGTCTCAACTCCTGACATCCCTCTGCTTCTGACTCCCTGGGAGGACCTGCCATGCCAGGAAGGATCACACTCAGGGTGATGCTTGAACTAAGTGGGGGCTCTGCTCTGGGCCTCAACTGCCAACATTCCCTTGCTTCCATTTCACTGGGCATTCTCTGAGCCTAGAGAGGACCCACTCCATTCTCTGCCCTGTGCTTGAGCCCCTGTCCTGGGCTTGAGTCTTCAGTCCCCTCTGGTCTCCGTCCTGTGTTTGAGAGTGTCTCAGACCCACCTGCACCCATTGGAGTATTGGACCTGCTTCAACACACTGAAAGGGACCCTTAGACCCAAACACACCAGGAGAGGAAGAGAACCCATGACCTCCCACTGAAAGAAGGGATAGGAAGAAGGCAATATAAAAAAAACCACAGCCAACAACAGAAGAACCAGTATGACACCACCAAAGTCTAGAAATTCTACACCAGCAAGACCTGAACATACCAACACAGATGAAACAGAAAAGAATTACATTCAAAACAACCTGCTGAAAGTGATAGAGGCCCTCAAACAGGCTATGAGAAAATCCCTTAAAGAAATGGAAGAAAAAACAATCCAAAAATGCAAGAAATCAACAAATCTCTTAAAGAAAGCAAGGAAAGTCAAGAAAAGACCAATCAAATAGATGAAGATAACAATTCAAACAGTTCAAGACCTGAAAACTGAAATGGAGACAATAAGTAAACACAAGCTGAGGAAATGCTGGAAATTGAAAGGCTGAATAAACAATCAGGAACTACTGATGCAAGCATAACTAACAGACTACAAGAGATGGAAGACAGAAACTCATGCACTGAAGATAAACTAGATGAAATAGATTCATCGACCAAAGAAAGTCTTAAATCCAACAAATCCTTGACACAAAATATCCAGGAAATATAGGACACTGTGAAAAGACCAAATCTAAGAATAATAGGTATAGAAGAAGGTGAAGAAGGTACAGAAAACATGCTCAACAAAATCATAGAAGAAAACTTTCCCGACTTGAAAAAGGAGATGCCTATGAAAGTACAAGAAGCTTACCGAACACCACATAGACTGAACCAAAAAAAAAGAGCCCCCTCGCCACATAATAATCAAAACATCAAACATACAGAATAAAGAACAAATATTAAAAGCAGAAAAGGAAAAAGGCCAAGTAACATATAAAGGCAAACCTATCAGAATTACACCTGACTTCTCCATGGAAACTCTGAAAGCCAGAATGTCCTGGATAGATGTTCTACAAACACTAAGAGACCACAGATTCCAGCCAAGACTACTATTCCCAGCAAAACTCTCAATCATTATAGATGAAGAAAACAAGATATTCCATGACAAAACCAGATTTATGCAATAAGTATTCACAAATACAGCCCTACAGAAAGTTCTAGAAGGAAAACTCCGAACCAAGGAAGTTAACTATGCTCAAAATAACATGGGCAATAGATAGTCTTACTTTACCAGAAATCGGAAATAGGGGAAAAACTCACACAGAAAACCACCACCAAAAACGGATCCAAAGCAAACAAGAATCATCAATCGATGGTCATTAATATCCCTGAATATCAGTGGTCTTAACTAACCAATAAAAAGACACAGGATAAGAGAATGGATATGAAGACAGAATCCATCCTTCTGTTGCATACAAGAAACGAACCTCATTTTCAAAGACAGACACTACCTCAAAGTTGAGGGTTGGGAAAAGACTTTCCAATCAAATGGACATAAGAAGCAAACAGCTGTAGCTATCCTAATATCTAACAAAATAGACTTCAAACTAAAATTAATCAAAAGAGAAGAAGAAGGTCATTTCATATTCATCACAGGAAAAATCTATCAGGAAGAAGTCTCAATTCTGAACGTATATGCTCCAAATATAAAGGGACCCATGTTCATAAAAGAAACATTACAGAACTCAAATCATACATCTAACCCCCCACACTTATAGTGGGAGAATTCAACAACCCACTCTCACCACTGGACAGGTCCACCAGACACTAACTTAACAAAGAAACTATAGAACTAACAGAAGTTATCACCCAATTGGGTTTTACAGAAATCTATAGACCATTCCACGCAAACAAAAAAGAATATACCTTCTTGTCAGCACCACATGGAACCTTCTCTAAAATCGACCACATACTTGGCAAACCTCAACAGACACAAAAAAATTGGAATAACCCCCTGTATCTTGTCAGACCATGATGGCTTAAAATTAGAATTCAAAGTCAACACAAATTGCAGACACCTCACAAACTCATGGAAATTGAACAATGCTCAATTGCATCACTCCTGGGTAAAGGAAGAAATAAAGAAAGAAATCAAAGACTTCCTAGAATTCAATGGAAAAGAAGGCACTACATACCTGAACCTATGGAACATTCTGAAAACAGTTCTAAGAGGAAAGTTCATAGCACTAAGTGCCCACATGAAGAAACTGGAGAACTGCCATACTAGAGAATTAACAGAACACCTGAAAGCTTAGAACAAAAAGAAGCAAACTCATCCAAGGTAGAGTAGATGCCAGGAAATAACCAAATTGAGAGCTGAAATCAATAAAGTAGAAACAAAGAAAACAATACAAAGAATCAATGAAACAAAGAGTTGGTTCTTTGAGAAAATCAACAATATAGACAAACCTTTATCAAACCTAACCAAAAGACAGAGAGAGAACATGCAAATTAACCAAATCAGAAATGAAAAAGGGGACATGACAGCAGACACTGGGAAAAATCCAAAGAATCATCAGAACATACTTTGAAAACCTGTACTCCACTAAATTGGAAAATCTAAAGGAAATGGATGAATTTCTGGGTAAATATCACTAACCAAAATTAAACCAAGAACAGACAAACAGTTTAAAGATATCTATAATCCCTAAAGAAATAGAAGCAGCCATAAAAAGTCTTCTAACCAAAAAAAGTCCAGGACCAAAGGGCTTCAGTGTGGAATTCTACCAAATTTTCAAGGAAGAGCTAATACCAATACTCTTCAAATTGTTCCACACAATAGAAGTAGAAGGATCACTGCCAAATTCTTTTTATGAGGTTACAATTACCTTAATACCCAAACCACACAAAGACACAACCAAGATCGGGAATTGCAGACCCATCTCCCTCATGAACATTGATGCAAAAATACTCAATAAAATATTGGCAAATTGATATAAGAACACATCATAAAAATCATAAACTATAGTCAAGTAGTCTTCATCCCAGGGAATGCAGGGATGGTTCAGCATACCAAAATCCATCAATGGAAAGCACCATATAAACAATCTAAAAAAAAAACATATGATCATTTCACTGGTCATAAAAGCCTTTGACAACACCCAACACCTCTTCATGATAAAGGTCTTAGAGAGATTAGGGATAACAGGAACATACCTAAACATTCTCAAGTCTTTGATGAGGTCCAAGACTAGACAGTCATAGCAATATCCTCTCTTGTGTTAGATAGACAAGATTTTGACTTTCCAGATTAAAATTGATATCAGAATAATCTCTGTCATGCCTTAACCCTGATACTGGACATGTGTATTAAACATGTAGTATATATCTTTTGCTTAATGTTTTTCTTGCTGATAGTAGGTATAATTTTGTGAATGTTTACCTTTCCTTTTCCTGGAGTATACTTGACATTTGTTATCATTGTGTATGGTTTTTGCATCAGGCTTAAAAGCCTCTTCTTTAGACTAAAAGGGGAATTGTAGGCATTTGTCTATGTACCTGAAATGAAGTCCACACCCCTTTGGTTGTGGCTTCACTTGGATGGAAGTGGAAAGAAAGGAGCTTGAGGCAAGGCTTTCCTTTGCACTTTTTTCTGGTTGGTCGGCGTATGTGGTTGGAAGAGCAGGGAAATGCTCCAGCAGTTCTTTGTATTTTTTTGTGTAATTGTCCCTAATAAACAGCCATTTATCATTTATCTTGGGTGTAGTGATTTAATTACATCCTTGCCTTCTAAGGAAAGCAAGAAAAGAGATTCCTTAATAGAGGGAGCCATTATAGGTTTAAAGAGAAACCTGGCACTAGGTAAATGTCCAGGGATCCTTAAAGATGATCCCAACTAAGAATCTATGCAACAGTGGAGAGGCTACCTTAAACGCCCTTCTTCTATAATGAGATTGATAGCTACCTTAAATGCCATCCTAGAACTTTCACCCAGTACCTGATGGAAGCAGAAGCAGAGATTCATAATTAAGCACTGAGCCTAACTCCTGGAATCCAGTTGTAGAAAGTGAAGAGTGATGAGCAAAGGGGTCAAGACCCTGCTGGAGAAACCCACAGAAACAGTTGACCTGAACAAGGGGAAACTCATAGACCCCAGTCTGACAGCTGTGGAACCAGCATAGGACCTAACCAGGGCCCCTGAATGTGGGAGTAAGTTCAGAGGCCTGGGCAGTCGATGGCACCTCTGGCAGTAGAACCAGTATTTATCCCTAGTGCATGAATGGGCTTTGGGAGTCCATTCCCTATGGAGGGTTACTCTCTCAGCCTAGATACATGGGGGAGAACCTAGGTCTTTCCCCAAATGATGTGACAGATGTTGATGTACTCCCCCCATGGGAGGCCTCTCTCTCCCTGGGGAGTGGGCGGGGAGTGGGATGAGGGGTTGATTGAGGGCATGGGTAGATAAGAGGGAGAGGGGATTAGAATTGACATGTAAAATAAGATTGCTTTTAATTTAAATACATTTTTAAAAAGAAAAGGTGGACAGGGTTGCCTTGCTAACAGATTTCATATTAAAGAGAATACAAGAGTAGCTTTTCACTAAGGGAGTATGCCTTGCAATGACTGTTCTCAATAAAAACCCCTCACGTCTCTGATAAATGATTAGATGAAAAAAAGTTTAAAGTCTATGCTAATTATGATGGGGTCTAACAAAATGTTCTAAGATACATAAATGCAAACTGTAAAGATATAAAAAACTGATTTGAGCTATATGAAAAAGAAAAATGCTTCAGACTTCTTCCCTCTCTGTTATTGTTAAACTGAGATTTTTTTTTACAGACACCTGTTTCTACAATATGAATTTTAGTACAGATTACAAATAACGGTCATACTGATAAATCTAAAACCTTCATCTTTTTGCAAACTAAAATTTCATGTAAGCTTCAGATAATCAAGGAAGTCATGAAACATGGACCTACCTCTCAGAGGTCAACAATTACAGTCCAAGTTTTCTTACCTGCCTATGGGACGGTAACTCACCGCTGGTCTTGGAACTACTCCATCAACTACTCGGACTATGCATCTGAAAGTTTCAAGTGTGAGATTTTCCTTTAAGTACCTAAACTTTAACTTCTGTCCTTAGTCTATATTTGTCTTAGCAGATTTCCCTTTGGCTGACAGACACGACATCATGCAAGAATCAGCTGCAAACTGTAAACTGCTGAGCTCTGAACTTTGCTAAAAGCTGATGTAAACCAGTACAGCTAATGTGATTGCTCCATGACTCTTTAGCTAGGTCAGCTAACCAGATGTTTCTGATGAACGCCCCATTGCCCAGCCTCTGGCTAGCCTTTCAGCACTCCTGAGCCCTGACACCAACCTTCCAGTTTCAACTAGAAGTATTTACAGAAGAGAATAACTCATTCCTTCTCCCTTAACAGGCTAAATGCTAATTCAAAAGGAAACTCACTGGCATAGGCTACCAAAATGGCTACCAATTGGCATACCAGGAAAGACATCTGTTAAAACCAAATAGACCCTGATCTGTCACCAGTTAGACTTATCAGCTGAAATAATTCCACAATATGATAGGGCACTTGATTTGCTTTATGCAGAACAAGGAGGTATTATATGACCTTAAGAGAAAATTGTTGTTTCTATAAAAATCACTTAGGATTATAACCTGGCTGTACTCAAAGAAGCATTGCAAAAGGGGACCTGAAATGA
The DNA here is from genome assembly GCF_017639785.1 of Mesocricetus auratus. Lineage (NCBI taxonomy): Eukaryota > Metazoa > Chordata > Mammalia > Rodentia > Cricetidae > Mesocricetus > Mesocricetus auratus. The sequence goes on from NW_024429194.1 coordinate 61,020,523, forward strand.
AATAAATGGCTAGTACCCCATCCATTTCCAGACTCTCCTAGATAGTAACTCTGATGTTAGCCATCACCCAGCCTTTGACCCTTCTATTTCCTGTCTGGGTACCATTAAGATGATGGCTATTTGATCTCAGTATAAACAGGTACCCATTACAGAGTCAAGAGCTTAACTCAGTTTACAACTCAATGGAGTTGGGGTGATGTAAGTGTCAAAGTTAATCTGTAAGCCCTATTTGCCCCAGGACAAGATAACTTCCTGGAATGTTGGGAACTGTAATCCACATGTTTTCAGTACCCTAAACAAGTTTGTTTGAAGCAACTATACATAATATGCTTGATCACATATAGGTGATCAAGGTTCATAGGCAGAAAATCTGCTAGGATGTGTGCTTGGAAAATTAAATTTATTCTCTCATGTGTTACATCCTGACTGCAGTTTCCCTTTCCCCTGTCCTTCCCAGCTCCTTGTCTGACCCCAGTTCCAGTCCACTCCTCCTCCTTTCCCTTCAGAAAGTAAAAGCCTCCCCCATATCAACCAAATATGGCATATCAAGTTGCAATAAGACTAGGCACCTCCTTTCATATGAAAGGTTAGCCAAGGCATTCCAATAGAAGTAAAATGGTCCCAAAAGTAGGCAAAAGAGTCAGGTACATATCCTGCTCTCACTGTTAGAAGTCCAAAAAGAACACCAGGCTACACATTCATAACATATATGCAGAGACAGACAGACAGGAAGCATTATGGCCTAGCACACACCTATGCAAGCTCCTTGATTGTCAGTTCAGTCTTTCTGAGCCCCTATGAGCCCAGGTTAGTTGATTCTGTGGATTTTCTTATGGTGCACTGACCCCTATGATTCCTTCTTTCCCATCTTCCCCATGATTTCCCAAGTTCCACCTAATGTTTGGCTATGTGTTTCTGCATCTGTTTTCATCAGTTACTGTATGAAACATCTCTGATGACAACTATGTTAATGACAACTATCTAGGACTATAGCAGAGTATCATTAGGAATCATTTTACTGACTTGTTTTTTCTGGTTGTGTTTGGTGCTATCCTAGGTCTCTGGTCCATCCTGCCTCTGGTTCCTGGTCCTCCAGTAAGTGTCAGGGGTAGGCTTCTCCTCATGTCATGGGTGTCAATCTCCACCAGTCACTGGTTGCTAACTCCCACAATTTCTGTACCCTCTTAACCCCAGGAGTTTTGCGTTTTAAGTGGCTGCAAAATGGGACTCATAGTCATTTCCTGGGAACCCTGGGATTAACCTGGTCAGCACTTAATTAAAGCTTGCTTCAAATCTATTTTGAAATTGTGGAACTTATTTTTCTCTCATGAATCTCAGCATTAATACAACCTGTAAAGAGAGAAAAATAGAAAGCACTGCTTTTATTAAGAAAACTATACACAGTTAATTTTTACCATACCAGTTTGTTTTTCTCCTGAGAGTTGTGATGATATCTTGTTTGTACTCTAACAAGTAAAGCTTGCCTGAAGATCAGAGGGCAGAGATAACCACTCTTTAACCATACAGGTCTGGACATCTGTGCAGACAAGCAGGAAGTGTTATAGCTGGGCAGAGAGAGGAATATAAGGCAGGAGGAGACAGGAGCTCAGTCTCCTTTTTTTTTTTTGTTCTGAGGATTTCATAGAGATAAAAACTCTAGTGGCTGGTTTTTCTGCTTCTCTGATCTTTCAGCTTTTACCTCCTAATATCTGACTCCAGGATATTATTATTAAGATGAATTAGAACTCATGCTACATCTGGCACCAAAGTTTTAGGGCATGAATTCATGAAAAAGCTGCTTGCTGTGGCTTTCCAACCATTGGCACAGGCCAGAGCTGCACACGGGGTAAGACAGTGTGTGACATTGGTGGGAACCAATATCTGGAGCCCCTACATTCTATACTGATGCAAATAAATCAGAAAAGGAAGGAGGAAGGTTTTAAATCAGAAAATTTAAGTAAAGTGGATCTAAGTAATTAAAATTCTGTCCAGAAGTCAGAATTATTTGCTATTCTCATGTTATTCATGGATCATATGGAACCTCTCAACATAGTTACTGATTTTCAATATGCAGAAAGAGTTGTTCTGCATACTGAAACCACTGAATTTATACAAGATGATACAGAATTGACTTTAATATTTACTTAGTTACAAGACATAATCAAGAATAGGAATCACACCATATATCAGATCCCTTACGGGTCTGCCAGTCCCTCTAGCACAAGATATTGATGAAGTTGATCAGCTATTGGTTGGTAATGTACTGGAGGTATCAGAATTTTACAATAGCCATCATGTCAATAGCAAAGGTTACAATCTTTTTCCATCACTTGGCAACAAGCCAAGGAAATTATAAGAAAATATCCTACTTGTTCTTTATACAACCAAATACCACTCCCTGCAGGAAGTAACCCAAAAGGTACTTAAAGAATTAAATCTGGCAGATATTCCATTTTGTAAAATTTGGAAAGTTAAAATATGAACATAATAACATTGATACCTATTCAGGATTTCAATGTGCAACTGATTTTGAGTTCTGAAAAGACTTATTCAGTAATCACTCATTTTGTAGAAGTTATGGCCAGCATAAGTATACCTGTACAAATTAAGACTGATAATTTGCCAGCATGTGTATCTAGTAAAGTAAAACAGTTTTATGCTTATTACAATAAGCAACATATTACATGTATGCCACACAATTCTACAGGGCAAGCAATTATAGAAAGATCAAATCAAACTCAAAAGGGGTAATAAAGACCTCTATAAATAGGTTGCATAATGCTTTATTAACTTGGATTTTCTAAATGCTAATGAGAAGGGAATGACAGCTATGGAGAGACATTGAATAATAGAAAAAATACCATGAAATTAAATCATCGTATATACATTAAAGATGTGCTGACCTCAGAATGGAAAACATGTGTTACATTGGGGAAGTGGTTTTGCTTTTGTTTCCACAGGAGAATAAAAGATATGAATACCATCAAATCTGATAAAGATTAGAATTGAACAAGAGAGACCTAATAATTATAAGAAATGATAGTTCATAAAACAACATGTCCATTCAATCTAATGAACCTAAAAAACTAGCAAATGCTTTTCATTTGGTCAGATATAGCTTGCCAACAGGGAACTGTCCCAAAATTAGGGTTAGGGAAGGGCTTTGTTTTTGTCTTTTCAGGAGAATAAAGTTATCCAGCTAAGGGATCTGAAGAGCACTGGACAAATGATACATGTGAAGAAAAAGGACAAACTATCCAGAAAACTTCTCCCAAGAAAAAGACTAAATTGCCCTATTTGTATATCACATTTCCAACAGAATGAAATTTAATTAATTTCCCCAAATTTTTGTTTCCACATGCACATAATACAAATGGTCTTTTTGTTGTCCCTTTCCAGGTAAAAAAATAAAGTTGGCTTTGGAGTTGGAGTGTGGCTCTCTCTTTCTGTAAATCAAGCATGCTTATTGAAGTAAAATTCAAAATCTGTCTCATGTCAGAACTACCTGGTATGGGACAGAAGAAAAACCAAAATTAAGGAACTGTTTTATTGCCATTAATATCATAATCCTTTGGTTTTATTTTGAATATTCAAATCTTTTCTTAAGGAATAAGTATTATCTCAAAATTTATAAGATTAATATATATATATATTAAAATTTTTGTCATGATAGTAATGCTCATATAGAGTAGGAACTAATTATAGAAAGGCTTCATCTAACTTCCTGTACATGATTTCAGGTTTGAGTTTGATGGGGGATGTCCTTCTGTATGCTGTGAATATATGTTTCTCTTATTGGTTGATGAATAAGGCTGTTTTGGCCAATGGACAGGCAGGATGCAGCCAAGCAGGAAGTATAGGCAATGCTACCAGACTACAAGAATTCTGAGAAGAGTAAAGCAGAAAGTGAGTCTCAAGAGAGACACCATATATCTTCCAAGGATAAAAGAGGCTCAGGCATTCTGGTAAGCCAAGACCACGTGGAGATACAAAGATTAATAGAAATGGTTTAATAATTAAGAGAGAGCTAGCCAATAAGAAGCTTGAACCATCAGCCAAACAGTTTACACTTAATATAAGCCTCTTTGAGTTTATTTGAGACTAAATGGCTGTGGGACGGGGAAACTTCTTATTACATGAGTCTCTTTCACATTTAATGTTTTAAGTTTTCTGCATTGAACCATGACCATGCCTAACAGTAACCTTTGAAGTCTCCAAAAAAGATGATGGGACCCCACAATGATTCCACTAAGACTATGATAGCCTCACGAAGGTGAAAAATATCACCCAAAGATCGGCTTTGAACTATAAACTGCTAAATTGTTTGAGGTGGCTAGCTGAGATGTTTCAGCCTCACAGACTACTCTTGCCAGGATTTGAGACAATCCCTGCACTTTCCTATTATGCAGAGTTTGGACAACAAATGATACAGCTATCTCTCTAAGAACTTGACAATTAATACAAAATTTTCTTTTCAGGAACCACTAAAGATGATGTCACCCACCAAACAGCAGGAATTAAATTTAAGAAAATGATGCCCACATTCCCAAGAGGTAGGGTGGGTGGTTTTTAGTCATGCAATGGGTTATGTATATTTGTCATCATTTAGGGTGGTTGGTTATAAGTTGTTATTGGTAATGGTCAGGGAAAAGGTTGAACAAAGGAGATTAGATTGAGAGTTCTTATTTTGAAAAGAAAAGGGATATAAATATTATAGGATATAAGGGTAGATTATTGAATCTACTCAGAAAAGAAAACTGAGCATTATAGAAGTAGTATATAGAGGTAGATTATTGAATCTACTTTTAAATAAAAAAGTAACTACTAGTTTTAAATATTTTACATTGATATGGATTGTTGTATATGGATTTTTTTGTTAGAACATACTGTACATACATTTGTAATCTTGTTCAAGGTATTCTACTTATGCAACCTATTTAACCATATAATACAAATTATTAGCCCTTGAAAGTTATTATTACCAACTATTTAGGATAATAAGGAAATGAAATTTAGTAGTTAGTCACTTATTCCAATTGAACTACAAAGTCATAATATGTAAGTTTTCAAGGTCAAACAGTTATATTTTAGACAAACAGGTCATCTTCAAGCACTTTAAAGATCTACAGAATATGCCATTTAAGATGTCTTAATAACAGCTTTTTTAATGACAATGAGACATATCTACTCCTGGCAGCACCAATCTACTTCAGAGAAGATGATGGCCATCAAATAAATTCCCACATGGAGTTTACTTTCTTTGTGGCAAAAGTTAGTCACTGGACAAGAAAATACTCTTGCCTTAACTGCTGACAATATGTTGCCTAGATTGGACAAGCAGGACACAAAAGAAAGGACTGCTGAATTTTGCCAAGACATGGTAGAACAGCCCTTCAGAATATCCTGCTTCACAGAAAAGCCTGTCAGATATGCTAACCCTGTGGGCTGAATATGGATGCCCCAACATTGTAGGCAACCAACTGTTTCTGTCATTTCTCACATTGTTTGCAAATTGCTTGCTTGCATTTCCTGCTTACTGAGGTAGTATTATTTCCTTCTCAGGTCTCTGATGGAGTTGAAGATTTTGTAGTTATAGTTATAATTTTCCTTGTTACCATATGCAGAAAAGAAATTCACTAAAGCAGTATAAATTGTATAATCTTAAGAGACATTAAAAGAGTTTTGGTAATGCAGGTTAAAATAGAAAGTAAACTAGGTACAACATTTTGGGCTCATCAAGATAGGATAGATATGGAGTATTTACTCTGAATTTGTTAATTGTTGATGTATTTATAGTGGGTATATATTGCATATAGTTTTTTTACTTATTGTATATAGTTTTTCTTATATTAGGTATAGCCTTTTTTATGTTAGACAAAAAATGGAAAATATGGTGATATTTTTTGTGCTCTAACAAATAAAGCTGAATATCAGAGGGCAGAGCTAGCCACTAATTAACCACAGTGGTCTGGAGTCTATACAGACATACAGGAAGAAATATATGTGGGCAGAGAGAAAAATACAAGGTGGGAGGAGACAGGAGCTCCACCTCTTTTTTTCAGACTGAAGATCTCATAGAGGTAAAGAACTCTAGTACCTGCCTGTTCTACTTCTCTGATCTTTCAGCTTTTACCCCCCTAATATCTGACTCTGGGTTTTTATTAAGATCAATTAGAACTTGTGCTACAGAGAATAAACATGTTCTAATAATTTTTAGACTGCATTCAGAAATTTAAAATGTTCATTCCTGAGTGAATATACAACCTAGGGATATATATTTTTAGGAGGGAGTTATTTTCTTATTTAAAGAATTTTATTCTTCCTCTCATTTTTTCTTTGTCATTTTCTACATAGCTTATTATTGAACTGAAGGGATATGAACATTACTGGTTGCTTCCCCTTTGGTTCCTAGATTATGCACTGATCATTCTGAAACACCCATTTCCAACACAAAGAGATCTTTTACTAAACAAGTCAAAGTGACAACATGGCTGAATCTGAATCGGGAAGAAACAGCAGCAAATGACTTTGAAGGTGTACTTTAAGAGTGTAATTTTAGAATGAGCTAGGAAGAGTTGGTAAGTTCTGATTGAGCATGTTAACTAGATAGCCACATGGGAATTTTTGATTGCTAGACCTTGATTTCTTATAGTTGGTCCTTGGTGTTCAGCATCAGTCAGGCATAATAAAGTAGCCAAATAAGGAAACAGAGCTTAGCAGGTAGTTTACTAATGTAATCTAATGGTTTGGCAAAGGGAAGGAAAGAGGGGAGGGGAAGATCTGCTGGCACCATGTTTGTCATGCTTGGGCTTCCTAGAGACCTTCCTGAATAATATCATCCATGAGATAAAAACATCACAATATTCAGTGAGGTGGTTACTCTTCTTGACCTATGAAGACTGCATTATTCTGAAAGCATTGGAAATTATGTTATGGGCATGGCTTCCAGTGCCTGTGTCTTCACTCAGTGAAGGAAAGAAATTCAATACCAGTGACTATTGTAATCACAGTACTGATAACAAAAGACCCCAAAAACACACATTTTTCTAACATACAGGTTGATGGAACCTAGCAATAGGCACTTAAAACTTCAGCACTTCTGTGAAGTTAGTATGGTAGTTTGATTTTTTCCACAGAATATAACTGGAATAATCACTTCTTTTAAAATATTAAAAGGATTTAAACCTTTGCAGGTGGAAAGTGGACACTAGCTCCCACACCTAAACAAGAAGCTATCTGTAATTGATACCAACTTATAAAGAAGAACTTCTGTTTTCTCCAATGGCACTTCACCAAGGTAAGTATATTAACCACACTTAAGGGTAGGCTCCCTGCCCAGCAGTAGGTGGCCAACACAAAACAAATTCAATGTTATTTTTGTAGGGTATTTTTGTCTCAATTTGCTTTGTTGGGAAATTTTTTCATCTTGCTGTTCTTTTGCTTGGATATTGCAGTCCCTGATTTTACGTTTCTGTGATTTTTTTAAAAAATAGAATGGAATAAGCAAAACTAAATATTCTATCCCAAATACTGCAAAAAACTGGTGATGGCAGGACACACCTCTATCCTAGAACCTTTGAGATGGATGCAGGAAGGTCAGAAATTCAGCTTCTGCTACATAGCAAACTTCTAGTATTCCTCTGGGAGGAGGATTTCAGGTCAGTTCCAGTGCAGAGGTCTATAGTCTTCCCCTGGAAAAAGTAAATCATTTGGCTATCCAAACCAATTGGTCAGCCCTGAAAACATACCAGTAATATTATCCATACTGAACAGATTGCATTTATGGATTCAGAAATATGCATTTGTATACATACATAAACATATGTAACAATGATTAATGAAAAAAGAGGCCATGGATTTGAAAGAGAGCTAGAAGGGGTATTATGGGAGGTTCTAGAAGATGGGATGAAAAGGGGAACGATACAATTTTATTATTTTCTCATAACATAAAATTGAAATGTGAAATCAGTATTTTGAGAAAAATATAAAGATCAATAATTCTGTGTTGATCTCAAAATTAGTGGGAAAAATACAAAGAAACTCAGTTTAATCAAATGGTATTAAAATTTTTTCTGAATATGACCTTCATAAAAACATAAAAACCGCCGGGAGTTGGAGGCATACACCTTTAATCCCAGCACTCAGGAGACAGAGGCAGGCGGATCTCTGTGAGTTCGAGGCCAGCCTGGTCTACCGAGCGTGTTCCAGGACAGGGTCCAAAACAATACAGAGAAACCCTGTCTCGAAAAACCAAACCAAAACAAAACAAAACAAAAACATAAAAACCAGTATTAAAGATGTGCTAATACTTTGACAGTTACAAATACATGATAGTCTCAGATACTAGGAAACTACTTATAATAAGAAATTGCATTTTATCACCTTCTGCTCCAAATGATGTGACAGACTTTGATGATCCCCCATAGAAGGCCTCACCCTTTCTATGGAGCAGAAGAGGGATGGGATGGGGTTTGGTGGGGGGTGTGGGAGAATGGAAGGGAGAGGGAACTGGGATTGATATATAAAATAAGATATAAGATTGCTTCTAATTTAAATTCAAAAAAGGAAAAAATTACAAAGAGATCTTCAAATATAATACTTCAAAATAAAAATAAATTTGTTATTATATTTCCAAGATTTTCATAGTGTTAGGAAATGATTACACTACCCTCATAATAAATGACTAAACTGTATCATTGAAGTAACCTTCTGTGAAACTGACATTCAGTAGCTGGGAATGTAGCTCCATAATAGAGCAATGGGCTAGAAGGATCACAGTCTTGTGTTGGATTCCTAGCACCCTACATAAAAACAATTGATTTTCAAAATAAGTACAAAGTAATATAATTATCACTAATATAGTACTTTATCCATAAACCCAAATAATTGCATTACAAAATGCCTTATATTTTTTCATTTACAATCATATGTTCAAATAAATTAATAGATTGCTAATGTTCATAGTGGACCCATAATTTATCGCACAGTACTTTGCAATTATAAAGCAGTACTGCATGTACTGTTAATCTCAGGCTTGGGACACTGGGCAGAGCAAAGCACATGATGCAACATTCAGGTTCTAATACCCAGAACTATCACAGGATCACAGTGGATAAGCCAACCACTGGTAACCTCATCTCATGTATGTTGAAATATGAGGATGTTTACAAGTGTCTATTAAAAAATACCTAAAAATTAATGTCAGACACGAAAACATTGAACAATTGTTTAGGAATGATTTAAGTTTAAAAGGGAATGCATTTTTATTATCACACATTCTTCTCAAAATCTATTTATCCCACCTTCCTGTGAATTCCTTATGAATACCCAGTCCTGCAATTATGAACACACATATGAACTCATTTGAATAAAAGAGTAGGTATGAAGGATTAGGTACAAAGTTAGACCTCCTTTAAGTAGCTAATTCATAAATGTGAACTATCTCCTGAAGAGATGGGGAATGTTGAGCAGTACAGTCTTGTGAATTTGACTTCTGGATAGGAAAACCATGAATAGCCACTGAGGCCTTCTATGAACATCTTAAATTATAGATAGTAAGCTACTGCCTATGTAACCAGCATTTAATGAAGAGTCAGGGTGAAAGCATAAAGCATAAACATGGAGAATTGTCTTTGGTAAATTTGGGGGTACAGATTTGTATCCTAAATCAGATATATGAAATATTTCAGGTTGACAGAGCTTTGAATGTGTTGTGTTACTGGTTTGTGATTTCTTGATGGTGGAATGTGAGGATACATAAACTTTTAGGGTTAATCTCATACTTAGGGGTTCTCGAATCTTTCATTATAGACTAGAAGTTGAGGTACATAGAAGAGTACAAGGATCACTGGGGTTAGTGTGATGAATATATGTTGATGAACTTTTTTTTTTACCTTGGAGTTCAAGGAGAGCATAAAACTTGATTCTTACACTCTACCTGAACAATCAAATGATACAAGACACACTGGAAATGCCCTGGATAGTGGATGGATAAAAATGAGTGTTATAAGCCGGGCGTTGGTGGTGCACGCCTTTAATCCCAGCACTCGGGAGGCAGAGGCAGGCGGATCTCTGTGAGTTCGAGGTCTACAGAGTTAGTTCCAGGACAGCCTCCAAAACAATACAGAGAAACCCTGTCTCGAAAAACCAAAAAAACAAAAAAACAAAAAAAAAACAAAAAAAAACAAAAAACAAAAAAAATGAGTGTTATAGGTGAGATGATCACAGTTCTCAAAGCTGGGTAGCCCAAAGGTATGGAATGTTTCTGCGGAGAATAAAGACTCTGTAGTGGTAACAAAATGGACTCATTATGAAAGACAATTCAGAAAAATTGTTTCTCTGAGTGAGATGTTTCTGTATAAAAGAAGGCATAGAAAAAGTGGTAAAACACATGCATTGATGATACTGACTAAAGGAACAGGACCAGGAGACATGAAGTTGAGCAGGACAGAGGGACTCAGACATTTTTCTTTCTTGCTCTTACTTTCATCAGTGGACTGTCTCTTTTTGTCTGTGTTGTCTAATACAATCACTGCAATGACACCATATGTGATGCAATGCAGATTTTAAATAAGCTTGTGTATTGATGTTGGCCTATACCCTCTTGTGCCCCTGCCCTCTTGAGAATATGTCTGAGCTAGTTCATTCATTCAGATGGAAAAGACAGAGGAGAGTCATTCTAAGCCATGCCAAACTACATTTGTCACCTCTCAGTCAAATCACACATTAATGTTTGACTGGTTTGTTAAACCCCTGAATTTCATCATCTATATATCCATCCACCCCTCCATTCTTCTAACTATATTGCTCAACCTTGTATGCATGCATTATGCATGTACACATGCATGCACATGCATATATGTGTATGGGGGCATCCTGCAATAGTCAGTCTCTTTATCATGTGGATATCTGAGATCAAACTCAGATCCTTAGACTTGTAAACAAGTGCCTCTACCAAGTAAGGCGTCTTGCTGGTGCTAAGTTTTAGTGTACTCACTAAGCAGCGCTAGATATTTGACAGAGGAACATCGTCACATACTCTATAGAAGGACCCAACAAGAGAGGGACACATTTGAAACTGGTTAATAACAGACTGGACTAGCAATTATAACATTCAACAAAAAGCATTTCTGAAGGTCCTAAGTAGTCATATAGCTCTACACCAGCGGTTCTCAACCTGGGAGTTGCAAACCATTGGAAAACACAGATATTTACATTATGATTCATAACAATAGTAAATTTACAGTTATGAAGTAGCAACAAAAATAATTTTTATGGTTCAGGGGTCACCACAACAAGAGGAGCTGTATCAAAGGGTCACAGCATTAGAAAGTTGAGAACCATTGCTCTAGACTATACAAGTCACTGGTCTAGAGATGGAAAAAGTAAATCATCAGAGCTAGTAGTTACTAGTAAGGCATGTTTAAGAAAATACGAATGAAAATTTAAAGAAGGTTCAAATGATTACTTTTAAAAGGTCAAATGAAGTAATTAGAAAGAATCCAAGTAGAATTTGTTCACCTCTTGCATTTTTCAGCACCAGTAGTTTTGATAATTTATGGTTACAAAGTAGTCTTCATCAAGCACCTCTCAGACGTAACAGTTGATCAAGTCCACTTTCACAGTTTGATTAGCTTGTAGTATGATTATGAAGCAAAGCTACTTATTTATTGCTAAATTAAAGCAATTGTAAATTTCCAACCCATTAAGTCAATAGATTTTCAAAATTTCATTCTTGTAATTTTGTACTTTATCTTTTTTTTTTCAGACAGAAACTCACCAGGTAGCTCAGGCTAGCCTTGAACTCACAAACCTCTTGCTTCATAGAATGATGTACTTTTCAGTTTAGAATTTATGTAATAATATTAAAATAGAAAATAAAACAGAATGGTAAAAAGTCAAATTAGTTTTGCAGCTCTGTTGTGTTTGAGGTACAGAGGATGGAACGCAGGGCCTTGTGATGCCAGGAAAGATTTTCAGCACTGAGTTGTCGCTTCAGTACTTGCAGTTTTGATAACAATTTCTTTAATTTTCTAGTGACACCTTGGTATAGATTTTCTTTGCTTTCTTGAGAGTGGAGTTCTTTAGGTCTTACTGTTTGAAGGACATTGTTTGTAGGTCTGATGTTCCCTCAGCTCAGATGGAGAAACAGTAATCAGGATGTAGGAATGATTTTTCTTTGCCAAGCGCCGTGTAGTAATACAAAACCAGACAAAGTTAAACAATCAATAATAAATCATAGTGTAGGAGACTTGAAATGTCCTTTTACTGAAGGATGCTACATCCCAGAAGATACTCAGAATACAATTTAGCCTTATCTCATTATTCAGCTCATTGTGGAGGGGATGGTATGACATGGGGCAAATCAATTTTCTTGAATGTCTGCATTTGGACCAGAGCTCCAATAACTCAAGTGTGGCACATTGGTATGTCAGATACTTTGAACTAAGTAGGTTTGAAGGCCTCAGAAGCAGAGCCACATGCAAAGTCTGTCTCTATCCTTTTCTTACCTTTCTTCCTTCCTTCCTTCTCTCTCTCTCTCTCTCTCTCTCTCTCTCTCTCTCTCTCTCTCTCTCTCTCTTTCTTTCTTTCCTGCTTTCCTTGCAGTAGATGGCCACAGGCTGGCTGCAGAAACTAGAACCACTCTCTGCATTGGGTATTCACTCCACCTCCATGGAACCAGATAGCTCAAGGTCATGGACCGGGAGTTGGAATGTGGCTCTCTCTTTAACTCCAAGTATTTTGTTAGAGTAAGAATTCAGAATTTCTGTCTCATAGCAGAAGAGCCACCTGGTGTGGGACCTAAGAAAACAGAAAATTCAGGGACTATTGTCGAAACTCTGTTATCTCCCCATAGTTATTTTTGTTTCTTTTACATTTCTTTGGATAAATTTCTATCAAAAATGTAAATTTTCCATTTTGATATTAATAAATTTTGTTTAAAATTTCCTAACATCTACCTGGTTGTGTATCTGTGAGTATTCTCTAATAAATCCTTGCTATCCATTTGAATAGACTCTTGTGGATTTACCTATATTGCCTAGACCTCTCTTCCTAAGTAAGCCAGCTTTTCATTGCATTACTGTATGAAGTTTGAGCAAAAATAAGCTTTCTGGCTAATTTTGTCAGGTACTAGGCAATAATACCCTCATTCTGGACAGGAATCTTGCCATTTACCCAAGAGTGGAGAATGGTTAGCTAGTAAAAAGAAGACATCTGGGTAGATAGACCATGATGTTTCTCCCTCATCTTGAGTATATTTTCTTTAGATCACAGGCCATTTGCCCAGTCACACATCCACATACATGGCTGACCATGTTACATTAAACTCAAGAAGAAAAATAGTTTCTCTTGGTCTTTGGATATTTGTTTTTGAGGCTCTAAAGTCACACAATGCTTCCCCCTTCTTAAGATGTAGCTTGTTACAGGAGTGTCTGCTGGAACCCTTATGAGTGAAGAAAGGCATGACTGTTTTTAAGCTACATCCTATTTCCTCAAGGACAAAGAAAATTTCCCAGCCTAAGAGAGAAGAGTAAAGAAATACAAATATACTTTAAGGGCATGGCATCTGTATCAGGCAAATGTCCATTAGAGATAATGCCACTGGCTCTGATGAGATTTTTTTGTGCACTATACCCATCAAATTGTATTTAACTCCAGGCAAAAACACATCTGCAATGAGGGAAAAAAAAGGAGAAAAAGACTCTAATGGGAGTTGCTTTAAACTTTATATAAGGCATTGAAAGCACAGCATGTGCCTTGCAGTTGCAGAGTGATGCTTGGACTGCAGGTGCAGAAATGTTCACACTGGCTTCTGTGTGAGAATAGGGAATAGGCTCTGGGACTTGGCAACTGCAGCATACATGCCCCACCTTTGGTGCAAGTCTATGATAACTTTGTCAGTAAATGCAACATGGAGATAGAGACAGGGAATAAAAAATCACACTGATAGCAAGTCATGACCAACATAAAAAGTGATCAGCTGAGAAACAGTTCTAAAGAAAATTATTGAGGGAAAGTCCAAAAGAGCTAGAATTCTTGCTGAGAGAAAACAACTAGCAAGGATAACTGCTTTCACTTATGGTTAAAAATGTTAATATTGTATTATTATCACCAGGATGATTTTATGCATTACTCATTAAGTGTGATAATAGACATAATTTGGAAAATTGTGAGAAGATACAACTGTTACCCCACAGGAAAAAGTTGTATTTACATTATTGGTCTTCTGAATAAATGGCAGAAATGAAGAGGACCAGAAAGTAGGGAAATAAAAATGATCAAGTAATAGTAAAAGAATGTGAAACAATACAAAAACTCATTTGATATTAAAAAGAAGTGCTAGAACAAACTTAAAATCACACCCAATTATTTTACTAAAGAGACTATAATATGGAGAGCATGCCATTTTCCATTCTACACAGGAAACAAATAAATGTGCCAGGAAATTAAATGTCTGAGTTTCCTAGGCTGTCCACTCACCACCAAGTCTCTTAGGTTTGTCACTTTGGAGACTTGACATGGTGGTGTTGAGGTCTCTCTAACATAATTGCAACTATTCAAACTTCCCTTTCAAACAGGAGATTGTCTTGTTTTAATCAATTTTAATTTAATTATTTCAGAAAATCTGATGATGAATAAGGTGAGTTATCATTATTGTGAAGAATAGAATTATTTTCTCCATGTACTAAGTAATTTTTCATAACTTAGATTGTTTTATAAAATACAAATATTACTTTACTGATGTACTTAATAGGTTTTTAAAATATTTTGTTACCTATAGAATCATGTCTGTGCAGAAGAATAAAGATTGGTAATGGAAATGTTAAAAAAATAAAAATGCGAGTTCGGGTCCCCCTGGGACCAAGCCACCCCTGCCCATCACCCATCTTCTCAATCTTCCGGGGGTCCCCTCCTGGCATCCAGAGGACTCATCCACACAGGAAAGGCATCAGTCCTTCCAGACCCCAACATCTGGTGTTCCCAGCTTCAGGTGAGCTTGGGTATCCCTGGGATCATTCCCTCATCCATCACCCACTCCCTCAATCTTCAGGGGCTGCTCCTGGCAGCCAGAGGACCTACCCACACAGGAAAGGCATCAGTCCTTCCAGATCCTACCTTCTGGCATACCCAGCTTCAGACCCCACACTCCAGCATCCCCATCTTCAGCTTTAGGAAAGAAGGAGACCAATGGAGACAGAAAGACCCCAACTGTACCCACTGGAAGAAGAGATGGGAAGAAGACAGAATAAGAGCTCACTCAGCAGTAGAAAAACCAACATGACTCCACCAGAATCTAGAAACCCAATGCCAGAAAGACCTTAAAAGCACTACATAGATGAAGCAGAAAAGACAGACCTTAAAAAGTATTTTATGAAAATGATAGAGACCCTCAAAGAGGAAATGAGGAAATCCCTTAAAGAAATAGAAGAAAACACAAACAAAAAAGTTACATGAAATGGAGGAAAAGGTGAACCAAAAATTCTAGAAATAAACAAATCTCTCAAAGAATCTAAAGAGTACCAAAAAGAAAGAAAAAAAGAAAAAAACAACCAAACAAATGAAGGAAACAACTCAAACAGTTGAAGGATTGAAAGCTGAAATAGAAACAATAAAGAGAACACAGAATGAGGAGATACTGGAAAAAGAAAAGCTGGGTAAACGATCAGAAACTACAGATGCAAGTATCACCAATATAACACAAAAGATAAAAGAGAGAATCTCAAGTGTGAAGACTCATTAGAGGATATACAGTCATCAACCAAAGAAAATCTCAAAACCAACAATATCTAACACAAAATGTCCAGGAAATATGGGACACCATGAAGAAGCCAAACCTGAGAATAATAGGTATAGAAGAAGGTGAAGAAATACAGTTCAAAGGTACAGAAAACATATTCAACAAAATCATAGAAGAAAACTTCCCTAACCTAAAGAAGGATAAGCCTATGAAAATACAAGAATCTTACAGAACACCAAATAAGCTGGACCAGAAGAAGAAGTCACCTCACCACATAATAATCAAAACATCAAATCTACAGAATAAAGAGAAAATGTTAAGAGCAGCTAAAGAAAAAGGCCAAGTAACATACAAACATAGACCTATCCGAATTACACCTGACTTCTCAGTGGAAACGATGAAAGCCAGAAGATCCTAGATAGATGTCCTATAAGTGCTAAGGGAACAGGATGCCAGCCCAGACTACTATATCCAGCAAAGTTTCAATTACCATAGATGGAGAAAACAAAATATTCCATGACAAAGCCAGATTTAAACAATACGTATCCACGAATCCAGCTCTACGGAAAGTGCTGGAAGGAAACCCTCGACCCAATGAAGATAACTACACTCACAAAGGCATAAGCAATAGATAACCCCACTTTACCAAACACCAAAAGAATAAGGGAGGAGAACTTACACATAATAACTCTACTACCAATAAATAAGCACAAACAATAATCATCAATCAATGGTCATTAAAATCCTTCAATGTCAATGGTCTCAACTTGCCTGTAAAAAGACACAGACTAGCAGAATGGATACAAAGACAGAACCCATCCTTCTGCTGCATACAAGAAACACATCTCATCAAAGACATATGTTATCTCAGAGTAATGGGTTGGGAAAAGATTTTCCAATCAAACAGACCCAAGAAACAAGCAGGTGTAGCAATCCTAATATCTAACAAATTAGACTTCAAATTGAAATCATTCAAAAGAGATGAAGAAGGACATTTCATATTAATCAAAGGAAAAGTCCATCAAGATGAAGCCCTATTTTTGAACATCTATGCTCCAAATGCAAAGGCACCCACATTTGTGAAAGAAACATTACTAAAGCTCAAATCGCACATAAAATCTCACACACAAGTAGTAGGAGACTTCAACACCCTGCTCTCACTGCCAGATAGGACCTCCAGACAAAACTTAACAAAGAAACAAAAGAACTAATAGAAGTTATGACTCAACTGGGTTTAACAGACATCTATAGAACATTCCACCCAAACACGAACGATATACATTCTTCTCGGTGCCACATGGAACCTTCTTTAAAATTGCCCACATAATAGGAGACATAGCAAACCTCCACAGATACAAATAAATTGGAATAACCTACTGTATCTTATCAGACTATCATGCATTAAAATTATAATTCAACAATAACACAAATCCCAGAAAGTTACAAACTCATGGAAATTGAACAATGTATAATTGCACTATCCCTGGATAAAGGAAGAAATAAAAAAAGAAATTAAGTACTTCCTGGAATTCAATGAGAATGAAGATATAACATATCCAAACTTATGGGACACTGT
The DNA here is from genome assembly GCF_017639785.1 of Mesocricetus auratus. Taxonomy (NCBI): domain Eukaryota; kingdom Metazoa; phylum Chordata; class Mammalia; order Rodentia; family Cricetidae; genus Mesocricetus; species Mesocricetus auratus. The sequence goes on from NW_024429194.1 coordinate 61,037,838, forward strand.
GAAAGCAGTGCCAAGAGGAAAGTTCATAGCACTAAGTGCCCACATGAAGAAACTGGAAAACAGTCACACTAGAGAATTAATAGCACAACTGAATGCTCTAGAACAAAAAGAAGCAAACTCACCCAGGAGGAGTAGACGCCAGGAAATAATCAAACTGAGGGCTGAAATCAGTCAAGTAGAAACCAGGAAAACATTGCAAAGAATCAAAGAAACAAAGAGTTGGTTCTTTGAGAAAATCAACAAAATAGACAAACCTCTGTCCAAACTAAGCAAACAACAGAGAGAGAACATGCTAATTAACAAAATCAGAAATGAAAAGAGGATATAACAAAGGACACTGAGGAAATCTATAGAATCATCAGGGCATACTTTGAAACTCTGTACTCCACAAAATTCAAAAATTTAAAGAAAATGGACAATTTCCTGGATAGATATCACTTGCCAAAACTAAATCAAGAACAGATAAACAAGATAAACAGACCTATAACCACCCTATACAATAAAGGAACTTTAGGAGGCATCACTTATAGTCCTGAAAACAGCTTGGTATTGGCACAAAAATAGACAGGTAGACCAATGGAACTGAAATTAAAACCTTGATTTTAACCCACACATCTTTGAACACTTGATTTTTGACAAAGAAACTAAAATTATACAATGGAAAAAAGAAAGCGTTTTCAACAAATGGTGCTGGCATAAGTGGATATTTGCATGCAGAAGACTGCAGATAGATCCGTGTCTATCGCCTTGCACAAAACTTAAGTCAAAATGGATAAAAGACATCAACATAAATCCAACCACACTGAAGCTTTTGGAAGAGAAAGTAGGAGATATTCTTCCACAAATTGGTACAGGAGACTGCTTCCTGAACATAACACCAATAGCTCAGACACTGAGGTTGACAATTAACAAATGGGACCTCCTGAAACTAAGAAGCTTCTGTAAGGTAAAGGACACAGTCAACAAGACAAAAAGGTAACCCACAGAATGGGAAAAGATATTCACTAACCCCACATCTGATAGAGGGTTGATCTCCAAAATTTACAAAGAACTCAAGAAGCAAGTCTCTAAAACACTAAAGAATCCAATTAAAATGTGGGCTACACAGCATGGGACTGATCTGGACCCCCCAAATGTGAGTGTCAGCGAGAAGGCCTGGGCAACCTATGGGGCCCTGAGCAGTGGACCAGTGTCTATCCCTGGAATACAAACAGTCATCATGTGCCCATAGCACAAAGAGGGATGCTCTCTCAGCCTGGACTCTTAGGGGAGTGCCTGGACCCTACCAGGAGTGAAATGACAGACTCTAGATATCCCCTATGTGGAAGGAATTGGCAATAGGGTGGGAGTCTGGGGGGAAGGGGAGTGCGGGAGGAGGGGAGGGAGAGGGAACTGGGATTGACATGTAAAACAAGCTATTTAAAATTAAAATAAAAAATGATAAAAGAAAAAAATAAAATGTGGGCTACAGAACTAAATAGAGAATTCTCAATAGGGGAGTCTAAAGTGACTGAGAGACACTTGAGAAAGTGCTCAACATCCTTACCCATCAGGGAAATGCAAATCAAAACAACTTTGAGATACCACCTTACTCCTGTCAGAATGGCTAAAATCAAAAACACCGAAGACAATTTATGCTGGAGAGGATGTGGAGAGAGGGGAACACTCCTTCACTGCTTGTGGGAGTGCCAACTCGTGCAGCCACTTTGGAAATCAGTATGGAGATTTCTCAGGAAAATGGGAATCAATCTACCATAAGACCCAGCAATTTCATTCTTAGGCATATATCCAACGGATGCACATTCATACAACAAGGACATCTGTTCCACTATGTTCATAGCAACATTATTTGTAGTAGCCAGAACCTGGAAGCAACCTGGATGCCTCTCAACTGAAGAGTGGATAGAGAAAATGTGGTACATTTACACAATGGAGTACTACTCAGCAATAAAAACCAATGGAATCTTGAAATTTGCAGGTAAATGGATGGCACTAGAGGAAACTATCCTGAATGAGGTAACCCAGTCACAAAAAAGACAAACATGGTATGTCCTCCCTCATATATGGATTTTAGTCATGGAGCAGGATAGTGCCAGTCTGCATTTCCACTGACAGAGAGTCTGGGAAACAGTAAAGAACCTAAGAGAGATATGCATGGTACCCCAGAGAAGAGGAATGAGGCAAGATCTCCTGAACAGACTGGGTACACGGCGAGAGGTGGGGGGGGAGTGGGAAGAAGAGAGGGGTAGAAGAGGAAGAGAGAGTAGGTCATGGGGGAACAGGAAGGTTGAGTGGGGGGTTGAATAGGGGAGAACAGGATGAGAAATACCATAATAGAGGGAGTCATAGGTTTGAAGAGAGATCTGGCACCAGTGAGACCTCTAATGATCTAAAGGGATGACACCAACTGGCAAGCTAAGCAATAGTGGACAGACCACGTTGAATGCCCATTCCTGATAATGAACTTGACGTCTACCCTGTTTGCCATCCTAGAACCTTCATCCAGTGACTGATGGAAGCAGAGGCAAGCGCCTACAGTTAAACACTGTACTGAACCCATGGAACCCATTGACAGAGAGAGAGAAGCGATGAGCAAATTGGCAAGGAATGGACTGGTGAAACCAGCAGAGACAGCTGATATGAATAAGGGGAGCTCTTGGACCCCAGACTGACAGCTGGGAGGCCATCATGGGACTGATCTAGACGCTCTGAGTGTGAGAGTCAGTGAAGAAGTCTGGGCAACCTATCGGGCCCTGGGGAGTAGATCAGTGTTTATCCCTGGCATACAAATGGACTTCATGTGTCCATAGCACAAAAAGGGATACTCCCTCAGCCTGGACTTCTGGGGAGAGGTCCTGGACCCTGCCCTGAGTGAAATGTCAGACTCTTGGATATCCCCTATGTGGAAGGAAGTGGAGATAGGGTGGGAGGCTGGGGGGATGTTGGAGAGGTGCGGGAGGACGTGAGGGAGAGGGAACTGGGATTGACCTGTGAAGCAGGCTATTTAAAATTAAAGTAATAAAAAAGTTAAAAAATAAATAAAAATGCTTGTTTTTGTATCTTTACATAGAAAAAGTAGTCTGGGTTTGAAGTGCTTTAAGAACTGCATTTATCTAACCACTTTGGGACAGATATGAAGTGTAGATTATATATGTAAGTAATAACAAGGGAGGGAAAGAAATAATAAACCCTTTTCAAATGCTTGTTATTGGTATTTGGGGACTTGCCTTGGGAAGTTTAGAAATATAGCCAGATCTGCATAGATACAATTGTTTTCATCCTAAGGGATAAATGAATCCTTGCTTAATAGATTCATAAGAAAATATTCCACTCATCTTGAAGCTTCTCTCAAACAGAAAATTTCAGCTTGAGATTAAAAAATATTTCTTCAAATTTAAAAAAAGACTGCTTATTTCTAAAGTAATTTCCCAGTGCGTTATCAATGCCGCATTATATAAATACATGAAAGTATGTTTTAAATGAAAGACTATCAGAAATACATTCACTGTAAGATGTACTTAAAATGTATATAGTGCCTGATGAATTTGAATTTTATAAAGGAAAACTGAGGATATTGCATCAACATTAAAATTATTTTCCTTCACTGTATAAATCATGACAAAATATGGGACAATGTTTATATTTCAATAAAATATGATAGTCAGTCAATGTGTTGCGATTGTAAATGTGGTACAATGACAATATTTAACAGATCTAAACTTATCTTGGTTCCATTATCATTAATCATGGTGTTTCTTCAAAGCTGACAGAATTTACATGGGGATTGACCTGTGTTTCATTCTCCAAATTTTAACAAGTAGAAAAATAAGACCAAGAAATCAGTGTCAATGATGCAAAATACAATCATGATGAAGCCATCTAAATAACTCAGCAAGTTGTATTGGTGAAAAGTGGAGCTCAAAGGACTCCCAATTTGGAGGATTTCTTGTAGCTTCCAACTTTTTGATTAAGCTCTAGCCAGCCTCATTTCTGACTCTGCGTCTTGACCTCCCTGATGGAGGACATCCTTTTGTATATGCTTCTCTTATTAGTTGGTGAATAAAACACTGATTGTCCAGTAGCCAGGCAGAGATAGGCCTGGACACCAGACAAGGAGATTGCTGGGGAAAGGACACAGGGAGAAGCCACCAGAGCAGACACCATGTAGCTGCTGAGGGAGAAAGAATCTCTGGTGAGATAATACCATGTGGAAATACTTAGATTAGTTCAAATGGGTTAATAATTAAGAGAGAGATTGCCAATAAAAAGCCTAAGCCATCAACCAAAAAGTTTAACAATTAACACAAGTCTCTGTGTGTTTATTTGGGGCGGAATGGCTGTGGGACCAGGTGGAACAGAAACTGTGTCTCCACCTCCCTTTTATTGTTTACGTTTAGAGAATTTGCAACTGTGATTTTTTTCAGTGAGACATAAATCATCTAACAATAATCTTGTTAGCTTTATAATCCAGAAATGCCTTTTTAAAGGATGGAAGGTCAAGTCTTTGTGTCTCTGAAATGAATATATGAAGAGGTATTGCACTCTGGCTCTAGCTTCTGTGGCATTATAGGAACCAATCTCTAGGGGTGCTTTACTCCACATTATAAAACCAACCTTTTAAAAGATATGGGAAAGTTTACTTTCCCATGGACACATCAATTATCAAGTTGTACTACTTATGGTTTCCATGTTCAACCTTTGAAAAATCTCTTCCACATATTTCTCCGCAGTGAAGTTGATTCATACTATATTCTCATCTATCTTTTATTACAATGGTCTTGATTAAAATCTTTACACATTTTCCTTTTAGGCATTGTTTTGAATTACTAAAATTTGGTCATTCTTTTCACACAAATCTATACATCTGCTACATCCTTCCCACTTCCTTATCTTGTTAGATGTGTTTAAGAGCTTAGTCAACGTGGCTCTTACCTCCCTTTCTCTGGCAGAGTCTCCAGGAACAGCTATGCTCTTAGACCATCTCTAGACCACTGATGGAAAACTTCCAAAATGAGGTGTTTAGTTCCCCTTCAAAAGCTGCTTGTTATCTTCTGTCATGTTCTCACTATGTACACACCTGTCTTGAGTAGCTTTATTTAAAGTTAGTATATGATTTGAATAAAAATGGACTCATGGGCTCATGTATTTGAATGTTTAGTCTTCAGGGAGTGGCATTAATTGAGGAGAATTAGGCAGTGTAGCCTTGTTGTAATACACGTGGCCTTATTGGAGGAAGTGTGTCACTGGGAGTGGGCTTTGAGGTTTTCAAAAGTACAAACTAGGGTCAGTGGTTCTGTCTTCTCTTGCTGCCTGCAGATCTGGATGCAGAACTCTCAGCGCTAATACCATGAATGCCTGTATGCAACCATGATCCCTGCCATGATTATAGACTAGACCTCTGAAATTGTTGCAAGCCCCTTTTAAATTCTTTTCTGTATAAGAGTTGCTGTGGTCATAGTTTCTCTCCTCAGCAGTAGAAAGCATATTATCCTTTATTTTACCTTCAGATAGTGTTTGCAGGCAAGAACATTTTATTATTACGAAATGAAATTAGCAAGTATCCCTTTTATGCACATAATTTCTAAAAATTATAAACAAATAGAATTTTTAACATAAAAGTAAATTAAAATAGCAGGTTCAATATGATTAAGTGTATTTCATAGTACATATCATGAACACGTTACATTACTATGCATAACAAATAGCAGATTTTTCTAAAAATAGTGGTTATAATACTCTGATTGAACAGTCACATAAACAGACAGATATAGGTATGTCATGCTGATGATTCAACTATCACAAGTTAACATTGCCAATTTGAACATTTCTTTGTGAAGTGCTAAGCAATTATTGACATAAAACAAAGAAATGAACAAAACCCCACAGTATATCCCATTGACTCCTAATTCATTTGTATGACTGGTGTATTAGGATTCAATAAGAAGATTAAATGCTTTTATAAAGCATAGATGAAGCCCAGACTCAGCTATGTATAAGCAAGATATTCATTTACCACCTTATTTATCTTACAGATAAATATATATAACTGTGTAAGATAAAGCTAGATTCTTTTTTGTAGAAGATGCTCCTATGTTGTGTGTGACATTTGGAAAGTCTGCCACTATACATCCATGAGTCATGTGCTGTTATCAACAAAATCTCCCAGAAAGCAGCCATTCCTCCATTGAGAGAGACAAGATATGGTACTATCTCAAAATAGCTTCATCCATTTTTTTTGAAGTACCTAATTTGAAGTGTCAGAATGAGTTGTTTATAATCTAAGCATTGTTAATTAGCAGATGAAAGGCTTTAATCAAAGGCCTACACTCATCCACAGGTATAGAAAGCCATTCAGTTAATGTTATCTAAGTCTAAACAGGAGAACTTGTTAATTAGCAGAAGAAATGGCAAAAATATATTTTCATTATCTCAATGAGAATTGACTGGTTGAAAATAATGTCCCTGTATCATCATTCAAGTCTGAAAATCTGTGGAGCTCAGCACTCTAGCAGGTTTTTAGGGCACGTGCAACAATTTGAATATGAAATGTCCCCACAAGCTTATGTTTGAACACCTGATCCTCATCTAGTGGCATTGTTTGGGAAGGTTATGGATCCACTGAAACACAGGGGCAAGCAAGTAAGAATTGAGTCTCTGGAGGTCGTATTTCATGGTATTATCAGAGTTCTCTACTTGCTGAGCTGTCAAGGTTCTACAGAGCTGTGCTTGAAGCCCCAGTAACTACTCAGGACACCTTATCTTCTTGCCATGATGGACAGAGCCCTTTGAAACTGCCTCCATTCCTCAAAATTGCTTGATAGGTATGTTTTCACAGCAGTAAGAAAAGCAACCAACACAATACCCTGATTCTAGTTCATTTAAAACTTCTTAGAGGGCTCTTTCTTCGCCCAAATGTATATACAATCCCAAGGTCATGCTGCAAACCATAGGAATTTGTTCTGGGGACATTCCATCACTACTGCTAATTATTTGCAGTATGTTTAGGAATGGTTGGTTTCACTCCTAGGAGGCAAGGCAGTCTCTTGCCAAATTTTGGGCTGGCTCTGGCTTCTGTTTGAAGAAGATTCCAGTTGGGTGAAAAGTGCAGGAAAGTTGAAACTCTGTCTAGATTATATCAATATGGGACTGGTTTTGTGCCTTCTTATAGATGAGACTTATGAACTTACTTTCATACTAGTATAAAATATGAGGTTCTAGGAGATGAGAACTGTAGCTTGCACTTGTTTCAAGTTGTTGTCAGCTAGACTTGCATAATCTGTCACAACAGTAATTCTTGTGCCTGCATGACCAGTGATTTTACCTAGACTACTTACCCTGAAAGGTGTCTGATTGGTTGTTCCATCCCTGGCTGATTTTAATAGTCACAGCTGGGAACAGCGGCCTCATATCCTTTATGCAGCACTCATTCTGAAGTGCTTCCTTCAGTGAAAGCCTGCATGTCTTCCAGGCTTTTAAAACATAAGTGGTTTATCACTGGAAGAATGAAGGTCTGAATGAAGACAAAGTACTGTAACATCTTACTATTTTGGCCTTTGAGTTTCTCCATCTTCATCCATGTACATAATTGTTTGTGGAATTCCAATGTCTCTTCCTGCCAGGAAAGAAAGACCTATATTGTTGTTTACTTGGATTCATTTCTTACCGTATTATATAAAGCTTGGCTTCCAGGCTAATGAGTGGCTTCACTATAATTTAAAATTTTTTCTGAAATGGAGAACATTTTCACATAGTCTCATGAATTATTTCAGTGTTTTTAGACTGCTACCTTGCTCACTTGAAAGAACTTAAACCTAGCAGGAAAAGACACTCCCCCAAAGCCCCAAGGTTGCTTTTGGTCAGGTATTTTGTTAAAGCAATGGGCAAAGTAATACATGTACATGGCTAGAAATTAAATACGGTAAATACATGGTTGTTCTGTAGGACTTTGATATGTTCTGTTTTCCATGCAAAATTATCAGCATATGGTGAATTTGCTAGTAATTTTTTGTACAATGCAATTTAAATGCAAGGGGACATTCCATCACTACTGCTAATTATTTGCATTATAAGCAGTTTAATATGAGTAATTCCATTTTGTTCAATGGTCTTTTCATTTTAAGACATGTACAGATGGAAAGTTCTTCCTACAAAGGTAGAATGAGTAATTCATATGGACTGTTCACATTAATCTGATTTAATTATGGCTATTCTTTAGTGTTGTAGTGTTCTATATAAAACACTTTGATATTTAGTAATTTTGAATATGTTTCTCAATTACTAGTACAAATACCCAACAATAATTGAAGACTCAAGCACCTTCAGCTTTCCATGTGCTTAATAAAATGCTGGGAAGCATGAATCTTTGGTTTTTGGCATTTAAAATTAGGCAGAACTATGTTTTCTGAAACTGTGCTTTTATATAAGAAACTGTTGAGGACTGATGTCTTCAGGGATGTGAATGGAACCAGCCGAACAGCCCCAGGTCCGTTGCTGAGTGGGGAAGTATGGATGAGGGAAGGCTAGCTATTCTGGCATTAAAGAAAAGACAGAGACATCTGATCATAACAGTAGGGCAGTCAGTTAATACTGAAAGCCCCAGATTAATGACCCATCACCTTAAGTAACCATCCAAATGTCAGGGCAATGGCAGAAAACAACTATTATCTTATATAAAAATAGATAGCAATTACTTCCCTTAATCCTAAAGACACTCCTTAGCTGCACATACTAAGGCCTTCAGGCATTCCATACCAGCATATCTTACCCAGTCTTCAGGGTGGGTGCAAACTTCCCCTGGCCCAAGTCTATTGTTATTTAGATAGAAGTCATTCTCCACTGAGAACACGACATCCTGCAGCCATTAGCTGACATTTAAAAAACAATAGAAATTGAGTCTCTCCTGAACTCATGGCAGGGTGGAGTAGAGTTCCAAAATATATGGGCCCCAACAATTCCCCCTTCTTAAATTAATAAAATAATACCTGTGCTTCCATAACAGGACAGATGGCTGTGCCTGTCTTAGATTGCCCCCTTCAACCTAACAGTGTTTACCCATCCTCGGACCACACATTATGTTATGAGTGACCTGTCTTAGGTTGCCTAGAGGCAAGAAGATCTTACCCTAGAGGCAAGAAGATCTTACCTGTCTCTGGTCATCAGCCTCTGTAACAAAGAATGTTAGAGGAGTGGAACATAACTTGATGCCATGCACCTCTAAGCCAATTTTTCAGTGAGAGCTCACAAGCAAGCTTGATAATGTCAAGCAACATTTGCGCTTTCATGACTACACCAATCTCCAGCAAAAGGAGATAAACTAAGTTGAAATGGCCTTTTGAAATTGGTGTGGGGTTGTATCGAGTGTCTTTGGCTATGTCAAAGTCTAAATCTGCCTTTCCAATTACATTGTACCCAAGGACTCATAAGCATCACATCAAATTCTTGTCAGAATGAGCTCTGACCTCTTACATCCATAAACACTAACAAAGCATAGCAAAGGTTATAAACATTAATAATTCCAGTATGAATAGTAACAATAGACATACACACTGGCTAGGTTACAATTCTCATAATTTCAATTCAATCAAAGGACAATTAAATGTTCTCATGATGGATGGAGTATGAATGACTCCACAATTCTGAACTTTTTCTTTTTCCCTATCTAAAAGTCCAATGCTCTGCTGCTTTTAAAATTCACAAATAAATTTGAGATATCACAGTCTTTGAATGTTAACTGAAAAACTTGTCCCTGTCCTGTTCAAATACTGAGGAGGGGCTTTAGTCACACATCCAGTTTATAATAGTATCCAAATGTCCTCAAGGGGTCCTTTTTTCCCAAAGGGAAAAACTGGCAAAACGACTTCTGCGTTTCAAGGTGTAGCATGGACAAACTGCTAGTTATCCAGGCCTTGGTCGACTCTGGGATGAAAACTCATTGGTCTGGGAAGTCACTGCAGCAGGCCTTTTGTGTAACCGGAAAACTGTTTTCTTTCTTTCTAGACATCCAGGGTTACGAACACAGTTTCAGCAGGTCTCACTCGAACTGGCTTAGGCAGGCTCCTGAGGTCTCAGGTCCTGTTTTCCTCTGCTCCACGAATCTCACCAAATGGTCTGGCAGCCATCGAGCTTCATTTTCTTCCTGCAAGAAAACACAAACATGCCCTCAACCCCATTGGGTCCTTTCCATTGTCTGATAAATGAATCTTTCCACTTGACTTGAGCGAAAGTCACTCCAGTTCCATCATGCCAGAATCTGTCTATGGCAGATTGCTCACTGGCATCTACATTAAAACATTTTTTAAATGAAGAGTGCATGTTTTCATGCATTATGTGTAGATTGGGAACCCAAATGCCCTCTCTTTATCTTTTGAAGTTGAGTTTTTAAGGAGCTATAAGCATGCTCCACAATTCCTTGTCCTTGAGGATTATAAGGAATTCCCGTTTTATCAATTTTCCATTGAGCACAAAATTGCTGAAATGCTCTACTAATATATTCAGATCCATTGTCTGCTTTTTACACTTTTGGAACTCTCATGTAAGCAAATCATTTTATATAGTGACTTATCACACGCTTAGTAACGGCTTCTCCCGTTTGTGCAGTGGCCATTAAGAAGCCTGAATACATATCAACTGCACATATTTTAACTTGCCAAATTCTGCAATATGAATAATATTCATTTGCCACAAGTGATTAGTAAGCAGACCACAATGGTTTACTCCTAAATTAGTTACAGGTAAATATTGTGGGCCCATATCACACTGTTTGACAATTTGATGAGTAGTCTCTCTGGTTAAACCAAATTGCTTTCTTAGACTTCTGCTATTCTGATGATGAAAAGTATGTGACTGCTGAGCCAGTTCTACCTGGGAATAAGCAACAAATTTTGTTAATCTATCCGCTGACTTGTTCCCTTCAGCCAGTGGGCCAAGAAGGTTTGAATGAACTTTTATATGACCCACAAAGCACAACAATTTTCTTAGATGAATTGCATTTTGAATTTGATCAAACAATATTCTAACCTGATCATTACTAGTTCCAATGCACGGAACTGTCTCTATCACTTGAAGAGCTTTAAAAACATAATGACTATCAGTATACAAATTGCATGAATCATTTTCTAGAAGCCAAAAGACCTTTGCAACAGCTCATAACTCAACTATCTGAGCTGAAGCTGGAGCTGTTTGCTCTACATATTCCTTGCCATCTATAATGTAAGCTGCTGTTCCATTAGAGGAGCCATCAGTAAAAGCTAACAGAATTTTTTTACAGGATTACTCCTTACAATTTTGGGGAATATAAAAGGATGCGTTAGCACAAATTGGAACAGTCTATGAGCTAGAAACTGATTATCAATTTTTCCTGAAAACTGAGCAAAAGCAATTGCCTACGAATCACTGTTGTGAAATAACTAATCAACTTGCTGTTTGGTATAAGGAACATGTATTACATTTGGTTCTCTGTCAAAATATCTCCTAGATTCCACATGACACTTCTGCACCATACAAGCCACTGCTTCAAAATAAGGATGTAACACTTTGACTAGGGAAACAGGTAGGTGCAACCATAGTTATGGTCCCTCCTGCAACAAAACTGAAGTCAGACTATGCTGTGTAGGTAGCACATGGTTTTGCATAGTCAATATAGCATGACTGCTGATGCTGGATTGCATTCTCCAACTGTAGGGGAACTTGTCTACCCTCTTCAATTAACTGTCTAGGTGAATTGGGATTACTATCTCCTTTTAGAATATCACTTAAAGGTTTCTGATCATCAGTAGCTGCTCTTTCCAACAACTTGTGAAAACTATTAATAGACCAAGAGTTATCTTTTTTTAATTTCTAATTTTTGAAGTTTAATTTCTTTATGATATAACATACATACCAAATACTGAAAACGCAGCTGTCTCTGTACCTTTTCAGAGGCAATTACTAACCCTACTCTGGCAAGACTCTGCTGCAGCTGTCCATATGTCACAAGCAAAACCTCTTTACACTTATGGGCAAGCAAAATATCATCCATATAGTGAACAATTTAGACCTGGGGAAATTCTTCCCTAACAACTTGAATAGCTTGAACTACAAATTTCTGACACAATGTTGCACTATTAGCCATGCAATTGGGCAAAATCTTCCAATGGTACCTCCTTATATGGGTTCCTTAAAATTTACCGATAGAATGCTAAATGCAAATCTATGACAGTCTTGGGGAGCCAAAGGGATGGTATAAAAACAATCCTTTAAATCTATAATAATCTTATAAGTATCCTTTGGTATAGCTGTGGGAATAGGCAACTCTGGCTATAAGGCCCCCATTAACTGCATGGTCTCTTTAACTTTTCTCAAATCTTGTATCAGTCTCCATTTCCCTGACTTCTTTTTAATCACAAAAATAGGAGAATTCCATGGGGATTTAGAAGGCACAATATGACCATTGTCCAGCTGTTCCTGCAATAACTAATAAGTAGCTTGCATTTTTTCTTCTGATATGGTCACTGATCTATTCATACAGATTCATCATTTTTTCCATATAATAGGGAATGCATGGAGTGCAGGTTTCTCAGTGACCTCTGCTAAAAATACCCTTATCCTCTCTATGATGTCTCTCACTAGCCAAGACAGAATCAACTCTCCCCTCATTCTTCCTGCCTAGTCCTTGATAGGCAACAATCCCTGCTAGAACATCTGACTAGTAACAACCACACTGGGGCTATACAAATACACTTCCATTCGGGCCATAACATCTGGCCCCACTAATTTACAGGTAAATGAAGACAGTGAATGTCTGAAAAGTCCCCTTATGACCTTCCTCATCTCTCTAAGAGAATTCATTGCTACTCTGCTCAGGATTCTGAGTCTGACTAATTCCTTGTAGCTATATAATGGACACCATCTTTGGCCATGTTGAAGGCCACTGGCTGACTATAATAACTGACTTATCCTTACCCATATCTAGAAGGCTGGAAAAAGCCCTGCCATTTATGTATAAGGTGATTTCTGAGTGCTGCAGACTGATTGCTTGTAGCCAATAGGCATTAGATGAGCCAAACCCAGATTTTCCTCTTTTATCTCTTTTAACCTGGTTCTTTGTTTTCACTTGGCGGAGTAAAATTAATTGAGCAAATCTCTGGTCTGACTTTACCACAGAAATTCCATTTGGAGAATGAATCATAACCTTTATTTCCCCTTCAAAATCAGTATCAATCACTCCTGGAGCAACAAAATTTCCTTGCATAATTACACTACTTCTTCCTAATAGCAATATGATCATTCCCCTCAGCAAAGGACCATAAACCCCAGAGGGCAGCAATAACATCCTCATCTCTGGAGTTAAAACTGTGTTGGATGTTGAGCAGAGGTCCAGTTTGGCACTTCCTGCCATGGCTCTGTAGAGGTCCTGAACAGACTTGTCAGAGAAACTGCTACTAAATTGCCCCATAGATTTGTTTCAGGGCCTGAGGTGGGCCCCTAAATAGTTTCTCTGCAAGGGATTCTCCTGGGCATCTTTCTTAGATTTACATTCATTCACCCAGTGCTTTCCTCTCCTGCATCTGGGCACAAACCAGGTTCCCTATTTTCTGCTCTATAGGACACTGTCTGACCTGGTGCCCTTTCTGACCACATCCAATGCAACCCCCAGAAGACTTTGTGCATTTCTGCTTCCCTATGCCTTGATTTCACTGAAGGAATAACATATCCTTAACTGAAGTCCCTTGTAAGGCAGCAGCAATAGCTAACTCTTGAGTCTATGCAGGCCCACTATCTGAAAAAAATCCTAATAAACTCAACAATGTCACCTTTCTTTCTATAATGTCTTAGCGTGGCCTGGCATGCTGCATTAGCATTGTCATAAGCTAGCTGTTTTATGATCAAAAGTACAGTCTCTGTGTCTCCCATTATTCTGGATGATGCCTACATTAGCCTAGACAGAAAATTCTGAAACTATTCTTCGGTTCCCTGATCATTGTTAATTCTTCAGTCTGTGCCCCAGCAGCTGGGAGCTTGTTCCAGGCTCTTTTGACAGCTGTGCCAATCTGTGTACACACTGTTACCTCAAAACCTAACTGCTGATCTATATCCTTGTATTGCCCTTCACCAGCAAGCATCTCATAAGAAATGGCAGGGTTTTGGGCTCTACTCTTCTCAGCTGCAATCTGACACTGCTCTGCAAGTTCCATTTTCCACAACAGATAGTCCCCTACTTATAGTCAGGCCTTGGCTATCTGTTTTCAATCTCCTGGGGGTAAAGCTTCTGTAGCAAAGTTCTCTATTAGTGTCTTTGTAAAAACTGCCGTTGGTCCATATTTAACGCAAGCTGTTTTTAGTGTTTTGAGCTGTTTAAATGGTATCAGCGTATGTACCCTAACTAGATTTCCTTGAGCATCCCTTTACACAATTACAGGGAATGTCTAAAATCCTTTCACATTTTCCCCTCTGTCTACTGCTTCTCTAACACCAGCTTGCACTGGAGATAGCTGACCCACTGCTATTGTCTGCCATGACTTGAGTGGTCTCTGCATCTTAGGCAGATCTATACCCCCTGCTACAGTAGGCAAGGGAATGCTTCTCTGGTCTGAGGAAATGTGCAGAGTTCTGATCTCCTGTGACAATGATTCTACTAAATCTTTCAAGACTCTTAGCTCCTTCTGAATCTCACCATTAGGTTTCTGCCTCTCTGTATCCCTAGGAAAAAATGTGGGAGGTGAAGACTCCCCATTCTAATATTTAGTAAGTTTCCCTTCATACTCATCCTAATCACACTGCCCTGTGTATGCTTCCTTCTCTAGCAGCTCCTCTGTAGGCATGGAAGATTCTATCACACTACTAACCAGTTAGGGGTAGATACTTCCTACTGTCTGGCGTCTGATTCTAAACTCTCCTGTAAAAATAAGTGTTCATAACCAAAGAGTATCTGTAGATGCACTTTTATCCCCATGTTCATAATAATGTTGTCAGATCTTTAATCCAACCACATTCCATATACTGGGACCTATATTCCCATGGTTGGAAAACTCAGGACATACCTGCTTTACAATTCTAAAAAATTCTGTAATCATTGCAGCTCAATTTCTTTCCCTTAATTTTCAAAATATCTCTAACTGACTGTGTCATCAAGTGCTTGCTACTTCTTTGTTCCATTTTTACAATTATATAGAATTTTACTCCTGACTTAAAGACATTCACTCACTGCACTTCAATTCTTGTTTTCTGCACTCCCTCTCTTCTCATTCATACACATGTGGTGTCTATTTCTCTTCAGTGTCCATTACTTCTGACCCTCATCCTCAGGCCCCACAATTTGGTGCCATATGTTGCTGACTGATATATTTGGGGCTGCGATCAGGGCTGGCCGAACAGTCCCAGGTCTGTTCCTAAGTGAGAGAGTGTGGATGAGAGAAAGCTAGCTATTCTGGTATTAAACAGAAGACAGACATCTGATCATAACAGTAGGGCAGTCAGTTAATACTGAAAGCCACAGATTAATGATCCATCACATTAAGTAACCATCCAAAGGTCAGGGCAATGGCAGAAGACATCTATTGTCATGTATAAAGAGCAGATAGCAATTACTTCCCTTAATCCTAAAGACACTCCTTAGCTGCACATACTAAGGCTTTCAGACACTCCATATCAGTATGTCTTACCCAGTCTTCAGGGTGGGTGCAAACTTGCCTTCACCCAAGTCTATTGTTATTTAGATAGGAGTCATTTCCACCAACGCGGGAACATCTTGCAGCCATTAGGTGACATCTTAAAGACAATAGAAATCGAGGCTCTTCTGAACTTGTGGCAGGGTGGAATAGATTTCCATAGGAGACATTAACCATGTCCAGACTATATACCTTATATGCCTCTCGATTTCTTCTCACTTCAAACCTCCAAGTAGAACTTCCCTTCTGTGGAGATGAACACTTGATTAAGTTTCTTGTGTGTTTATAGTTTCTCTCCTTGCTTTCTTAGTTTTGGCTTAAATGCCAAGTTATTTTACTTTTTCTACTTAAAAGTACTGATATTTTATCTAAATACACAGAAGCTGTTTGGTAACCTCAATGTTTTGATGACAATAGCCTCAGAAATGCAGAACAAATAGTCATCTAGAAATCCATGAAAGGATCATTTATATCTGAAATTCTCCAAACTCAGGAGATAAATGAAATTGTGTAATATTTCATGAATGAATAAAGACCTTGATTTCTGAAAGTTCTAGAAATTAGTACAACCCATTCTATTTTAAAACAGAATTGTCATTGTTTGTGTTATAATGTTCAAGTCCCAATTGTTTCATATTTTAAGTCTTATTAAGTTACTAGTTCTTTATCATTATACTACACAGGTATTAAAATCCCAGCTGCATCCCTTTAATTTTTAATGGTATGGATTGAACCTAGGATTTTGTAGATGTCAAATACTTACTCTACTACTGAACTCCAAATCTTTTGGACAAAACTTTTTATTTTAATGTAAGATCTGACAAAAATTACACAGAGTTGACTTAAACTTGGAATCCCCCTGTTTCAGCCCCCTGACCAGCCGAGCCAAGGGGCCCAGCTACCATCTACATTCTAAATGATGGTGAAATGACTTAACTATGCAATCCCTGTTATTAAATAGCTGAACAAGTGGGGAATCAGCACTTAATTAAAACCATCCAGTCAACTGATTGCCCCTCAAAGCTGTGACAATATAGGTGAAAAGTTAACTATTTTTCTTTCTTAGAAATTTCATAAAAATTATGAAAATCAAACTTAGTGAATGGGGACAGTACAAATTTCCTCAGTAAACAGTATGGCATGTGATAGGTTATTGTAAGTTAAAGATACCCCCAGATAAAACTTTGAGTTGATTTTAGAGAACGCCCTCCTCCTAAGACAGTTGCTTTCACAAACAAGGTCTAGGCACAAAATGTCTTTTGAAAGAGTGTGGCCGGGCGTTGGTGGCACACGCCTTTAATCCCAGCACTTGGGAGGCAGAGGCAGGAGGATCTCTGTGAGTTCGAGACCAGCCTGGTCTACAAGAGTTAGTTCCAGGACAGCCTCCAAAGCTACAGAGAAACCCTGTCTCGAAAAACCAAAAAAAAAAAAAAAAAAAAAGTAAAGAGTGTGAAAAGTACAAACTACAGCAGAGTTTATCCGTGAGGTGCATGAAGTAAACTATTTTAAATCAGCATTTTCCAAATTCCAGATACTTCCAGATTTCTAGCTTTTGCCAGTCTGTTTTATTTTCATTGTTTCATATTTTAAGGACTTTCATATCCATGTGTCTTTAGTGAATATCTTTTGGTTACACATATTTATTGCAGAATATTTGAGACTATCATAGACTCCAATGTATTGAGTTGCCAGCACAAATGAAAAAACACAATATTCAATGAAAACTCCCTTAGCCTACTGCCTTCATTGTGACTTAGAGTTAAAGTTGCTAATTCTTGAGGCTTAACATTTGTTTAGCCTCATTTTTTTATGTTGCTTGGTAGATGACATGTAGAGAAGCCAGGTGTACAACAGGACAAGGATTGTGCAAGTGACTCCAGTGCTAAAAACCCGGAAATGATCTTGGAAGATCATATCAACTGGTTCTCCAATACAAAATGTGCAGACCTGGAAATGTACATACAAGTAGCATTATACAGCCTAAACAGGCTGTATTTATGCATTTATGAATGTATATGTAGACATCTACATATATATATATATATATATACATATAGACTTTTGTTTTGCTACAATTCTGAGGAGGCAGAGACATTGTTTATTCCCTACCAGAATTCTTACAATTGATGATAAAATTCTTTGTTGGTATTACTATGTCACATGGTATTAAAATAAAAAGTAAGATGTTAGGATTTTAAAATTCTTAATATACATTTACATTTTATCTAAGCATTACACATGACTTCTAAATAAGTCTTAATAATAAAATCCAGAGTCAGATATAGGGGTAAATGCTGAGAGATCAGAGAGCCAAAGGAGGAAACCACAGCCACATCTTTCTTCCTCAACTTGACTGCCAAAAGAGACCAAGCTTCTGACTCCTTCCACCTTGCATTCCTCTCTCCACCCAGCCATATCATTTCCTATCTATCTATACAGACCTCCAGACCTCCATGGTTAGCTAGTTGGCTAGCTTCACCCTCTGATTTTCAGGCAAACTTTATTTATTAGAGCACAAACAAAATATCACCACAAAATTGGGTGGACCAACTGACCTTCTGTTCAATAAACACAGCTGGAGACCTATACTGTTGTGACCAGAGGAATTAAAATAGAATGTTTGCTCCCTTATCCTCCAATGTCAAGTAAGTCCCAGGGAACTGTAGCACATCTCTCAAAATGCCCTGTAAATGTGTGTATGTGTGTGTGTGTGTGTGTGTGTGTGTGTGTGTGTGTGTGTGCGCGTGTGCGTTTTGTTTAGGAAGGTCATGGACACACAAATGAATGGACTTTAACAAAGTATTCAGTATACAAAGGAGATGGTCAACACAGAAGGGAAATTCTCTCCACACTTGAAAATAAAACACTGGTCAAACAAGGTTTTTGACTCATTATCACATGGATGGACAAACAGATAAAAGAAAGACTAGAAGAACCAGAGGTTCCCCATAAGCCCAAGTGGTCTCCAAGGACCAGATCTTCAACTGACTCTAACAGTAAAACAAAGTAATTAATTTTAGCTACCTACATGGTTTTAAACACCCAGTAGTATAA
Source organism: Mesocricetus auratus (assembly GCF_017639785.1). Taxonomy (NCBI): domain Eukaryota; kingdom Metazoa; phylum Chordata; class Mammalia; order Rodentia; family Cricetidae; genus Mesocricetus; species Mesocricetus auratus. The sequence goes on from NW_024429194.1 coordinate 61,056,536, forward strand.
TCCAACTGGGATTAACATTAATATGACTTTAATAATTCAATTTACTACAGTCCTCAAATACTATACTTAACCATATGAGATGTTATTGTACAACTTTCTCCCTAGAATTTCTTTTCCTTATAAATACATATATTGCCCAGATATAATACTACTAGATCCTGCCTTACTTCAGCACAGCAGTGTCTACCTGCTGCAGAGTAAATAGATCCATCTTAAATACTAAGGCCAAATTTAAGCACTGTATGCATCAGTGTTGAATCTGTTTATGAGAGAGTACGTTTCATAGCTGTAATGTGGCATTCTGTGCTCTAACCACCTTTATTTTTTATTTAAAGAAAGATGTCAAATACCCTACTGTCAAAAACAGAGGTTTGTAAAATGATTTGGGATACCCAAATTGTGTTCTTGGCACATTTCTGGACAATCCTATTAAAAATAAATACTTTTTATATTGTCAGTTAGATACTAATGTCTACTTGTGAGTTCAACAAATAGAATCTGGATTTTGCCCCCCAAGTTTGGCCCACATTGCGTACTTACACTGGTATATGAACAGAGGTATCTCTTGCTGGCAAGGCAACACAATGTCAATAGGACAATTATCTTAACTGTTTTTGTTACAAAGTTTCCAGACATCCACTCCTTTTTTTTTTTTTTTTTTTTTTTTTTTTGGTTTTTACGAGACAGGGTTTCTCTGTATTGTTTAGGAGGCTATCGGTCCAGCCCGGCCTCGAACTCACAGAGATCGCCTGCCTCTGCCTCCCGAGTGCTGGGATTAAAGGCGTGCGCCACCACCGCCCGGCTGACATTCACTCCTTATGTAGGAATCAGATGTACTAAACAACTGATTAAGTACTAGAATTTGATCTGTCAAATACAATTTATGTTCATTTATTTATAGAAAAGATCATTTCTCTGGTTCTGTCTTCTTCAAGGTTCTGATAGACAGTTCAGTGAGCTACACATTATGTTTCACTTTACCAAACAGGACTCATGTTAATTATAATGTTTAAAAAATCCTCATTAACTTTGTCTCTTAGTGTTATCACAAGTTTACCTTAGAAGAAACTCAGAGGCCAACTTCTGACTTGAATTTGCTGATGAAATTCTCCTTTGACTCTTGAGTCAAACAGAAGGCCTCTGCCAAGATGCATTTCTTGTTATGGACAATGGTGGTAAAGAAATCATCAGTCTCACTGATAACTACCAGAAAGTCTGCTAAGGATTATTTTGATGATTTTTCTTCCCTTTCTCTTCCTCTAATGAAGGCAAAATTGCCCTATTTTCTTATGCTCTCAATAGGAGTTACAGCAGTACTACACTCTTTACTTTTTACATTACAGATTACCTGACTCAGATAACATACTCCAAGGACTTATTCTTAATTATAAATGTGAGGCTGATAGCTAAGGCTTATTACTAACTATCTCTTATAACTTAAATTAACCCATTTATAGCAATATACATTCTGTCACATAGCATTACCTCTCTTTCATCTTGTACCTCCTGTTTCCTCTGTGTGTCTCCCTGATGATTCCCCTGATTCTGTCCTTCTTCTTCCCATCCTCCCTGTCTTGCTGTTCCACCTATACCTCCTGCCTAGATGCCAGTAGGTCAGGTCTTTTATTAAACCAGTAAGAAGGCTCCTTGGCAAAGATACATCTTTACAATGTACAAAATGATTATTCCAAAACACCTCCCTTATTTCCCCTTTTTTTCAGCTAGAAGCAGTTAACAGAGTTTGGGACCCCCAAGCCCCTAATAGCAGTTAGGGTGACATCTGAGAGGGAAGAATAAAGGACTAAGATTTAAGCAAACTTCCTGCTAGACAGGTAAATATGGATAGGGGTCATAACTAGGTAATACAGATTAAAGATGTCCAAGGTCACTTAATTCTTCCTTATCCTCTCCTGGTATAGGCTCCCTGCTGATGAAGTAACTAAAACTCAAGACTGATCAGGATAGGTTAACATATAGCTGTGGGTCAATCACCACCCTGTCTTTGTTTAAACTGACCAACTCTATATTAGTGGAAGAAAACTCTTCAGAGACTTAAAAGCCCAGCCCTGGAGAAGATACTGGAGTTTTTGGCTACCTGAATTTGAATGTATTTTTCTCTCTGTATCGGCAGCATGTAGGTTTTTTCCTCACCATCCTCCCCCCAAGTAAATGCCTAACTTCAACTTCTAAAACACACACACACACATACACACACACACACACACACACACACACACACAGGAGGGGAGACATAGATGTATATAACAATTAATGAAATAAGTGATGATGACTTTGAAACAGGAGATGGAAGGATATATAGGAGGACTTTAAGGGAGGAAAGAGAAGGAGGAAATAAGAAAAGAGACCAGTATGTCTCTCTCATGGTCCTACTTGATTTCTAGCTTCTCCATAGATGTGGATTGTAGGCTGGTAATCCTTTGCTCAATGTTTAATATCCATATATGAGTAAGTACATGTCATGTTTGTCTTTCTGTGACTGGGTTACCTCAGTTAGAATGGTTTCTTCTAGTTCCATCAATTTGCCTGCAAATTCCAATATTTCCTTGTTTTTCTCCACTGAGTAGTACTCTATTGTGTAAATGTACCACATTTTCTTTATTCATTCACTGGTTGAGGGGATTCTAAGTTGCTTTCAGATTCTGGTTATTACAAATAAGAGAGACATACATGGTTCCCCAGTGAAGAGGAAAGGGACAAGAGCTCCTGAAAAAATTGGGAGCATGACAGGATGGGGGAGGGAGATAGGAGAAAGGAGGGAAGAAGAGGAGGGATAGGAGAACATGAGGGATCAAGAAGATTGAGTCAAGATATGAATAGAGGAGAGCAAGAAAATAGACACATCAAAAGAGGGATCCATTATAAGTTTAAACAGAAATCTGGCACTAGCAAATTGTACAGAAGTCCACATGGATGACCCCAACTAAGAATCTAAGCAATACTGGAGAGGCTACCTTAAATGCCCTTACCCTATAATGAAAATGATGACTACATTAAATGACATCCTAGAGCCTTCATCCAGTAGCTGATGGAAGCAGAAGCAGAGATCCACAGCTAATCCCTGAGACAAACTCCTGGAATCCAGTTGTAGAGAGGAAGGAGTAAATATCAAAGGGGTCAAGACCATGCTGGGAAAACCTGCAGAAACAGCTGACCTGAGGAAGTGGGAACTCATGGACCCCAGTCTGACAGCTGGGGAACCAATATAGGACAAAACCAGGCCCCATGAATGTGGGTGTCAACTAGGAGGCCTGGGCAATCTATGTGACCTCTGGCAATGTAATGGGAGATGTCATTCTGTAAATCTGTCTCTTATTGGTCATTGAATAAAGCACTGTTGGTCAATAGGAAAGCAAGATAGGTGGAACTAAGAGTCAAGGAGGATTCTGGGAAAAGAGGCAGAGTTAGACACTGTGTAGACTGCCAGAATAAGAGGTCCAGAACCTTTTCTCCAGTAAGACAATACTTAAGTCAGAGCTAGCCAGTAAGAAACCAAGCAAATGGCCAACAGCTTCATATTTAATATAGTGTCCTGTGTGTTATTTGGGAGTTCATACAGCACAGCAGGGCCCAGGCGATTGGCGGGGAAAGACTACACGCCACAGCAGTGGAAACAGGATGTATCCCTAGTGCATGAACAGACTTCGGGAGACCATTTCCCAGGGAGGAATACTCTCTTATCCCAGATACAGGGGGAGGGCCTAGGCTCTGCCCCAAATGACATGATAGATTTTGATGATCCCTCATGGAGATCCTCACCCTCCCTGAAGAGTGAATGGGGAATGGGATAGGGAGTCAGTGGAAGGCATGGGAGAATGGGAGGGTGAGGGAACTAGGGTTGATATGTAAAATAGGATTGTTTCTAATATATATATATATATATATATATATATATATCGGTAATATATCTAATATATTATATATATATAATATATATATATATCGGTAGATGTTTGGAGGACACAGGATGAAAAGTTTATGTATCACAGTACTTATTTTTACAACTTTAAAATAATTTGAAGTAATTGGATATAGTGTTTGATGTTGTTGATTTTACAAATAAAAGATTCAAATTTTGTAGACATTGAGTTCCTTGTATTTGCATGTGGTCATAAAATGCCTTTTCATATTTGTTAAAGATTAATATAACTTTCATAACCTACAGTCTCAACTGCCAAATTCCCTGTTACTCATCTCAATTTGAAAACCTCAAGGTTTATAGAGCCCATGCTGAGTATATATTAGTCCCAAATGAAGTAGCTGAATACAGATCAGTATGTGTAGATAATTTTACTGTAAATCAGGTTTGACCACAATGAATGTCATTTGTTATAGAACATGTATAAAAACTGAAGAAAAGTTAAGAACTCATTTTTCAGAATGCGAGAACAGTTTCATCTGTAGGCTTTCTTACAAGTTCTGGTCATTTTAAAATTTTATAACCTTTAATTCCCTGAAAAAATTCTTGAAAATCCTCTTCTAATTAGGTGGGCTCAACTCTTGTAGTCTTAAAAAATTCCAGCAGTCTTCCTTGAGATATTCAATGGAATACTTTGCTCTAGACCTGCCTGTCCACAGAGGATTAGATATTTTCTGATGCATTTTTTCAGCTAAGAAAAGAATTTTATGTGATCTGAAAATAAAATATGAAATGAGCAAGAATCTTATACCTGAAGAAAATGAGATTAAACTGAATTTGTGCTTTCTGATTATGCTTATAAAATTTTGTGCTTTATTTCTCATTGAGGTACCTCATTGATGTTTCAAGTGTTGTCTTTCATTGAAAAGTATGTGCTCAGAAATTGAAATTCTAAAACTCTTGGGAAATACTTAAAATACGAATATATGTATAAAAGAAAAATGATTTTTTCCAAAATGTATTTCAAGATATCAAATATGGATTTGAATAGTCATGAAATTTCAGGAAACCATCCTATAGAATTATGAAGCCCAAGGATAAGGATCTAAGTGCAGAGTCATACGAAAGAAATAAATACTAGGGTGGCTTTAAACTCAGCTACTACTCACCAAAACAGTCACATGTTATAATGATGTTTATGTGTGTGACAATAACAAAATGCAGTTTCACATACAAATTGATATAACTGTGTTTGGAGTATGAAATACACTAAAATCCTATTAAGAACAATTTGAATTTTAAAATACTAATGAAATACAGTAGTAGTAATATTATAAACAATTAATAAAAGAAACAAACCTCTTCATAAGGTAGTTCAATGTACCAGACAAGCAAGTTTATAAAAGGACAAAAAGGAAGTAGAGAATTGAATGAACAAGTTTTTAGAAGAAATATATACACTTTTCAGTAATGTGCAATTGTAGCAATTCATTTGAAAGTCCTGTTGCAGCACTGAATTTTGTGAAATGCTGCTATCCAATACTTTTATATAGATGGCAAGGGGAAAATAAATATTAAATTGACATGATTTTCAAATGACTCTGAAATCAAACAACTTAGCTAGAGTTTAATACTATTTTTATGCAAATGCTCTTCATTCTTTACTGGCTGAACTTCATAATGTGTAAGTTCAAAGTTGAAGACTCCAAAGTAATTTCCTGTGTAAGTTCTGTTTTGAGATGAGTCTCAATTTGTAGCTCAGAATTGAACTTGCAGTGCTCTTACTGCCTCTGATTGTTTGACTCAAAAAAGTTTATTGGTTTGTCAAAATTCATTATGTGTCTACAATTACTTCTTGTTCTTCTCTATGTGCTAGAAATAAGAGTAAGTGGTTGGGGAAGTAGAGAAACCTTTGTTGAACATTATTCTAGCTAGAAGCAGTGGCTGATTTGCTTTCAGGTTTTGGCTATTACAAATAATGTGACTATGAACATAGCTGAACAGATGTCCTTGTTGTGTGAATGTGTATCCTTTCAGTATATGCCTAAGAGTGGAATTGCTGTATCTTGAGGTAGACTGATTCCCATTTTTCTGAGCAACCGCAACTGATTTCCAAAGTGGCTGTACACTTTTACACTCCTACCAGCAGTGGAGGAGTGTTCCCCTTTCTCTATATCCTCTCCAACATAAACTATCATTGGTGTTTTTGATTTAGCGTTGCTTTTATTTGCATTTCCCTGATGGCTAAGGATGTTGACTACTTTCTTAAGTGTCTTTCAGCCATTTTAGATTCTTCTATTGAGAATTCTCTATGTAGTTCTGTACTCCACTTTTTAATTGGATTATTTGGTGTTTTGGTGAGTAGTTCCTTGATTTTTTTTGGAAACCATACCTCTTTTAGATGTGGGGTTGGTGAAGATCTTTTCCCATTATGTGAGCTGCCTTTTTGTCTTGTTGGCTATGTCATTTGCCTTACAGAAGCTTCTCAGCTTCAGGAGGTGCCATTTATTAATTGTTGATCTCAGTGTCTGTGCTACTGGTATTATGTTCAGATACAAATTAGACATCTCAGAGGCTACACACACAAAGTCTCATTGACATGACTGCTTAAACAAGCCCTGAACAACAACTCAATGCCAACATTAATGAGCATTCTAACAGGGAAGGTGAAAGTTCCTATGCTCATGGGGTCTCACCCCTAGACAAAGAACTATGGGTAACTGAGTGTGAGAGACAAGGTGTTCCTCCTTAGGCAAGCATTCTACCCCCAATTAGTTATCTAACACCAATTGGTCAACCCTGAGATCGTATCCATATAGATAACATTATGTAGACTTATGAATTAAATTCATTGTACTAATGAATTTAACAATATATATAGATATAGCAACATTTAAAAATATCAGGTTTTGAAAGTGGGAGATAAAGGGGGTACAAGGAAGAGTTTAGAAACATGAAACGGGAGGGGAGAAAAATGATACAGCTACCATGATATTTTGTACTAAATACATACACAGTAAATCTTGGTGAGGTCAAAAGAACCACAAGAAAAAAACTAAATAGAGATAATACAGTTAGTCTTGAAATTATAACCAGAATTTCCCCTTTAGCATATAGATTTAAGCAATTCAAAAAATACCAAGGATTTTAATTTTGAGAGGTGATATGACTCAGAACAGACCATCATGTCCTTAGATTCACATTGGCAGTTTTTGTTGGCTGAGTCAAAAGGCACCAGACTCTATTTTTCCACTCACTGCTTCCAGCTGAGATTTTGATCTGGGATTTTAAAGCTGAGCCAAACAGGTAGAAGTTATTGCCAAACATCTGATGTTGTAGTGTGTTGAGCCAGGTGCAAACTTGCTTTAAAAGTTAAACCAGCTTCAGTCAATTAACAGGAGTTCTACTGTAAACTTGGTCTGGAAACATCTCATTAACCATAGTACTATCATCTTCATTGTTTAAAGAAAGGCACCATTGAAAAGTTTGATTACCATTTTGGACATCTCTGAGGAGATGGTTGGCTACGACATTGATGTTCTGAGTGTGTCATTACAGAAAATAAGTTCCAGTCTCTGTTTCCTTTGTACTCAATTTTTAAAATCTGGAACTGAAATTCAAAAAAGAGAGAGAGAGAAAGAAAGAAAGAAAGAAAGAAAGAAAGAAAGAAAGAAAGAAAGAAAGAAAGAAGGAAAGAAAGACCAACGACAATAAGATGCCTATGAATTCAGATTTTTTATTTACAAATGGCTTTTCTGTCATAAAAGCAGTAATTTTTATTTCAAGGTAAATCAAATGGCTCAGTAATCACTTCTTACATAATTATAAAACATATATTTCTATCTCTCTAGAACAGTGGCTCTCAACCTTCCTAATACTATGACTCTTAAATATAGTTCTTCATGTTATGATGACACTCAACAATAATATTATTTTACTTGCTACTTCATAACTGTAATTTTGCTACTGTTTTGAATCATAATGTAAATATCTGTGTTTTCTGATGATCTTAGGTGACCCCTGTGACAGGGTCATTTGACCCCCAAGAGATTGTGACCCACAAGTTGAGACTACTGGTCTAGAATATAAAGCCAGGTTGGTTATGTGGCATTTAGAAAAGTTTAGTGATGATGATCATTTCATGACAATATAGACAGAAACATAACTGATTAGAACTTTGAAAAGATTCAGATACTTAAGAGTTGGGCAGTAAACTTCTGAGGACAGAGAGCATACAACCAAAGGTTTGTCTCATTTAAAAGTGATTAGAGAGTTGCAGAGAAGGATGAAGTTTAACTAAATATTTTTAACTGCTATTTTCATAAGTAATGCAATAATTTACATGAATGAGAGAAATGATATTTATATATGTCCCAAATATCTACAAGGAAAATACCTGTTTGGTTTCAATAATCTTCCCAGGATATAATGTTATCATGTTATAGCAGCTCTTTTATCATACACTATTTCACACATGTTGCAAGAAACAGTCAACATTAATTCAGAGTGAATTTAGTATTCAAGAGCAATGAAAATACTCCAGTGCTGAACATTAATGTTAGATTTTTTTCCTGATCGACATATCAGGGAATGATATTAGTTTATATCTAAATTCATTCCATTTTATTTTAGTGTATGAATGTTTTGTCTGAATGTATGTCTGGTGTCCATGGAATCTAGAAGATGAATTTAGATCCCCTGGAACTGGAGTTACAGATTGTCATGAGCCATAGTGCAGATGCTGGGAGTCCAACATGGTTCTTCTTGAAAAGCAGCAAGAGTTCTTAGCCATGTAGCAATCCCTCCATAACATTTTTGATTTCTATGTTTAAAATCAGAACACTAGGACTAGATTCCTTCTTTTTCACCTGCTCTTGCATCTTTCTTCTTTGATGTTCATTAACAAACTATGAGAATGCTACCTCAGCTGTAAAAATTGCCAATAAAGAGTATTCTAAATCAGAGAGAGCATGCTTGCTCATTGTCTAAATAGGATCATATGTAATAGGTAATCAGTGTTCTTTGCTTTGATAATGAGATCCCATAAGTATGATGAGCACTACACTGAAGAGTAAATTGTTGCTCTCAGGAACTTAAATTCATTTATGTTACGAATTAGTTCACTGTTGAACATTTATCTAATTGATATTGTATGTCAGGCCATTCTCCCAGATTCTAGAGAAACAAAGACAGTAAACTCTGTATCCTTCCCTCTCCAAACTTGACCAATCCGCAGAAGATATCAGCTGTGTTAATAAAGAAGTATGTGTGAAAAAATTCAAACTGAAGGATGAAGTTGGAGTTTGGAGGACATTTAACACATCCATTTAAAAGAGATAATAGAATACATTTTCTTGTTAATACCATTTTGTTTTACTTTAAAAAGGGCCACATCTATTTCATTACGCCTGCCCTAAAAAATAATTTGCCATACCAATTTTCTGTTAGACAGTATGAGGGGCTGAAAGAACCTGGCTAGGGGACTTGAGTCATGAGGCACATGGACTGCATGAATGGCTTTGTGGACTACACTTCAGTACTGAGAAAACTGAGGGAGACTTACTAATGCTGAAAAAAATCTATGACTTCAACTTGGGGAGTTTCTGTTCCATGGAATAGTAGCTTCCCCGTCCATTTATAGGTTACCAGAGTCTAAAAGGTCAAATTTGATGCAGTGAAATCAGTGAACTGAAAACAGGTATGTCAGGAAAGACAGAGAAAGGTGACTACTCAGAGGGTAAGTTTTAGCTAAGTGACAAATCAACTTTGGGCATTACCTCTACATCAGTGTAGACACTTGTTTTCAGTGCCAGAAGGCCCAAGAACTGCAGAATCAGGTATCTTATATACACAGCTTGAAAGTGACAGTTTTTCATCATAGAAAAAAAAGATCTATTTTCCTTAGAAAAAAGAAATCAGAGAGAGTATTTGCATGAAAAAAGTTAGAGCACCATCAAGGAGTGGGAGAAGGGAGAAGGGGTGGGAGGTGGCAGTGGTGATGCAGAAAGCAGCAAGGTAAAATGATACGCGTGTATGGAAAAACTTTAATAAAGCTCATCACTGCATGCTAGCTAAAAAATTATAATTATAAATTATAAGTCACAGAAAATGACGGGTTCTTCAATCCCTGGTTTCCCCTTTCTACTTAATACTGGATCCTTACTCCCTGGGTTTATGTTCTCAAAGAAGATGGCTTGAGGATTAATAATGGAACTTTGAAAGAAAGTAGAAAGAGCTAGAACATCTTTCTGATAAACCTTTCCATATTTATGCATTTTCTTCACACAGATTACAGTGTGACTTAAAAGCTTTTAATGTTTCTGGAGTTGGTTAAGATTCAGCAGGATTTTGTGTGTATGTGTGTGATGAGGCTAAATTGACAGCAGAGAGACTGGCTTGAAGCCAGGGATGGTGATGGCTCGAGAAGTTCCTTTATTGTACAGGGTTGTTTTGGCTATCCTGGGTCTTTTTTTTTCTATATAAAGTTGAGTATTGTTCTTTCAAGGTCTATGAAGAATTGTGCTGATTGCATTGAATCTTAGATTGATTTAGGCAAGATTGACAATTTTACTATGTTGATCCTACCTATCCAAGAGCATGGGAGATCTTGCCATTTTCTGGTATCTTCTTTAATTTCTTTAGAGACGCAAAGTTCTTGCTATGCAGGTCTTTCAATTATTTGGTTAGTGTTATCCCCAGATATTTAATGTTGTTTGTGGCTATTGTACAGGATGATGTTCCTCTGATTTCTTTCTCAGCCCATTTATCATCTGTATATAATAGAGCTACTGATATTTTTGAGTTAACCTTACATCCTGCCAAATTGCTGAAGGTGTTTATCAGCTCTAGGAGTTCCCTGGTAGGGTTTTTTGGGTCACTTATGTGAATTATCATATCATCTGTCAATAGTGAAAATTTGACTTCTTCATTTCCAATTTGTATCTCCTTGATCTGCTTTTGTAGTCTTATTGTTCTAGCTAGAATTTCAAGTACAATATTGAAGACATATGGAGAGAGTGGACAGCCTTGTCTTGTTCCTGATTTTAGAGAAATTGCATTGAGTTTCTCTCCATTTAGTTTTATGTTAGCAGTTGGTTTACGGTGTATTGCTTTTGTTATGTTCAGGTATGTTCCTGTTATCCTGATCTCTCTAGGACCTTTATCATGAAGGGGTGTTGGGTTTTGTCAAGGGCTTTTTCAGCATCAAGTGAGATGATCATGTGGTTTTTCCTTTGTAGTTTGTTTATATGGTGGATTACATTGATAGATTTTCATATGTTGAACCATCCCTGCATCCCCGGCATGAAGCCTACTTGATCATGGTGGATGATTTTTCTGATGTGCTCTTGGATTCGATTTACTAGTATTTTATTGAGTATTTTTGCATCAATATTCAGGAGAGATATTGGTCTGAAGTTCTCTGTCTTAGTTGTGTCTTTGTGTGGCTTGGGTACCAAGGTAATTGTAGCCTCATAAAAAGAGTTTGGCAGTGAACCTCCTGCTTCTATTATGTGGAATACTTTGAGGACTATTGGAATTAGCTCTTCTTTGAATTTTTGGTAAAATTCTGCACTGAAGCCATCTGGGCCTGGGTTTTTTTTTGGTTGGGAGAGTTTTGATGGCTGCTTCTATTTCATTAGGGGTTATAGGTTTGTTAAAATTGCTTATCTGTTTTTGAGTTAATTTTGGCAAATGATATCTATCCAGAAAATTGTCCATTTTCTTTAAACTTTCGAATTTTGTGGAGTACAGGTTTTCAAAATATGCACTTATGATTCTCTGGATTTCCTCAGTGTCTGTTGTTATGTCCCCCTTTTCCTTCCTGATTTTGTTTATTTGTGTGTTCTCTGCCTTTTAGTTAGTTTGGATAGAGGTTTGTCCATCTTGTTGATTTTCTTGAAGAACCAACTCTTTCTTACACTGATTCTTTATACTGTTTTCTTTGCTTCTACTTTATTGATTTAGGCTTTCAATTTGATTATTTCCTGGCATCTGCTCCTCCTGGGTGAGTTTGCTTCTTTTTGTTCTAGAGTTTTCAGTTGTGCTATTAATTCTCTAGTGTGACTGTTCTCCAGTTTCTTCATGTGGGCACTTAGTGCTCTGAACTTTCCTCTCAGCACTGCTTATAAAGTGTTCCATAAGTTTGGCTATGTTGTGTCTTCATTCTCATTGAATTACAGGAAAACTTTTATTTCTTTTTTTATTTCTTCATTGACTCAGGAATGGTGCAATTGTACATTGTTCAATCTCCATGAGTTTGTAGGGTTTCTGTAATTTGGGCTGTTGTTGAATTCTGATTTTAAAGCATGATGATATGATAAGACACAGGGGGTTATTCCAATTAGTTTGTATCTGTGGAGGTTTGTTATATTTCTGATTTTGTGGTTGATTTTAGAGAAGGTTCCATGTGGTGCTAAGAAAGTATATTCTTTTGTGTTCAGATGAAATATTCAATAGATGTCTGTTAAACCCAACTGGGTCATAACTTCTGTTATTTCTTTTATTTCTTTGTTAAGTTTCTGTCTGAAGGTCCTGTCTAGTGTTGAGAGTGGTTTGTTGAAGTCGCCTAATACTAGTGTGTGAGATTTTATGTGCAATTTGAGCTTTAGTAATGTTTCTTTCACGAATGTGGGTGCCTTTGTATTTAGGACATAGATGTTCAGAATTGAGACTTCATCTTGATGGGCTTTTCCTGTGATGAGTAAAAAATGTCCTTCTTCATCTCTTTTGATTGATTTTTAATTTGAAGTCTAATTATTTAGATACTAGGATTGCTACACCAGCTTGTTTCTTGGGTCCATTTGATTGGAAAACCTTTTCACGACCCTTTACTCTGAGGTATCATCTGTCTTTGATGCTGAGATGTGTTTCTTGTATACAGCAGAAGGATGGGTTCTGTCTTCATATTAATTCTGTTAGTGTGTCTTTTATAGGCAAGTTGAGACTGTTGACACTGATGGATATTAATGCCCATAGATTGTTGATTATTGTTTGTTTTGGATTTATTGGGGGAAGTGTTTTTTTTGTGTGGGCTTCCCTCCCTTTTTCTTTTGGTGTTTAGTAAAGTGGGATTATCTATTGCCTATGTCTTTATGAGTGTACTTATCTTCGTTGGGTTGAAATTTTCCTTCAAGTACTTTCTGAAGGGCTGGATTTGTGGATATGTTTTGTTTAAATTTGGTTTTGTCGTAGAATATCTTGTTTTCTCTATCTCTGGTAATTGCAAGCTTTGCTGGGTACAGTAGTCTGGGCTGGCATCCTAGTTCCCTTAGTGTTTGTAGGACATCTGTCCAGGATCTTCTGGCTTTCATTGTTTCCATTGAGAAGTCAGGTGTAATTCAGATAGATCTGGCTTTATATGTTACTTGGCCTTTTTCTTTAGCTGTTCTTAATATTTTCTCTTTATTCTGTAGGTTTGATGTTTTGATTATTATGTGGTGAGGGGACTTCTTTTTCTGGTCCAGTCTATTTGATGTTCTGTAAGATTCTTGCATTTTCATAGGCTTATCCTTCTTTAGGTTAGGGAGGTTTTCTTCTATGATTTTGTTGAATGTATTTTCTGTACCTCTGAGCTGTATTTCTTCACCTTCTTCTATACCTATTATTCTCAGGTTTGGCCTCTTCATGGTGTCCCATATTTCCTGTTTATTTTGTGTTAGGGATTTGTTGGACTTGATATTTTCTGTTGTCAATGACTGTATATCCTCTAATTATTCTTCAACATCTGAGATTCTGTCTTCCATCTCTTGTATTCTATTGGTTATACTTACATCTGTAGTTCCTGATCATTTACTCAGCTTTTCTATTTCCAGCGTCCTCTCATTCTTTGTTTTCTTTATTGCTTCTATTTTGGTTTTCAAGGCTGGACTGTTTGGGTTGTTTTCTTCACTTGTTTGTTTGTTTGTTTCTTGACTCTCTTTAGATTCTTTAAGAGATTTGTTTATTTCTTCCATTTTTTGGTTTGTTTGTTCTTCTATTTCTTTAAGGGATTTCCTCATTCCCTCTTTGAGGGTCTCTATCACCTTCATAAAATAGTTTTTAAGGTCTGTGTCTTTTGCTTCATCTACGTTATGCTTTTCAGGTCTTGCTGGTGTGGAATCTCTAGATTCTGGTGGAGTCATATTGGTCTTCCTATTGCTGAGTGTGTTCTTGTATTGTCGTCTTCCCATTCCTAGTTTGAATGGGTGCGGGTGGGGTTTCTGTCTCTACTCGTCTCACTGAAGCCAGGTGCATGGATAGGGTCTGGCAGGACTCACTTCCTTCCTCTCTGGGCGAGTCCACTTGATGCCAAGAGCAGACCCTGGAAGATTGGGTGAGGGGATGATTGGGGACCCCAGGAGGGCCCAAGCTCACCTGAAGCCAGGTACACAGGTATGGGGATAGCCGGGCCCAGTTTTTCTCTGTACACTCTAGGTTACATCATTCCCATATAGGATTTGGTAGGTGAGGTAGCTATTATTCTACACTTCATTCTTCAGTTTGTCAAAGTTTGGAAGTGCTTTGACGTTTGTGCACAGACATTTTGAATGTCACATAGCATTAATATTGCTCCCAGTTTGCTTGTTCACACCCCTTATGCATGGCATGATACTCACATAGGGGATCTGGCTTGCATTTCAATTATACTTCCTAAGCCTCTCAGAGATTCTTTAGAATATTTAAAATTAGTATGCTAACTAAAGGGGAAGAATGGAAACACACTATTTGAGTGACATGGGAATGTAACAAACTCTAAATTCTTTAAAGGTTTGATTTCTGCTTCTGCTCTAATGTATTACCTAAATGTGTGCAAAAGCCCATCATTCTCTGTGTTTTAGTATTTTGCCTGTAAGAAAGCCTAGCTTGTTTCCATGCCATTCTTTGGTAACAGGAGGGAAAAGGCATTAAATTCTATGTCAAATCACATCAAGATGATGTGAGGCAAGTAACTCTTATGGAGAAACAGCATTTCATGGTTCTCAATACCGGATGCCCATCATAAGACTCCAAGGAACTTTTACAAAGTGCATGTTCAAGACCCACAGAGGGTGCTCTAATTCTAGCATATTTATAAGCACCCATTTGTAACAGCGAAAACATTTTATGTTTTATTTTTCTGGGTAAGAGAAGTAAGGAACATGAAAAAGTTTAAAGTAGTAAGATTCAGAACACATTTTTTAGGTGAACAAATGATATAAAATTAGATAAAACTTGTCTTTAGTATATAATTTCTTTTTAACATAGAGTTGACAATATATATTTCTAAGGTGAGAATTCTAGTTGCAATGGAATCTTATCTCAAGTGAATTGAAGAAGATGGACCTGCCTAAGATGCAGAAACCTTACAGCAGATGTGTCAATGGCATCTAGTGTCATTATCTGATAGGAGACTGTAAATAAGACTCAGCATGACTCAGTGGCACTACCCAGATGGCTTGCCAGATTGAGTAGCATCTAACTCAACTCCTTCCACAAATCTTGGAAAAGTACTTGGGAGTATATCAAAGGCCAAACCAAAGAATAAGAGCATTGCCCTTTGATCTAAGAAGTAGTTTGTAAGTCTTTGACCCTGTACATGTTTCTGTTTGCTTTGTCAGTGGGGCTTTGGTCCTCAGTTCATCTAAAGTTAAAATAATGTCATTAGACTTTGATGTTTGCATCACAGAGACACAAAGAGATTACCTGATGCATGAATAGCCATTGATTTAGTTCCTGAAATGTAGATTATTTCTCTGCTAATGTCAACATGAGATGTGAGCTGTGCACTGCAATAGAGAAAGATGGTACAGGGAAAATATATAGTCTTTGGTAAATGTTTCCAAAAACTTTCTTACAAAATGTGTTTGGTGAAATTTTACCAATATTACTGTGAGTCAGTATGTTTTTCAAAACTTTTTATTATTGTTTGTTTGTTTTTAACAGCCACAAGTAAAAAGAAAAATTTACAGGGCCATATAAATCAGGGTCACTGTAATAAAAGAAAAGACTGAGGAATTACAGATCAGGTGATAGTTGTCTAAGCTGTGCCTCTTGCTGGTCAGGTGGACATAGTGGTTTGTATAACTTCGCTGGAGAGAAAATGGAAGATATAAAGTGTCTGGCAATTACACAGTAACTAAAAGCTGATGTTCAAGTATAGAGAAATGCAAAATGAAAATCGGTATTGTTTTACATGGAGGCATGCTGCTAATGTGAGTAAGTTCTTCTTTAGAAGCTGTAGGTTCAAAACAGTTTTTAACATAAGTGTAAAATTAAATAGTTGAAGCCTTGTTGAGCAGGTTAGGAAGGTAGGTTAAGTCAAAATATAGATATTTTACATCCTTGATTTCATGAAACATAACAAGTGTTCTAAGACTTATATACATATGGCAGGAAAGTAGAAAGGAATCTTTCTTGGAGTGAAAGATTTAAGCAAGAATGGAAGTAGGAGGACAGGAAGAGAATGAGTAGGGAGTGAGTGTATTTAACTAAGGATGCATGAAAAATGCTTATTGAGAACTAGTGCTTCATAAGATAATTAAAACATGTATTCTTATATAAAAAGGAGTTTGAACACAGGTATTGTGAATGCATGGACAATGCTTCCATACTAGAAGATAAAGGTTATTAAACCAAAGGTAATATTTCCAACACACACACGTATAAATATATATATATATATATATATGTACATATATATATATATATAAAACCATGCAAAAAGGGAGAAAAGTGGGCTTAGAAAGGAAATACTGAAGCAAAGGAAGACCAAAACACAGCAGGACAAATTCCAAATTTTGACTTAGGTGAGTCTTCCAATCACCCATACCTTACAGCTTTATTTACTGCAACACACTTATCTCTCTTGGGATGATTCCATACCCAGGCCAGAGCTATCTGTGTATACATACATACATACATACATACATACATACATACATACATACATACATCAGGCATCTCCAAAATCTAGGGATCTCCAACAAAATCTAAGTTTCATATTCACAGTTCATGTAACAAAATCTACAAAAGCCTCCTTGAAATAATGTCACATACTGGCATTTCTGGTTTTTCTTAACCATAGAGGAAGATTCCACAACCCCTTTAATTCTGTATCTTTTTTGATAAAGCAATAATCACATGACCAAAGCTACTAAGTTCTAATGCCTGTGAATCTGGGACCTGGCCATCTCCTTGAAATACAGTTGCATAAGCTTTGACTGTTAATGCTTTATAAGTAGAGGTGATCTCTAGAGCTTATTCTTCTTATAGGTTGTATTATTGGCTTAGTAGGGTCTTGCTTGGAGGTCAATATTTCCTTTATTTTAGTTTTTTTCTTGAACCTATCCATAAACTTATCTTTTTGAGTACAAGACTTGTCTCCAACATTTTTCCTGACACTCTTTCTCCTCAAATTATAAATTTTATATTTCTTTTTGCTGTGATTGCTTTTTTAAAATTGTAGATCTGTATAAAAGTGATCCCTAATAACTACTTGACAGTACACACTAGGATGTCCTGAAATTTTCTTTCAATGACATTAGTCCCAAACTCTTCAATTTAGCCTCTGGCTGATTTTTTTAGACAAGGGCAGAAAGCAGTTATATTCTTTGCCAAAATATAATAGTGCTTTCTAATATTCCTACCCACTCTGAGACCTCTTGAGCTAGGGCTTCTATAGTTTACATTTCTGTCAGCACCACTGTCTTCTGTGCTCCTACTGGTATGGCTCATTAATCCCATTTATAGCAATTAACTGATTTCCTAATCCAAAGACCCAAAGTGCACATTCAATTAACAAGCAGCCTTATTAGTCTTATCATAGCAACATGCCATTCCCTGGTACCAACTTTTGTCTTAGTGTAGGATCCCACATAGTTGGAGGAATCTCTCAGATCCAGTGGACCTGAGAGGGGGACTGCAGACTGAAGAAATGCAAGAGACAAGAGACAGAGTCAGGAGGTCATCTGGTGAATACCAGTATCCATACAAATTTATTGTTTAAGGTCTTTTTATATCCCCATCAAAAGAGGGAAAGAAGGCAAAATACTTCCTTACCAAGATACAAAGAACAAGTAAATGCAATTAACTTCTCAATACCCAAAACATAAAGTAGCCCCATCCTGAGTTAAATATTCTGTTGTTTAGGCAGGAAATGCAGTGACCACATCTGATGTCAAATATCCTGTTGTATTCACATCTTAGACCCAACATCCTGTTGTCAAGATAAGACAAAAGATACTCAATACTCACAACTTATACCAAACATCTATTGTTTCGCCTTGGAAGAGCAAGACAGGTAAAAACTCTCTGACCTTAAGTCAAAATGAAGCAGGGTCATTTTTATGAGCATGACATCTTAGTTGCTGTTCTATTGTTGTGATGAAACACAATCACTAAAGAAACGTATATAATACTTAATTCAGGGCTTGCTTACAGTTTCCAAGGGTTAGACCATAATGAACTTGGTGTGGATGATGGTAAAAAGAACTTACATCTTAACCTTCAGATAGCAGGCAGAGAAAGACAGAAAGGAAAAAGAGGATGGAGAGAGGTGAGAGAGAACCTGTGAAGGGCTTTTGAAAACTAAAGGCCCACTCCCATTGACATACTTCCTTCCAAATGTCAAAGCCTTGTAATCCTTCCCAAACAGTTCTAGTAACTGGAAACTGAGCAATCAAATACATGAATACATGAGCTCATGAGGGGTCATTCTCATTGAAACCACTACAAGCATGCATATATATATATATATGCAGAAACCCATCCACAAACTATCTTTATTTAGAATGAGCTATCAAAACATGTGGAGTAAGACACAAGAGGCAGGGCTCTTATTCTGAATCTGGAGGAAACCAAGATGCCTGAAAAAGCATAAAAAGTATGATACAGCTAATACTCAGATTGTAAAAGATAGGGTAAGAGAAAAAGGGGACAAGAGAACCAAATTAAGAAGGGTGGAGTGTGAATGTGTGTGTGTGTGTTTGTGTGTGTGTGTGTGTGTGTGCGTGCATATATTCCCTGATATGTAAGTGCTACCAGCTGAATCTGTATGTTACTTGTGTGTGTGTTTTCAGGCCAACCCAAAAACAGGGCAAACCATAAAATGTTTCTAAGTGTGGAAGTGATCACATACTTTTGTAATTTTTAGAAACCACTGTTTATTTGTACTAAGGTACGATTCTGTCAATTACATGGAAAAATAATTTGATTAACAATGATCAATCCAAATAACCCACATACATGAAGGCAAAGGGTGGGGTATTGTTTAATGAATGCAAATCATTCTTTTTCTTAGGTTCAGAATGAATTTTCAACTTTAACATTCCAGAAAATAAATGAATAAATGCAACCTTGAAAATTTTCATGGTAAGAAGTTTATTCCATGTATCCTGGAGAGTTTCAATCCAAGCACAACACCATCTAGTTTGCTATCACATCTCCAAACAGGATGCTTTTGAACATGGAAAACCATGATAGATTTCAGACCCTTGGTTGAAATACTGCTTTCATATTGTTTTCCAGCCACTTGACTCTTATAACTGAAGGTTTTAAGTCATCAATGCTGTGTAAAGGGTCATAGAAGCCAGGAAAAGCATGAATACCTTATAATACAGCAATTAGCTTTGATTTGTTTAAAGAAATCTTCACTGCATAAGTACTGTGAGATGAAAGAGAATGTCTCTTCTTCCTCCTCCTCTCCATCCTGTTCCCAAGGAAAAGAAAAGTTATTCACAAAGAAGTAATGGCAAAATGTTTTCCATTAGATAAATTTAGGGGAATCCTCACAATAATTATGGTAAATATTCAGATTCTGCCATTTGGATTAATTAATTCACTATGAAGTCTGAAAAATATTTATCTATTGTATAAAATAGATTTAAAAATGGTACATAATCCAAAAGAAGAAAGTGAGTAGGGTTGGTTTTTTGTTTGTGTCTTGTTTGTATCTGTGTCTTGTTTCTGTCTGTATGTCTGTCTGTCTGTATCTCTCTCTTGCACACAACCAATGATAGCAAATAATAGGTACGTTCATAGTAACCTTATAATATTTTATGTACCAAGATTTATGAAAGTTTTAGCTTTTATGGAAGACAGTACAAAAGAAGATCACTAAGACCAATTTTGAGGATCAGCAAAAGTTTAACATATCCTAATCCAAGATTTGTAGTGTAAATTAGTTTTCACGGGGAGAGGAAAAATAAAAGATTTCACACAAATATGCAAAAAACTAGAGTCAAAATATAATCTAAATTATGTTATTAAGTCATGTACGATGTCTCAAGTGCAGAGCACAGCAAAGATCTAGAAAGTGAGGGGTGGAGAATGAGGGAATTTTTTACTTTGTGACGCATTACATACTATTTAAAGCAGTAGTTATAAAATAGGAGTATTACTATCATTTTTGTTGTTACTATTCCTTGAAACAATGTGAAGAATAATGCAATTGAAAACAATGCAGAAATCCTCAACAGGATTTATTTAAAAGCAAAAGGTTCAACACTATACAAAGTACTAGTCTGTTTTCTTCTCTGTCAGCTCTATTCCTCTCCCATGTTTTCATTTTATTCAGTTTTATGTTATGAAGAAAAATTGAAGTTGCTCATCTCAGTATAGCTTTTCCATAATCACAACCTACATGGCAGTATCAGAATTAGAGATAACAAAGGCTGGGCAATCAAATATAATTTTGTTACAATTTTAGTGGGATAAAGGTTTTTAAAGTAGAAATGGGAGTTCTGTATTTCATCTCGAAGCATGCAAAGTGCCCAACAGAAGTTACTGCAGAAGCCTGTGGGCATGTTCTAAGTCACTGTTCACGAAGAAGGAATTGGGCTTCCCTTTAATGTCCAGAAGTAGAAACTTAAGATGAACAAATTTTCCGTTATTTTTTGAGTTATTTAATTCTGTTTCCTTCCTGGTCTTTTTGAAGCTGACCTAATATTTTTATCAGCAATTTTATTATCCTCTGAACTTTTTTCTTTTGTCTCATACTGTGATTTTCATAATGGGTATCATCATAAACATAAGAGAGCAAAAAATGTGTATTTTATTATTGTTAGTAAATAATAGAATCAATCATTCATATATTTGTATAGATATAATATCACTAGGTGAAAATGAGAACATTAAGTTTTATTTTAAAATTTCTTCTTTCTGTTTTCTCCCTCCAATCCATACCATGCCATCTTTCCTTCCTTTCAAACTAATGCCATCTTTGTCTTTGATTATTAATGTTACTTGTTGTGGGATACTTATACCCTGTGTGAAAGTGTTTTACTGTGATTTGGGTAAAACAAAGCTGAATGTCCAATAGCTAGACAGGAGTTATAGGCCGGATGTTTGGAGACGGAGATAACTCTGGGAAGAAAGAGGCAGAGTAGCTATCCAGATGAGGAGGAAGCCGCATGAACAGTGTGGAGAGATGAAGTAACGAGTCATGTGACAGAATGTAGATTAAAACAAATGGCTTAATTTAAGTTATAAGAGCTAGGAAGACAAGCCTAAGCTAAGGCCAAAGTTTCATAATTAATAATAAGTCTCCCTGTCATTATTTGGGAGCTAGAAAAGGTACAGTGAAAAACTTGTTACAGTTACTTATATAATTGTTTATCTAGTTATGGATCCTATGATATTTCCCCCTACTGTTTTAGAAAGTCTGTTGACATTCTCACTGTGAAACGCTTGCTTAGACAGGCATATTGTTATGAGTTCATGGGTATAGCTTCCCTGTCCTTTCTGGGAGACATAACCTCACAGCAGACTTTCAGATTTACTCACATTTATAGTCTTTTTTCTCTCTCTTCCACAATGTTCCTTGAGCCTTAGATGTAGGAGTTATTTTGTAAATGTATTTGTTGGGACTAGGATTCTCATTATACATGCTCAAGGGGTCATATCATTTTATACTTATGGAAAATTATACACAATGTATATAACTTGTACACTTACATATGTTCATATACTTAAACATATGGCAAGCTCATCCCTTCACTGACATGAGAGGCTATACAAGAAGATGCACACACAGATACACAGACACACACACACACAGACACAGATACACAGACACACACAGACACACACACACACACACACACACGCACACACACACACACACACACACATACAGGACCAGTTGAGACATCCAGCCTCATGAACTGAACAACTACTGAATTCTTGGGTTTCCCTTCCAAAGACAGCGATTGTTGGACTAGCTGGATCACAAACTATAAGCCAATGAGAACAATGGCAAACAGCAAGGGGACAAAAAGAAGAACACTTGGCTTGGCATGGGCTTTTGAAACCTCTAAGCCCAACCCTAGCAACACACTTCCTCCAACACTGCCACACCTAATCCTTCCCAGATATAGTTCTGACTCTTCATCAATGAAACTTGTCTTTACAAAGAATAGAGACCATTACAGAAAAGTATAGATGGTCATAATACAATAATTTTGAAGAACAAATAAATTGATTTTTAAAAATAAAAATAAATGCTTAAAGAAAGTGAATGTATTTTGAGATAGTATTTCTTAACAGAAGAAAGTATTTCCCTAAATAACTCTTTGGAAAATACAAAAGAGAAGAATATTTTCCTGAAAATAAATGGCACATATCACATAAGACACACACAGAACCTTTACTGTAATGTCAAGGGGAGCCATATCAAGTAAATAATCACAAAGGTATTCTTCATGTTTGGGCATAATCTACTGAAGAAGAGAAGCAGAAGTTGTTGACACAGATTTTTACAAGTATATCAAATATATTTGGTGGATAAATGATTTTTCAGAAAGAAGAGTTATTTAAACATAGGTTGCATTTAAATTTCACACAACAGCCACCCTCCTGTGTATAAAAATGCATCATCTTTTCTAAAATTCATAGTTCTTTTTTCTCACAAAGTTTTGAGAACACATTTTCCCTTCAGAGTGAAATATTAATTTGCATGTATTTTTCAAATGTTTACATAATAGAACCATGTTAGTTTTTCAGAAATTGTGATGTAAATAATGGGTTCTCATGTACTCTGTAACATCTGCCATTTGTTTACATGTTATCCCCTTAACACACTCTATTCTGGCTGCTGTTATGATAAAATGTTCTGCTCTTTCTGTTTATATTACCCTCTACCAAGCATTGAACATAACTTTTGTATTCTACTACTCAATGTGTACATACTGTATTTAGTTTATAACTCAAATCCTTTAGCTGTGTTTCAGGTTACTTTATTCTCTTTGCTCTTTTATGCTACAGCTCACAGTCTGCAATAGGCCTTCACCTTTTTAAAAGTATTTTACATATACACTTGCTTTTTCTATTGAATAAATTTTTTACCTACTCCGTACTTGGCAAAACTTAGCTGATTTTTCAAATCATTGTGTCCTCATTAATTACAATAAAAGTCTTCTCACATATATCTGAACAAAACAACATGAAAACCTTTCATGTCATTTCACACCCCTAGCACTAATCTTTGTTTACTTTCTGTATTATTCTGTGATAATTTTTCTGTCCAGCTATGTACAGAAAATGATTTTTAAGAAATCATTTCCAACTTTTATGTTTATTCAAATTAGTTTCCAATTAAACTAGTTAATATCAATTGAAGACTGAAGACTTCTTAGAATTATACACTGAAATGATTGATTATGTTAAAATATAGATCACCAAAATCCTTTGATGCTTCTTGGTATCATATCCAAGATGACCCTGTGGGCTAAAAGTCAATATAGAATATCCCATTAGGATATTCAATGAACTTTAGTCAGTGTCTTTATGAATAAAATATAAGATTTACATACATGTGACAAAATTAAGTCACTGAAAATAAAAAGGAAGTAATTCTTTGGCTTTCAGATTGAACCTTTTTTTTTCAAAGACGATTCTGGCTCTCAGCCTTCTTTATTTGTCTGTGGCTCTCTTTATAGGTTGTGGTCTTCCCCCATCCACTTAGACATGTTTGTAGTTATTGTTCCTGCTCAACTCAAGCAGTGCTCTTGGTGATACTTTGTTGGTGAAGTCTCTGTTGTTACTAGGAGACACAGTCTCACAGCAAACTCCTGATTCTCTGGCTCTTAAGTTCTTTCCATCCCCTCTTCTGTAATGAACCCCAGCCTTAGATGTGGGAATTATTTTATAGATGTATTCATTGGATTGGATTAGCCAGCCCTGAAAACATATAAACAAGTAACATTGTACAAACTGGGCTTACATATTCCTGTGGATATATATGAGTGTGTGTATGCATATACATAAGTAACAACAATTAATGATAAAAGAGACCACAAATTTGAGAGTGAGGAAAAGGAAGGACAAAACTATGTGATTATATCATAATTTCAAGAATGAAAGAAACAAAATTAAAAAAGAGAAAAATTACCTTATGAATCTTGCTCTTACTTTTAAAATTAACGTTTTGGTTAGCACAATAAGTGATTGACATTTAAAAGTTTCTACTGTACTTCATTCCTATTCATATCTCTTGCTGGTACCTTTCCTTTACCCATATAATTCTCCTTTCTGCTTCTATGCCACATTTATTTCACTACCTCACTGGTTCCCTTCTCTTCCTTCTGATTTCTTCTATTTACATAGCGCATTTCTTTTTCTATCTACATTCACTTATGAGAGGAAACCTTGATATTAACTATGACTTACTTTATTTAACATAATGGCCGGTTTCATCAATTTCCTAGGAATTGCATAAACTTTTGATAACTATGTGCCTGAATCCTATTCTACCAAGTTATACTATGAGATTTGCTTCTGTGTGAAAAAGAGTAGAGAAATTTATTTCATCTAATGGATTAGCAAAAGGATGAGTTATACCTTGAAGCTGGGGTGAAAAGAGAAGCTCTTTCTTTGAGAGAAGCCTTCCCGCCAGCCTGGTTCTAGAGCTGCATCAGTCCCAAATAAACACACAGGAGGCTATATTAATTATGAAGCTGTTGGCCTTGCTTGTTTCTTACTGGCTAGCTCTGACTTAAGTAATTACTCCATAATTGTTAATCTAAGTATGTCTCTTACAGGAGAAGTTTCCGGGCTTCCTACCCCATGGCATTACATCTCGACTCTCTTGTGTTTCTCCTTCCCAGAGTTCTCCTGGACTCCTAGTCCCACCTATCTAGATTCCTATTGGCCAGCAGTGCTTTATTGACAAAGGACTTCCCCAACATCTCCTCCTTTCTGTTTAAACAAAAAGGTCTTAACTTTAACACAGTCAAATTGTATATAACAGAACAGTTATCAAGTAAGAACACAGTTACAATATTTTAACACGATTTAAAGAAAATATCATCCATCCAATCCTTGTGAGTCCAAAGTTTTATATGTAGCTTATCTTTTATCATAACTAAGGAAAACTATAATTATAACTATCTGTCTTCAACTCCATCAAAGACCACAGAAGGATAATATATGAACATTAGGATTGACAGAGACATCTTACTGCGTGGACAGTCACCCAAAGTTCCTCTGTAATGTTGGGGCATCCATCTTCAGCCCATAGGCCACAGTGTGTCTGGAAGACTTCTTAGCAAAGCAGGACATTTCAAACTGTCCATCTGCATTGGCAGTCTGTCAGTCATTTTTCTGTGTCCTGCAGAAAGTCTTGTAGAATCTTCCATGAAGCAGGAACCCTGAGGGACTATCTGAGTTCAGCAGTCACTTTCCTGTGGGTCCTGCATGTCCAGATTAGACAGCAACAGTCAAGCAGTCCAGGCAAAAGCTGTTTCTTGCCCAAATGGCTAATCTTGCCACACTGAAAGCAAACTCCATAATGAGTTTCTTCGATGCCCACCTTCCTCTCAGACGTAATTGGTGCTGCCAGGAGCAGACATTTCTCATTGTCAAGAAAAATCCTAAACCATTTTAAATGCCATTTTCTAAAGGTCTTTGAAAGGTTTGAAGACTATCTGTCTCAAATACATCTCTATATATCTAGAAAACCTAACTTACCTAATTATAAATTCTGACTATTATAAGTAACTATCTATAGTCTGTATTTAATTATGTATTATTTTTAAAAGATCAGTATAAGCACAATACTTAATCAAGAGGAGAAATATACACATCACAAAATTGACCTTGAATTTGTATCAATAAATGAAAAACAATACACATACCATAATTCCCCTTTTTACCATTAAAAGGAGATTGGTTGTGATCATTAATCAATTATAAACAATCCCATTTAAATGAAAACAAAGATTTATAAACAAGATGGGAATTAGGATGTTGCTCATTTCAAACTGCTTCATGCTGGAAGGGGGTGCTGTTCATACCATGGGGATCATGACAAAACTCAGAAACCTGTATAAGTTCTTATTTTCAAGGCCTGTAAAGCTGCATCATCTTAGCTGTTTCAGTTGGAACACCTGGTCCACTGCTTCCAGGGGTCTTGGTTCGTCAAACCACAGAAGCCTGGAAGGAATCCTCAGCTTTTTATTTTCTGTAGAAACATAAGCAAAATCTCCTTTTCCAAGTAACATATTCTTATACTTAAATTTTGAAGTCAAGGCATTTTCAAAAGATAGAAGTTGGGTTAATTTAGCAGCATTTATAATCAAGTGTACTTTAGCAGCTGTTCCTTCCTGAGCAATCAAAAAACTGAAAAACACAATAGCGTACAGTATCCAGACTCTCTGTGTATTTTCCATCTTTATGTGGATTATTTATTTATCTATTATTACTTTATTTCTTTCACTTTTATTTATTTTTCTCTGAGACAGGGTTTCTCTTTGGAAATCTGCCTGCCTCTGCCTCTGCAGCAAATCCTACCGGCATGCGCCACAACAGCCAGCTTCTCTACTTATTTAACACTTTGCCGTTTCATTTTGTCTCTCAATCTTACGTATATTTTTAAACACACTGTAAACCTTTAGAGGTTTTGTTCATCCAAGTCTGACTTTACTGTAAATCTTTACGTTTTTCTGGCCACGTGTTTTATCTGTTAAAACCGCGGCTATTTAAACTGCTGTTTCCAAGATGGCAGGCTTAAGCATGATTCCAGCTTACTGTCTCAGTCTGACATCCAGCAAAAGCTGCCACTTCCCCCTGTATGTACACACCTTTTAATCGTTAGCAGAGTCTCTTAAAGCAACCTTGTTGGGTTTTTTTTCCTTCTTTTCTTTTTATGCCAAGTCAGGAAGACTCCCGTAAGCGAGCCGCGTGAATCTCGGCTTGTCCCTAGCAAAACAGAGCCCACCTGAGAAAAATGCTGCTACCAAAATTGTGTGCTTCTCTCTGTTCTTCTGTTTCTAAAATTCCTTTAAAGCTTTTGTTGTTTTGCGTGGAAATTCAATCCCACTTCTGACACCATTATGTAAAGAGAAGCTTTTTCTTTGAGAGAAGCCTTCCCGCCAGCCTGGTTCTAGAGCCGCATCAGTCCCAAATAAACACACAGGAGGCTATATTAATTATGAAGCTGTTGGCCTTGCTTGTTTCTTACTGGCTAGCTCTGACTTAAGTAATTACCCCATAATTGTTAATCTAAGTATGTCTCTTACCAGAGAAGTTTCCGGGCTTCCTACCCCATGGCATTACATCTCGACTCTCTTGTGTTTCTCCTTCCCAGAGTTCTCCTGGACTCCTAGTCCCACCTATCTAGATTCCTATTGGCCAGCAGTGCTTTATTGACAAAGGACTTCCCCAACACTGGGGTGAACAAAATTAAGCATACCCATACAATTCAAGACCTGGGACTGCTGATTTAAGTCTACTATGCCTTCTTCCAGTTTTCTGTTGCTCATACTTTAAATTTGATTGTGTGATGTGTTGTTGAACATGAAGCATATGTAGAGATCCCCCAACAGTTTTTCCTGTTTCTTTTCTGTTTACAGAATAATTTGTCAATTGAATGAAAAGATGTGTTACATTGAAGACACAAAAACATAATGACATTTTAGTGCATTTGTCTTCTCTTTGACTGACATATACCTTGAAGGTAAAATTCAACTGGTTCTTCAGATAGTTTTCACATTTTCTCACTCTACCTCTCCTCCGGGAATATATTATATACCATGTCTTGTAGAATTGTAGCCCTCATTCTCTTGAACTCTACTGTGAATCATTTCTAAATTCTAATAAAATAATCATCTCATCACAAAGATTTGGGACATTGTCTCCAGCCATCTGTGCATAAATCACATATCTGACTTCAAAGACATGGTGGTATGAGGAGACACAATTTGATTCTTTGGCTATCTGTATTTTTAATTCAGAGTTTACTTTTTATGAATAGTCAGATGGTGAATGTTTCTTTTCAGATTAGAAACAAATGTTTAAATGTTGGTTGTCAAAATCTAGACATAAATAAATATATTCCTATTTTTTCCCACAGTTCTGTGTTGTGGTTTGGCAAATAGGTAAATGATTGTACTACTTGTGTATGCTGCTAAATTTTTTAACTTTTATTTTTTCATTTGTAAGTAAAATTTGTGGATAATGGTTTAAATTATATATGAATAGCATACAATCATCAATTTACATAATTAATAGTTAGTACCTTGCTTAGGTATCATTTTTGTAATGAGTACTTTACATTCATTTTCTTAGTGCTTTTTTAAAAATGTTATTTATTGTAGTTATCATATATATTCTTGTAAAATATCACCTCTGCTTCTAAGTATGATTTTCAATTTGTGCAATCCTTATAAAGATAGTTTGCTTAAGTGTTGATGCTAACTTTTGCAACAAGTTTTTTTCTGAGTTAGCATGTAGTAATACTACATGTGCTAAAATAATGAAATGATTTGAATTTTAATTTTTTAGGTAACATATGTATTCTGAAAAACCATATGTTTCAAATATTTATTTTACATTTTTGTTTTATTAGAATCTCAAAATAGAATTTTCTGTGTCTTTTTATATTAATTTAATTGCCTATTTGCAAAGTGCCATCTGATAGATTTTTTTATTGGCGGAGTACAGCACAACTTCTAATAAGTCACATGTCATATAAAAGAACACAGTAAGCAAATAATTTGATTAGGTTTTCATGACTTAAACCCATTGGACTAATAAAAACTTTGGTTTCATTCAATAGGGAAAATAGTAAATTGTAAATAACATTAGTTGCTTATGTCATAATTTTATTTAGAAGAAGCATGAATCTGTTCTGTCAAAAGGAACTTGACATACCTCTGCCTTCCAAGAGCTTTTTAGTTCCAAGAACATTGGATGCATAGGTATGCATGCACACTTTAAAACACCCTGGGGTGATGGATCCCTCATATTTTCATCACATTGATTATATGGAACTTGTTTGTTTTCAGATTTTCAAAGAGCTGCTTACCAGAAAGAAGTGCAGAATCTCAGCTAATTTTATGTTAGTTTCTTCTTATTAAGTAAAATTTACTTTAAAATCTGTAATACTCTATTGGAAATACTTTGTATTATTTATTACCTTTATAACACAGTGCTGGATTTTCAACACATAAAATACAGTACTGGAAATGAAGAGATCTGTGGTGAATATGGTTCATCTAAGGATGTTGTGGAAGAAGTCAATCGGAGATTATTTTTTATTCTCCCAAGCTACATTTAGTGGAGAGTCTGAGAGAGTTGCTTTGAGTGTCCAGCTGTGCATTGGCACAGTTTATACATTCCGCTGATCTGAAAAATATCCAATTGCTTTGCAATCTGGTTCTTGGCTCCTATAGCCATCTTTCATTCCAGCTGTGCTATTGATTTTATTTCCTTGGTATTTCTAAATTTCTGTTTAGCTTCTCTGTAGTTAGAGCAATGCTTTTAATGGTTATTGTCTGGTGTTAATTTTAATGCTAAAAACCACTAATATCAATTGATAAAACAATTTCACATTTGAAAGGATCCTGATGGACTGCACAATGCAAATTTCCTTCAGTTTTGTTCATTGACTTCTGTCTTTCATGATTCCTATTCATTCTCCTTTTTTATTATATTTTTTAATGTGAACTCATTTGTAAATAAAACAGTTGGGTCTTGAATCAAATATGAAGATGGATAAGATGATATGAGATGTGATGCAATCTGATAGAATGTGATACAATATCTCTGGTTATTATATAGTCATTTAAAAGGAGAAGGTGATACATTTTTCAAGTTGTACACAAACTACACTGTATATTCTAAGGGAAAGAGTGGTGAGAGGTTCAATGATGATCAATACTAGGGGAATGGGAGCTAGTTCTGCTCTAAACTGTTACTTTTTTCCTTTAGTCAAATTGGGTTTTCATAAAATTATAAACCCTCAATCATTTTCATTCCACTTTTCTACTCTTTAGTGGCATTGATAGCATTTGTTATATAAAATGGTCCCATGGCAACAGAAGTTTACCTACTGTTGTATAATAAATCTTAATAAATCAACTATATTACAGTTCTGTCATTTGTATTCAAGGAATCGATCTTTATAATGAGTAAATTGGACATTTTATTTCTATTAATTATCTAGTTGAAATAACTGGAAGTATTTAAAAATAATTGTTCATAATTATGGAAACAGATGAGCTGCAATGTTCCCTACATTTCTGTAGGGATTAACTCTATCTCTGTTGAATAAACAAATTCT
Organism: Mesocricetus auratus; assembly: GCF_017639785.1. NCBI lineage: Eukaryota > Metazoa > Chordata > Mammalia > Rodentia > Cricetidae > Mesocricetus > Mesocricetus auratus. The sequence continues at coordinate 61,086,928 of NW_024429194.1, forward strand.
GAGAATAGACTGAATATTCTAACTACAGGAAGTTAAATAACTACACTTATGTGGTAAAATTCCAAGTTACAAAAACTGTTTGCAAGAAACAAAGAATTAGAAAATTTGACTCAATGTTTGGCCTTGAATATACTTCTTGAGAACTATAAAATAAAATACCACATTTACAGACATTTCATAATTAAAGGCGGAGAGTGGCCCTGAAAAAGTTTATTAAGCATATATTTAATATGCAGCATCTCAAATTGAAGAATCAAATAAGACTATGAATCAGATGAGACAGAAAGTATGAATCCCATATTGCAGAAAAAAGGACAATATCAGAAGATAAAAAATGATAATTATGCTTTAACTGTCCGGGGAACAATCATTAGTCAGTTATTCAAATATTTTTGGATTAGAAACTTCATTTGATAAGAACTTTGAAAAAGTTGATACTATTAATTAACACTGTAACACATTACAGTGCTTATTATGTGTGTCACTTACCATAACCAGAAAATATTATATACATAGTCAACGCTCACATCTATTAATATATTTGCACATATTACAATCTCGGTATAAAGAATAAAATAATGATGACAGTAAGCACACATGTCAGAGATCATGGAAGTACACAGCATGTGGCAATTGACAATTCAGATGTCAACCCACCAGAGGAGTGATTCTCTGATGGAGGTTAATTCTGCTCAGGCAAAGCCTGCAAGACCATTGACTTTGGAATCTGTTCCTCACATTTGCTAAGGCAGCTGGGTGTCTCCACAATACCTGCATTGTAGTGTGTAATCTCATGTGATACGCATATGTAATCTCATGATGACATCTCAATCTTATGGGGGCATATATCTGTGAGTAGTCACGAAGATTATTTTTCACTTATTGTATAATTGATATATAGAAAATATACTGGGACACACTTCATAACTAGATGTTTGTCCCATGAGCACTGTAGACACTTAAAGGCCTGCCTTGTTCCTTTTGCTCAGGCTAACTCTACAAAATTCACTCATTTTTATCTCAGAACAAGTTGAAACTAGGCTAAAGGCTTTTTGTAAGTAGATCATAAGTTTAAAGCTTTACAGCTATGCACAAGGTCGGAGTCACAGGTGTCTAACCAAGGTTGCTACACAAAGCACCCTAAGAAAAGCATGCCAATTCTTCACTTGCCTAGTCTAGTTGATAAAAGACCTATGCCTCAAACGTATCTCCCTGGGAACTGTGCTCCCACCCTTTGTTATAGTCTTACTCCTGAAACCTTGAAACCCTTGTGTTACCATGATAAATGACTTGGATTACTTATAGCTTACCCTAGGAATGTGCTTTTGACCAATGAGAAGTAACTCTTGCAATTTTTTTCTCCAACCCTCCTGAAGAAGAGAGGGTTTTTTGTTTTGTTTTTTGTTTTTGTGTGTTTGTTTGTTTTAGGCTGGAAGAGAAGAAGCTAAGAGGAATTAGAATTAGGCCAGGAGAATTAGAATAGAAACAGAAGAATAAAGAAACTTGTTCAGAACAGACATGTGAGAGAATTCATTCATCCTCAGATACCTAAAAAAAAGTTACTTTAACTTGCTGTAGTATACAATATGAACCTTGAAGAGGACCTTGGGGCTGGACCTCAAAGGCCCTCATTACATTCACAGATAGTAACTAGCCATGTGCTCTAGCTATAACAATAGCTTATTTTACAGCTGGGTCTTGGCTAAACTAGTTTATTCATAGTTCTGAGAAAGGGGTATATATTACAAATCATATTTAACTATTAAACTCCTCTTTCATACTCAAAGTAAAATGAAGAAATAATCTAGGGATAACATTTTAGGGTTTTATGTAACACCTAAGCTAATCTTAATGATTAAGTTTTTTGAGTTTAACCTAAGAAATGCATAAAAAAGAATAGTCCAGTGTTGGAGTACTAGTTGAAGCTCAGCTATGACATTATAGAAAAGAATCTAAATGGTGGTCCTGGGCAGAACATGAAGGTGTTGTATTCAAAGAAAAAGTTTAGAGAACAGAGAAGGCCACTATGAGACAGATATTCATAACAGAGAACTAGGGAGGAGGATTCATTGTATTCCAGATAATATGTATTCTCATGGCACAGGAGAGAAGTTGAAACAATGTCTGCTTCTGTTTGGCTATCATACCAACAGTGATTAAATCATCGGGAGATTTTTCAAATAGAAGGATGACCTGATAGGCAATAAAGCATCAGACAGAAAACAGGGGATGTGTATCTATTGTAATGAAAAAGGATGTCAGTTCAGTATTTATAACAGAATTATGACAGCATGGCTATGAGCAAGGTAAAGGTGACATTATTGAATGTGAATCATATAATGAACCCCCCATCCACCACACACACACACATACACAGTTCCTTATCTTGTCAGTCTGTTCATTCACTTACTCATTTTTTTCCTGCATTTCTTTGTTGACATAAGTTTACTATTATTCTGATTTCTAGGAATGCTCAAATGGACATTTGCGTCCTTACCCTCAATTATTACAATATGTATAAGCTATCAGCAGAGTATAATATTCATAGATATAGCAACATGCCTCAATTAACAAAATTTGACTAACCTATTAAAGGTGAAAAGATATCTAGAATTTTAAAATGTTTGACTTTAAATGCAGTGTTTGTAAGACAAAGGCAATAGAACATTCCATCTAGTGGTGCCTTTTAGCAGTCCATGTGAAACTTTGTTAGAGGATTTAAATGACCTGGAACACTGATAATCTAATGTTCAAAATGTTTTAAAAGTTTATAAATAAGCAGTACTTATTTATCATATACATCATGATGTTTATATATATATACTGTGAAATAGTTCAGTTATCTAATTAACATATATAGCCTCATATGCTAAATCATCCTGATGAAAACATTGAATACATACCCTCACAACATTTGAAATTACAATCCACTTATTCCTTACCTTTTCTCCTATTTCCTTATCAAACACCCAATTGAAGTGCTGACAAACATTTGGAGGCTTACTTAGTAAATTTATTATTTAATGAAGAAAGCAAACACCAGAATAAGGACCTAAAGTAGCTAGACAGGGTCACATGGAGGTACTTCTTTAGTCTTACTAAAGGCAAGTCTAAAGGCAGGCTATTACATAACCATATTTGGCATCAGATCTATGACCTTGTTTTGTGTTGGAAAAAAATTAATTGACAGAAGACATAGAAATAAACATGACTACACCAAGAAGCCAAGTTATTTGTTCCAACACCAAAAGATTTCCTTCCTTAACTTAACAGTTCAGTGACCTCCTAGGTAGGACCAAAGAGAAATATGGTGTGCCAATTTCCAGCTCATGAAAAGCTGTCCTTAAGTATCCAGGAAACAAAGAACCTGAAATTCTGGTTGTGTATTCTCATAGCAGTACTAGGGATTAAATACAAAGCATTGACTATTTTAGGTGCTGTCAGCTTGACAGGTAGGAATTAGAGAACCATCAGGGAACTGAATCTTGGAATGTTTATGAGGCATTATCTACATTTTGCATTAGATTCATTGAAGGGTCAGGACTTACGTGAGCACTACCATTCCATGGGTGGAGGGGGTCTGAATAAAAAAGAGAAGGTAAGGTGAGCATAGGCATCCATCACTCTCTTCCTGAGTCTGCATTCAGTGTCACTAACTGTCTCTAGTTCCTGCCTCATGACTCCCCAGCTATGGTATGCTACACCCTAGAACTGTGAGCCAAATTAAACTATTCTCTCATTAAGGTATTATTGTCATGCATTTTGTCACAGCAACAAGTCAAGTAACTAACACACTAGAAAAACTTTCTATCACTCGTCTATATCCCCACCCTAAGAGCCTGGTTCTTATCTCAACCCAAAGCAATGCTGACTATCTCCCTTTTACCTTAATCACCTCTCATGTTGCCTGACCTTTGTGACATCAGAGTCATTTACAGTTACAAGCAATAACTTTTTTCTTAGTTTCCTGTTATCTTTTTTAAAGATTATACTATTTAATAATTGCTCTTTAAATTTTTCTTTTATTTATTGAGATTATGACATCATTTACCCCTTCTATTTCCTTTGATCAGGCTCTCCCATATACCCCTATCTTGTTCTCTATCAACTTCATTGTCTCTTTTATTTTTTCATTAATTGTTACATACATACATCTATATATATGCACACTTATTTCTAAACATATAAATACAACCTAAATATATAAATAAAAGATATATTACATATATGTATATATATGTATATGTATATCTTGCATGTATGTTTTCAGGGCTGACCATTTGGTATTGGGTAAACAACTGGTGTGTTTTTCCCTAGGGAGTAATATTTCTTGCATTCTTAGTGGCATTCCTTAATTGCCTGTGGTTCTTTGTGTTAGGTTGACATTTCCCTCCTCCAAGCCACCCCCATATCCTGTTCATCTTAGAAAAAACATTCAGAAACTGGGTCTGGGACATGAACAGAGAATTGTCAAAAGAAGAAAAGGAAATTGCCATGACATTCTTAAGAAATGTTCATTTTCCTTAGTAATTAAGGAAATGCAATTCAAAGCAACTTTGACATTTTATCTTAACCTCAGTCAGAATAACAAAAATCAACCAAACAGCACACAATAAATGTTGAAGGACATGAAGGTAAAGGGGAACTCTCATTAGTGGTCTATAACATTGCAAACTGGTGAAGCTACTCTGGAAATCAGTGTGGAGAATTCTCAAAAAGCTAAAAGTAATTTTTTTAAAAGACCACGTTTTACAATATACCTAAGAAAACCCTTGACTCATAACTGCCATTCCTTAGTCTATGACCTGAAGGCATATTCCACTGCTCTTGCCCAAATAACATCTAAATGGCTTACAAAACATTAATACTACAGATATTTATGGATATTAATACAAAAATACTAACATTCTCAGAGTGAATATAGGTGTTATTTTTCAAAACCTAGTTGATAATGAACCTCATTTATATGTAGCCTATTAACATAACATGTAAAGCACACAACTGAAAAGCCATCCCCAGCTGTATCCACGGCTAAGGCAGTCTGTAAATCTGTAGCAGGGAGAAGGATTGTTTTACCCTGCAGTTGGAAGCCGAAACTTTGGGTTATTCACTATATTTGAAAGTAAGTTACAACTTTTAAATCTAGAGGTTAGTGTTGATTAATTCCTCTGGTAATTCCAGCATTCCAACTACTAGGGAATAGTACCTATTCTACCCAAATGTATTCAAAATCCCTGCACTATTTTTTTATCTTGCAATGTTGTGCTCTTGTTTCAAGATCTTCAGAGTTTCCCTTTCCGCTCAGAATAAAATCCAAGTTATTTTTCCTTAAAATGAAGATATAACTTATTCCTACTCTCTTAATACCTGACAAAGATCTGACTCCAGAGAAGAAACCCAGGACTTGGATTAAGACTTTGACAGTCAGCCATTACTGAGGAATCCAATTGCTTGGATTAAGGTTCTGATGGTCTACTTGCTTGGATTAAGGTTCTGATGGTCCACTTGCTTGGATTAAGGTTCTGATGGTCCACTTGCTTGGATTAAGGTTCTGATGGTCCATTACTGAGAATTACTCCTTCTCAGTGCTTTACTTTTCACTCTTTCAGCAATGGATTCCGGGGTAGTTGTTATTCCCTGCTGGCAGAGACAGCACCTTGATAACGGAAAACGTCATGTCTCCACTTGGTCTCTGCCTTCTGCCTGTCTTTCAGTTGTGTACTTTTAGCTTTCTCAGGGCACTTATGGTCTTCCTGCTGCTTGGTGTCTGCTCTTATAGCAGCCATTGTCCCCTGGCCTGTATTATGAATACATGCCACAGCAGTGCCACAATTTTTATTGTCATTGATTTTCAGAATGGTGAGATGAATTTGGATTTTGTAAAATGAAAGTCTTGACCCAGTGCACATTCCTGAATTCAGAGCTAAGAATCAGGTACTACAAAGTTATCACTTTTTACCTGTGTACCACAATTACTGTATGCCAAGTGATGAGCTTTTTTATGGTGATGATGGTTTTAACTCTGAAGTTTCATATCTGAACAATTCCCCACTAATATATACATTCACCAATGGTGTGTACACCTGTTTGAATATGTTCTCTAAATCCAAAAAGATTAAAGACAGCTTTATTCTGAAGTATAGATCAAGCTACTGTTTTGACAAAACATGTAGAATCTTCTGTTTGGAGGTAGTTTGTAGTAAATAGTATGTAGAATGGTTTTGATAAGAGTTGGTAAAAATATATTTGATTGTTGTTGCCATGTAGATCACAGTGCTAACTTAGGATTCCCTCCAAAATATATTTCCTAGTTCAAAACTACATGTAAGTGGATAATTTAAGAAACAAATCAAACAGGTCTTCACAGGGAGTAGATTTCATTAAGAAAGCAGCCTGGAAGCTGGACAACAGGATGAAGGCGTGTAACCCCTGACATTTGGAGGCTAGAACAGGAGGATCATGAATTTGAAGCTTACCAGAATTACATGCTAAAACTGTCTCACAGCTGGTCAATCAACTACCTGGCCAGAAAGCAAGATTCTAGAACTGAATAATGAGAAGTAGCTTCTATTAGAGCCATGTCCCTCCATAAGTGTAGCTGACAAGGGACATGTTTCTTGTCTCTGACTATAGAGGTAGAAAACTGGATTGCTTTCATGATTTCTAAACACTTCAAATTAGAAACAAGCTTTATAAACATTTGGAAAAAAATGACAATGCCAGAAGTGTAGATTAATATGTTTTTCCATAGGTAAAAGAGCAAATGGGTTTTCTGCTTATGTCTTTAGCTGAGATATTCATATTAAACACATTTTACAGTTTTATTTTCTTTTGAAAGTACTAATGTGATCAAATTATAATATTTGACTTTTATACCTTCTCAAATATATATAAGTAGTTTCCTTTAAAGTTTACCTTTTGAATTTTTAATGGTCTTAAAACTTTCATTTTTGCTTTAAGGCTTCTTCCATATGTATTATCCAAACCTCACTAACCTGTGTCTTCAGAATGCTATGGCACTCACCATGTTGTTTAGAGATATATATTCATGACATCTATTTGACTAATAATTTTCATTACTTCTTTCTACACTTTATTGGACAGGAAAGGATGGTCATAAGGCTTTTCAGGTTTGAATGTGATATCTAATGATGTTTTCAAGGTTAATCAGACCTTTTCCATAATACAACTTTAAGGCATCATTTAGTGATTATTTTTAATTTTTCTGAACTGCAAAAATGAGACAAATGATAATTTGGTTTTGTTGATTGAGACAGATATAAAGTCTATTTATGCCCAGTTTCTTAGAGGAAATATGTCTTGAACATTTACTATAAAATAAGTATGGCTATTACTTGAAAAGCAAATGATATATAGTTGAACTATGCATTTTTTCACTACTAGATTTAAGTTTGTTAAGAAATAATATTCATTTTGACAGTTCTCAGTAATATTCCTGATTGTAAAATAATCTTGAAAATTGTAATCTAAATCTGAATATAGTCCAAGAGATCATTAATAGCTAGCTATCTTCTATAGAAACCTTATGGGATCAATATAATTATGTACCATTTTTGGGTAAGCTCATTAGTAATTTTATCATCTAGCTACCAAAATAGCACTGTTATTCTAATGATAGTAATAGCAGAGACTGTTCAATATTATGTCTTTAGGCATGTTATACACAATAAAACTTATTACCTGAAATTCTTTTCATTTAGTTCCTACAATAATGGAAATGAAAAAAATAATGACAGGAAAACCAACATATGACTTATAAGATTAAATGTGAATACAGAAAGGAATTAGAAAATAGATGTTATAAAATATGATAAAATTATTTAAGTGTACCAAAGTCATTTAAATCATTTGTGTAACTCAATTTTGTTTAACATGGCAGCCAAAAATAATTAAATGGGACAGGAAAACATCCCAGCAGGAAAGTGCTTGACATCAAGCTTGGTGCCTGAGTTCAATCTTTGGGTCCCACACAGTAGACGAGTACTACAACAAGTTGTCTCTGGGTCTCCATGAGTGAGTGCAGCGATGCAGGCATGGCCCCCACTGAACTAAATAAATGAAAATATTTAAAAAGCAATTGGCATTCTGAAGATGCGTTTACGTCTTTTTCTTACATGGTGAATTTTCAAAGTCTCCTAATTGTCAGTGTCTAAAATTATCTAAACAGGCAGGAACACTTTGTCTATCTTCCCATTTTTGGTTCTTTCAAGTGTCACTTGCATTGAAACAATATTTAATGTGATTGTTTCATATACACACCAACCGTAGTTTTCAAAGATTCATACATTTCTGTTTTTAATGTTTTCTCACTTCTGAACAGAGACATTTAAAAATCATCATATCAGGATGTTAGTTTTCATCTTTATCTTTAGTGGACAGACAGGTACAGTGTGCTGTCCTCCAATTAAAATTTTGGAGAGATGTGTTTGTATTTCCTATCTCTTAAACTGTTGGTTTGAGAATCCACTGAAGTAGCTTCTGCTCTAGTGTTCTGAAAAGCACTGAGGCATGCGGTCCACTAGTAAGTGACTTCTGAGTCTAGCAGGCAACACCACCTAGCTATACTCAACCTAGCTATACTCAAGTTAACTGAGGCCGTGGTTTCCAAGTGTGTGATGTAGTCGTTGGAAAAATACATATGATCACGATTAATGTATACATAATATAGGTATCTTATTAAAATTTTGAAAAGCAGTTTTAGAACTCTCCTATTAACAAGAGCTGAGTTTGTACCTCAAAAAATGATGGAAGGCTGAATTTTGAAGCAACTGAATTTATTTAAATTTATGCTCGTTTTATGAAAGTGTTTTATTTTTTGCATTTTTTTCATATTTTATTTTCAAACAGTCTTTTCTCATTTTACATACCAAGCCAGTCTCCTTTTCCTCCTCCTGCTTCCCCCACCTTCTTACCCCATCCACTCCTCAGAGAGGGTAAGCTTCCCATGGGGAGTCAAGGAAGTCTAACACATGACTTTGTGACAGGACCATGCTCCCCTCTCCCCCCTGTATCTAGGCTAAGCAAAATATCCCTTCAAAGAGAATGAGTTCCAAAAAGCCAGTATGAACACTTGTGATAAATACTGGTCCCACTGCTAGTGGCCCTACAGATTGGCCAAACCACATAACTGTCACCCACTTCAGATCGCCTTGTTCGATCCTATGCAGTGCGTCCCCCCGCCACCCCATTGTCAGTCCAGAGTTGGTGAACTCCCACCAGCGCAAATCAGCTATCTCTGTGGGTTTTCCAAAATGGCCTTGCCCCCTTTGCTCATATTATCGCTCTTCCCTCTCTTCATCTGTACTCTTGCAGGTCTGCCCAGTGCTTAGCTGTGGATCTCTACATCCGCTTCATCAGTTGCTGGGTGACAAATAAGGTAGTCGTTAATCTGATTACAGGGAAAGGTCAGTTCAGACAGTCCATTAATGCTTAGGGTCTTATCTGGGGTCTTCCTTGTGGATTCCTGGGAATTTTCCTAGTGCCAAGTTTCTCACTAGCCCCATAATGGCTCCTTTAATCAAGATGTCTCTTCCCTTTCTCTCCTTCTCTGTCCTTCCATCATCTCCACCATGTCATTGCTCATGTTCTCCTCTCCCCCCACCCATGTCCCTTCTGTCCTTTCCCAACCACACTCCCAATTGTCTCAGGACATCTTGTTTATCTTCCCCAGGGAGATCCACGTGTATCTCTCTTAGGGTTCTCCTTGTTACCTAGCTTCTCTGGGGTCATGGACAATAGGCTGATTATCCTTTGCGTTATATCTAATATCCACTTTCGAGTGAGTACAAACCATGTTTGTCTTTCTGGTTCTGGGTTATCTCACTCAGGATGCTTTTGTCTATTTTCACCCATTTGCATGTAAATTTCAAGATGCCATTGTTTTTTTTTATAACCACTGAGTAGTACCCCATTGTATAAATGTACCATATTTTCTTTATTCATTCTTGAAAGCATTTTAAAAGAAGAAAATTTTATCACTGATTTTTGGAACAAGAGAAAATAAACATACATCCTAGAATAAAATAGAGTGGATGGGGAAAGGGTTAGGGAGATGATGGGGGGAATGGGAGAATGGAAGGGAGAGGGAAATGGGATTGGTATGTAAAATAAGATGGTTCTTCATTTAAATTAGAAAATAATAAAAAATAAAAATGATATTTCATGGTTCATGTAGCTGTGACATTTTAAAATTGAAACAATAGTTTTCTTTCTTTTACTCCACCTAAATATTACTACATCCTATTTCACAAAGGGTTATCAAGCAGCTCTCAGCCTGTGACTAGTTAGTATGAGGTAAGTAACTTATTTATCAAGTTTTTATTTATTTGATACATGAAAAGAAACTGTTTACCTTCATTTAAACACTTGCATCACTGTGAAAATTTTTCATTTGTGAAACAATATGAAAATCCTGTATTTCAAAAAAGCAATGCAACCTTGATGATATTCACACAGCTAACTAGTCAGTGACTATTTGCTGGTTATTTATTTAGTATCATTCTTATCATCAAATTTACACACTAAATAGCTTCCTAAAATAAAACATAAGACAGCTTTGTTTCCTCAGAATTAAATTCAGACGTTAAGAGTGCCCTGATTTAGAAACACTCACACACACACACACACACACACACACACACACACACAATCATGCTAACAGTGACCAGGGTGCTCTTGGTTTGATGTTCATTCTCTCATGCAAATACATAAGACATAAACCCACCCCAATATGTATACAAGCCCAAGGTACCTGTGAATGAGTACTAAAGTAGGAAATGCAAAAGAGCCAGTTTGGGCTGGAGAGGGAAAAGGAATATTTAACTTTTAATTCATAAATCAAGCAATGATCACTTATAGACTAAACACACAATAGTGTCAATGTCAACGTCACCATGGGGGGCAAAATTCTCACAATATAATGTTTAGCAATAGTTGTGAGCTCAAAACTCTCAGAGTTAAAGACAATTGAGCTGCTACCCTACACACACACACACACACACACACACACACACACACACACATGCAAGCACACACACAGATACATGCACACACAATTACAGAGATTGGAAACGCCAAGAAAAAAAAGGCAAATCATAAGCCTGTAACTGAAAACAATTCGAAGAGTATACTGAAAATTTGAATATATGTCAAGGGTTAGACAATGAGCATTCCTTGTAGTGTTCAAGAGGATAATGAAACTGTTGCTTAGGTTTAAACATGATAAAATATTTATAGTTAAGATGTATATAAAATGTATACTCAGCAGGCAGGGGGAGCTACCAGGACTGTGAAGGTAGTTTACCAGGGTAAGGCTTATCCATTGTACTCCCAATGTGTTGTTCCTGGTGATTTTCCCCAAAGTGGGAAAGTTGACTGTATAATTTTGGTAGTGGGGTGTGGACTGTGTTCATGCTCTCCTCTGCAAAAGAGGAAGGAAGGAAGGAAGGGAAGGAGGGAGGGAAGGAGGGAGGGGGGAGGGAGGGAGGGAGGGAGGGAGGGAGGGAGGGAGGAAGGAAGGAAGGAAGAAAGAAAGAAAGGAAACAAAAACGTAAAACTTTAGACACAATCACAGATATTGTTTTCCAGGCATCACAAGGGACACAGAAGTACACAGAAAATGATGAGTTCAAGTGTACACAAGAACAGAAACAATAAAAAACATCGCAATGTAGTATGAAGAAAACTAAGAGAATTCAGTCAGCTATTTTAGTAATCACAAATCACATGAGTGTAAAGGTATTTTACTTGCCTTCTAAGAAATAAGTATATTTTTTTAAAAAAAATCACTGTGTGCTGAATATAGATCACACATACAAATGATCACAAAGTTGTAGGGGTAAGGGAATAGAAATTATTCAAATCATTTAGTAAACAAAAAATGCTGAGTAAATATAGAGTTTAGGAGCAATGTTTACATATTTGGCAATATGATATGTGATTTCAATAATAAAGACAATGACCTGTGATGATAATGACTAGTGTTACTGTGAACATGTCATAGGCAAGCATCTGTAAATGGTTTATGGAGTTTAGATGATTTACTTGTAAAGACAGCCCGAAGAACTTTGAAAGCTATGATATAAATCACTGTGGTGTTCCACTTGATGTGAATATACACCCATGGTTTTAGACTTTTAGTTGTAAAATACACAGAGTCTGTTAAAAATCAAACTCACAGCTTCATAGAAAGGTAGTCTGTGAATACAAATATGCACAAGAAGTAATTTGAGAAGTTTATAAACCCAGGAAAAAGAAATCATTTCTCTCCTAATCAAAATAAAAAGTACTTCACTTTTATCGGCTTGGAAAAAGTATAAGGTATTAAAACAAGATTGTTGGCAAAGATACAAAAAAAACCCCATAAAATTTAATGAAATTTGGGAGGAGAGTGAATTGGCACTGTGGAGAGTACAGTAGATTTAGCTTATATGCTACAAAGCAATTTCATTTCTAGGAATACGTGCTAAAGAGGCTTGTACATGACAAAAAAGGAAATATGTTAACAATTACTCACAAAATTAATGCTTTTATTAGGAAGTTATTGGAATTGCTCTGATGTGAGCAAATCCCACATGTATGATGACAATATGGGTAATAACTTAAGTAGAGATGCATGAAGCAGGATGCTGTTTACAAAAGCATACAAATTTGTACTGGGATCCACATGTCTTTAAAGTATAAATAAATGGAAGTAATGAAGCAGAAATTTAGAGGATTGGTTACTTCTGGAGAATGTATAGTAGGAGAACACGAGAGGTTTGTATAGAATACTTCAACTGCATTAATTCTTTATTTATTGTTATAATTACCCTTAGTATTTATATATGTGTATATGTAAGTGTACCATGTGAATGTGCGTAGATATAAGTGTCTCTCCTCAGAGGCCAGAGGAGGGTATCAGGTATTCCCCAGCACCAGGGTCACAGGTGTGTGTGACCAAGTCCCGATCTTGTTTTTCCCTATGTGGGTTCAGGAAATTTCAACTCATGTTTTAGCAATTACTCTTACTAACTCAATGGCCTTTAAGCCTTTGTTATTATTTTGGGGACAAGATATTGTGTAGTCCATATTAGACTCAAACTCACTATGTAGCTGAGGTTGCTTAGCCTTGAACTTCTGATCCTTCTGGTTTACCTCCTAAGTGCAGGTATTACAGTCATTCATTTCTATACCCATTAGTAATACTTTATTTTTTAAAATAATGTGAAAAATATATAAAAATGAATGATGTGTGCACACATACTTATTAGATTATTATTCATATTACCTCATGTATTTTATTGTTTTTCTTTCATGGTACTTTGTAGATTTCAAACATATTTGCATCTTCCCAAGTGTCTTGGCATTTTGTGGGTGTGTGTTTAGCATAAAGCCTCAAACAAAATTGGAATTAATATGTCTACTGAGTACAGGTATGACAGTATAATCATACATATGCAGTACACCTATAACTAATACTTCAAAATTGCACTGGTCAAAAATGTTGCTAACATTTCAAATTGATATGATGACACTTTCCAAATGATAATTCAATATATAATATAGAATGGGAAACAGTAGTTATAAATTCCCATACCTAAGTGATAAAGAGCCTTCTCATTTTCAATGAGAACTGATCTATAGCAAAACTGCATTTTATTTTCAGAAGAGAGCTCCTTAAAATGTCAAGTACTTTGGAAAATTTTTCTCCCATTTTGAAAATTAATGCATATTATTTATAAACATAGTGGGTTTTATTCTGACATTTTGTGTACTATGTGTATAATGTTCTGAATCCTATTCACCTGTTGCCCTCATTTTTCTCTTCCCCCATCCTGCTTCCTTGGACATGTCAATGAATTATCATGCATTTTAGCAAAGAATTTGTCTTGATGTTGTTTTCTTTTAACACTTCAGGCTGGGAGTGCAGTTCAAAAATAGAGCATGTGTTAAAATATTGTATGACCTGTTCAAGACCCAGCCTCTCTGCCTCCTCCCAAAGTTATACCATTATGACTCAATCACCCTGGTGTTCACTGATGCTTACCCTACAACCTTGTCTAAGGAGGTCCACTTAGTAGACATTTGATGGTAAATTAGATAAAAATACCAAATATTGAAGGTTATAGATCATTTCTTGAAAAGTGTGATTTAGTGTTAATGAAAGGTTCCTTTATTCTTATGAAAATGCAATTTAATGTTCATTTATTGGCACTAAGTTGTTGTTCTCTAATAGCCAATAATCACGTTTGTTTTAACTGATGAATCTTGGCGTTTGATAATAAACCAGACCTCTGATACGTAATGTTTGTTTTGTCTACTTGCTATAGAATATTCATCAAAGTACTTATAAATCTTTTAGGTATTTTAGCAAATGACTAGCTCATAATTTAAGTACTTAAAAATGGGTGAGTTCATGAACTATATAATATCACAAGAATGGTCTATCTGCTAGAAGCTTGTGAGATTGTGCTTTAGAGAAATGCTACAGTACAAGCTTTGCTTCTTCCACCCTGTGAGACCTGGGTATCGAACTCAGGCCATCAGAACTGGCAGCAAGTGCTTTACCTGCTGAGTCATCTCGTCATCTCCCTTAGCATAAGAGCTGTATATGCAGACTGTGCATACTGCCACACAATGAGGGTCTATTTATAGAATGACCACAGTATCAATGATCACACTGACAAACTCATCATTTATCATTTTATAAGATGAGAGAGAAGTTAGATACAGGAGGGGATCATAGTTTCTACTATTCATTTGCTTCTAATAAAGACAGTAAGCAGAAAGACTCAATCTTACACTGTCTTAAGAAATAAGCTTAACTATAAACTAGAGGGGATAAATAATACAGAAAAGATTTTGTAACATGTAAAATATTTGCTTCTATAAAAAGAAATTAGACTATCTTTTGTTACTACATAAAAAGATACTGGAAAAATTTAAGAATGATAGGAATGATAAAGCGAAAAGTTCTCCTATTTAACTATGTTTTTGGTCTATGGACATGGTATATCTAACAGTAGTTAAGATTTCTGGGCTTCAAATGTACACACAGAAATGGAGTCCTATCTTCTAAACATTATCCATCAGAGGCAATTGCTTACCTAATCAACACTGCCACAGCTTTCAGAGTTTGAAGAAGGTCTGACCATAATTTCTAGAGACTGAATCTAGAAATCCCACTGGGCATTAATCATGAAAGAATTCATTTGAACTGATTTGTGTTGCTTACAAAGATCTGAACAATTATTTTAGATGTTAAAGTTTTATCTTCTGGTAACTATCTTCCTTTATGGAGATCTGAGTAGGACATAACTTAAAAAAACAAATGCAACAGAAATTGGTTGGTCCTAATGAAATACCTAATTTTGTACTATCTTCATAAATTAATTTGAAATCTCCAGTTCATTTTAGTTTATAAAGGTTGTTGACTTCTCCATTATAAAAGAGTAGTGACCTAGTAAAAGAAATAATATATGCATTCTACATTTTCTCTAAAGTAATAATTCTTAGAGCACCTTTATTTTCTAATTCATATACAGCTTGTTGATGAGACAGGATGGATGAGAGAATTTCTCAGTGATAAAAGGATTTAGCATTTTCCACTATTCAAGCAGAACATAGTGAAACCACCATAATACTAAGTTATGTTTAAGGAAGAGATGATATTGAAAACATTTCATGCAATGTCCTGCAGACTCTCTTAAAGAACTTTCCTCAAATGTGTTTTTTCACACTTTTGGTGTTTGATTGTAAAAGTAGAAGCCTGACCACATCACTAGCTGACTTTTAGGTCAGTGTGCACTGAGAGCCTGCAGGACATCGTATGAATCTTACCACTGCCAAGAAACTCAGTGGATCTTGGTCCTTTTCCTTGAGGAAACATAAATCCATAATCAGAGTAAGTGCCTATTCCAGTAAAGAAGAAGCATTACCCTTTACATCTAGGAATTGATTCAATGGTCATCCTGGGAAATGGAGACACATCTAGGTCTTAGTATTTATCTCTGCTGTTGAAATATCAGGCACCCAGCTGCAGATGTAGCCATGCCAAGCCTTGGTGAAGTCTATGCTGTCGAGCCCATGCATAACCTCCATCTCTGCCACCATGATCACTTTATTCACGGCCCACTGTGCAAAGACAGGAATGACTGGTGGGTTGTCCACAGAATAGATCATCCTATCTACATGGTTACTGAACTCCTCATCTGAAGTCACCTTTTGATGAATATTTACACGGGGCACAAATATCTTTATACCCTTTGAGCTTTTAGAGAAATCTATACACATACTTCTTTCCCAAAAGTCTTTCTCACCAATTTTCCAATCATGCTCTTTCCAAGTCTCTGACCATCCAGCCAATTCATTATCTACAGCTCATAAATTGGAATAATTGTACATCGTCTGGTCACATTTGTCCTTCCCAACAAAATGTATGACTGTGTGTACTGAATTAAGTTCTACTTACAGTGAAGAGTTCCCTTTGTTGGTGTCTTTCAGGGTCTCCCCAGAAAGGGGTTGTAAAGCTGCAGTTGTCCACTTCTGGGTGGTGCCTACATAACATGCAAAACCATCAGTTATCCACCTTGTGAGGCCCTAGGTGTGTGCTTAGCAGCAGGGGATATTTTTGTAGGAGCAGAAGCAATAGGAATACGGAAACCTTTTCCTATAATTCACTTGTGCCTTTCAGAAATTCTCAGGCCCTAATATATATATATTCCCCTTTGATGATAGTTTGCTACTGTTAATATCCTATTTTATGCCTATGTGGGTCAGATAGCACCCAGTTCATTATGGGCAGTTCAGGTCACATGGAAACTTGGTGAGCCACTGTCAAATATTAATATTCTACTAAGGGTGAATAGTAAGCCAAGGGCTGTCTCCTGCAGGAGGATTTCTTCAACTCTGCCTTTCAGTAAGTGCCTGTAATCAATCACATCTTCGTCCTTGTCTAGCTGTACTGTGATAATTGAAGAGCTGATGGCCTTGGTAGCAATGATGATCTTTTTAATCCAAGGCACACCCAGGGTGATGCCCATGATGCCTAAAAACGGAAAATTCTTCATGGACATCTGTGTGGTAGCCTTAACAATGCTTTGTTCACAGAGTCCATCCACTGCACGGTCTGGCTCCATCTGTGCGTTGATAACTGATTTTCTTGTTTGGTTCTCAGGTCTCTCTAAAAGCAAATTGTACTAACAAGCTAACAGCTACTGGAAGCACTCCTTCATTGTTAAGCTTAGCTCCAGGTTGGCTGGAATGGGTTGGGTGGAACAACTGACAAGGGGTCTGCCCATAGGTTTTTATCATGGTATCTAAAGCTTGTCTCTGCACTGGATCTTCAACTGTAGAGACATCCATTCCAAAGTTTGTTGCTTGTCCGGAATCAGTTGACCAAAATCTTCTTTCAGAAGTAGTGCTTTGTTTGCTACTTTTCCAAATTCTCTCTTATTGAGAATTTCCACAATTTCACCTTATGTTGATGGGAATAGCCAAGAGCATCCCACAGTCTACTGGACTAAGCACATGAGATCACTAAAGGGCTAATCAGCTGGGGCCAGGACTCAGATGAGCTCTGTCTATATCATTTCACCCAGAATCATGCTGGAAGAAAGAAGTCCACCTTGCTGCTTGTTCACAGACAACCTGGGTTCCCGTCTGAAGAATTTTCTTTGGCGAGCTTGCCGATTGTCTATCTAGATGCACTGTAGGGTCCAAGTACAAGGTGATGCAGGACAATGTAATCATTTGCATATTTCTGATCATCATTCCTCTTGATAAGAACAGTGAAACTATAGTCTAACATTAAATGCTTGTTATTTTTAAATTTTCTATGATAAAGTTTTGAAATGGCAAATGAATGTAAATTATTTTAAAAATTGACAGTCACATAAATGGTAAAGGGACTGTGTTCATTGCTTTCAAGATGTTAAAAATAGTTACAAAATTACAATTATTAACAATGGAATTCCAAGAATTATAAAAAAAGCACCTTTATTATTGGCCAAATAAACTGGATTCTGTTCTGCATTAAGTCATTTATTTTTCTGTTCAAGCATTCCAGCATCCAAGGCCAAGAAGGTGAATAACATTGCAACAGAGCCATGCAATTACAGTCAGCAGTGACATTTCTAAACAATTCAGTAAAAATCTATTTGTGGTAAATTGCAGAAAGCATAATTATGTTGAATTTTATAGCAAGCAGAATAAACTTAAAGGTTTCTATTCCTTCCCCAATCAGTGCAACAACAGATGGACTATAGCTGAGCAGTTAAGATTCATCAATCATCTGAGATGGGGAACTCTGGAAAGCTGTTCCATAGCTGGACTCTGAAAGTCAAGCTTGAGATACACAGTTTGCCAAACCCTTCCAGTCTAAACTTTCATTTAGAAATTGGATTAATTATGGGGATTTATATGAAGAAATTGGGACTTTTAAATTATAAACATTGCTTTATACCTATTGCTGATGTTTCCATTTATTTAGTTTTTCTGGCACAGCCTTAAGGATTTTAAATAGGTCTCATCAGACATTTAAAATATTTTGGTTTCTTCTCCATGAAATAGAGTAAATGATGACATCTATCCCAGGTCAGTGATTAAATGTTAAGTGAATTATTTATTAGTCAAAAGCAATTAGAACAAGGCCTGATTCACTATGAATTTCTCAGTGCGAGATGGCTGGCAGTAATGTTTATTGTTGATGGAAATAGCCCCATATTTCCAGGAAAATATCAAGTTCTCATTGATATATCTTGAATTAATATTATCAAACATTTCCAATTATTTAATATCTCTCAAAAACTTTATTTTGTAACAATGAAAGTGGTTGCCATTAACACATATGGTCATTATTTCTAAATGTTTGTTAATTCAAGGCATTTTTGAAAGGTGGGAGGAAAACTTTTGAAACAATGCTCTGAATATAATTCATCATAATTTAAGGCACAAATTATAAATAGTGTCGACAGAAACTACTTTATTTTTTTAATTTAATTTTACATTCCAACCAAAGTTCTCCCTCCCACACCTCCTCCCACCCCCCTTTCCCCAACCCATCCCCCATCCATTCCTCCCCACAGTTAAGGCCTCCCATGGGGAGGCACATTAAGTTGGGAAGGACCAAGTCCCTCCCCCTGTGTTAAGGCTGAGCATGGCATCCCCTTATAGGGAATAGGCTCCAACAAGCTGGCTCATGCACCAGGGACAGAACCTGGTCCTACTGCCAGGGGCCCCTCAGATAGCCTAACCTTCACAACTCTCTCCCACATATGTAGGGCCTAGTTCAGTCCCATGGAGGCTTCACAGCTGTCAGTTCAGAATTCATGAGTTTCCATGAACTTGGTCCAGCTGTCTCTGTAGAGCTTTCCATCATGATATTGACTTCCCTTGCACATGTATTCCCTCCTCCCTCTGTTTTAATGGACATGCAGAGTTTGGCCTGGTACTTGGTTGTGGATCTCTGCATCTGGTTCCATAGATTACTAGGTGAAGGCTCTATTATGATAGTTGGGGTATTCATCAATCTAATTATAGGGGGAGGTCATTTGGGGCACCCTCCCCACTGTTTCTAGGAGTCTTAGCTGGGGTCATTTCTGTGGATTCTTGGAAATTATCCTAGCACCAGATTTCTCCTTAACCCCATAGTGGCTCTACTATCAAGGTATCTCTTTCCTTGCTCTCCCACTCTGTCCCTCCCCCACCAACCATCCCATTCTCTTGCATTCTCATCTCCCATCCCCTCCCCTTTACCTAGTCCCTCACTCCCAGTTTACCCAGTAGATCTTATCTAATATACCTTCCCAGGGTGATCCATGTAACCCTCTTAGTGTTCTCCTGGAGAACCTAGTTTCTCTGGAGCTGTGAATTGCAGTCTGGTTACCCTTTGCTTTACATCCAATATCTACTTATGAGTGAGTATATACTGTGTTTGTCTTTCCGAGTCTGGGTTACTTCACTCAGGATGTTTCTTCTAGTTTCATCTATTTGCCTGCAAATTTGATGATGTCAAATAGTTTTTGTTTCTGTTTTTTTTACAGTCCAGCAATACTCCATTATAAAAATGTACCACATTTCCTTTATCCATTCTTCAGTTGTGGAGCATCTGGGCTGTTTCCAGGTTCTGGCTATTACTACTAATGTTGCTGTGAATATTGTTGAGCAAGTATCCTTTTGGTATGATTGGGTATGCTTTGGGTATATGCCCAAAAGTGGTATCACTGGGTCTTGAAATATATTGATTCCCAATATTCTGAGAAACCACCATAGTGATTTCCAAAATGGTTGTACAAGCTTGCACTCCCACCAGCAGTGGAGGAGTGCTTCTCTGACTCCACATTCCTCTTCGACGTAAGCTGCCCTCAGTATTTTTGATCTTAGCCATTCTGACAGGTGTAAGATGGTGTCTCAGAGTCGTTTGGATTTTCATTTCACTGATTATTGAGGTCAATGAGCAATTCATTCCTTAACTGTCTTTCAGGCTTTTGCTATTCTTCTGATGAGAATTATTTATATCCCATTTTTTCAGTTGGAATATTTTGTAGTTTGATGTCTACTTTCTTGAGTTCTTTACATATTTTGGAGATCAGTCCTCTGTCAGATGTGAAGTTGGTGAAAATTTTTCCCATTCTGTAGGCTGTCCTTGTGTGTTATTTACCACATCCTTTACCTTACAGAAGCTTTTAAGTTTTAGGAGGTCCCTTTATTGACTGTTGCTCTCAGTATCTGTGCTACTGATGTTATATTGAAGAGGTGTTATTCTGTGCATTCAAGGCTTTCCCTCTTTCTCTTCTATTAGGTTAAATGTAACTGGATTTGTGTTGAGGTCCTTATTTCACTTGAACTTGAGTTTTGTACATGGGGATAAATATAGACATATGTAAGGAGTAAATGACAGAAATAATCAAATTGAGGGCTGAAATCAGTAAAATAGAAACAAAGAAACCAATACAAAGACTCAACTAAATAAAGAGTTGGTTCTTTGAGAAAATCAGTAAGACAGACAAACCCTTATCCAAACTAATCAAAAGACAGAGAGAGAATATCCAAATTAACAATATCAGATACAAAAAGGGGGACATAACAGTGACACTGAGAAAATACAGAGAATCATAAGGTCATACTTCAAAAACCTGTACCCCAGAAAGTTAAAAAATGTAAAAGAATAGACAATTTTTGGATAGGTACCACATACCAAAATTAAATAAAGACCGGATAAGCAATTTAAATAAACCTATAGCCCCTAAGGAAATAGAAGCAGTCATTAAAAATCTCCCAACCAAAAAAAAAAGCCTAGAACCAGATGGTTTCAGTGCAGAATTCTACCAGAATTTCAAAGAAGAGCTAATTCCAATACTCCTCAAATTATTCCACACAATACAAACAAAAAGAATATTGCCAAACTCCTTTTATGAGGTTACAATTACACTGATACCCAAATCACACAAAGATGCAACAAAGAAAGAGAAATACAGACCAATATCCTTCATGGACATTGATGCAAAAATACTCAACAAAATACTGGCAAACTGAATATAAGAACACATAAAAATTCATCCAGCATGACCTAGCAGGCTTCATCCCTGAGATGCAGGGTTGGTTCAACACACAGAAATCCATAAATGTAATTTATCAATATAAACAAACTGAAAGAACAGAAACCACATGATCATCTCATTAGCCACTGAGAAAGCCTTCGACAGAAACTATTTTAAAAAATATTCTATGAAATAAACAGAAGAAATCTTTTTCAGGTAACATATAAGGAAAGCATATTTAATGCCTAGAAATGTATATTCATGAAAATGTACACATTTCTAAGTTTCTTTTATTCTGAAATATTTTCATTTACTTCATTTCTAGGGATCATTTAAGAATGATGTACCCACATAAAAAAAAAGATTGAGGTCGACCAAAAAGAGTAAATACCTGAAAATAGATTCCAAGCAAAGGATACATGAGATTGAAAGTATTTAATTGTAGAAATTCACTAATAGAATGAATTAAGAAGTAATATGAACTCCTTCCACAATGGTGAGTGTAAGTCATTGGGACCCCATTAAATATTCAACTCTTATAAAAGAATCAGCCATGATAGAATCCTAGAGTAACATAATATGCTAACAGGAGCATGGGAACTATGTATCACATCTCTGACATTGATGCCTCTAAAAATAAATATAAATTACAGAGAATGACTGTAACTACTTTCAGATTAGAACCAAGAAATATTTTCAGCTACCAATAATAAAAATTAGATTTTAATGTGCTTGAAGAATTTACATGTTCATGTAGTTAGAACCTGAAGTGCCTGGCTCTATGACTCAGTGCTATCAATTCTTAGTGATATTTTCTCTGATTTATTTTCAAAGATTGCTTCATTTGTCTTTGGTCGTGACCAAAACTAATTAATGGCAGGTATTCTAGGCAATACATACAGAAAAACGTTATTCTATATATATATTAGAAAAGATATGGCCATCTCTAGAAATGCATACTTTTGGTAGCTGGTTCCTAGTATGGAGAAAAGGGCCTCTAAAATTGATTTTTACTTTTCCCTCCCCTTATACTTGTGATAGAGGAAGAAATTAATTTCTCTACCACCCAGTATCACATTTTAAAATACAGACAGAAAGATGCAGCTTCCACAGAAGCTTCCTTTAGAAACCCTGAGTTGTTGGGAAAGAAGTATAGTCAACAACAAGAAAATACTAGCAAATGAACTATGTAGGTCCTCTAACACAGTAATTAGTTTCATTGTCTCCATAGCAATTTAAGTAAAATTATTTCGTGATTCATAAAGAGAGACTAGATAAACCCCTTTTTTGTTAAAAAGATATATTAATACATTCTATGATAGTGCTCTAAACCTATGACAAACTGGAACATGGAGGAAAAAATGGCCCTAAAGGTACTGTCATAGGACCTGGTGACCAAGTCCTCTCCTGACAATAACTAAGCTGTATCAGGCTACTGATATGGGATGTCCTTCTGTACTTTGCAAATATGTGTTGCTTTTATTGGTTGATGAATAAAGCTAGTTTGGCCTATGGGAGGGCAAAATATAACTAGGTATGAAATCTAAGCAGAGACAGAGAGAAAAAGAATGTGGAGTCAGGGGGACACCAGCAGCCTCCAGAGGAGTAAGATGCCAGAGTGTAGTGCCCATCTCTTCCGATTTCGGTAGGACCTCCACTTGCAGTGCCCAGGCTACAACACTTCTCAAGGATTCAGACAAGGGCCTGAGGACTGAAATGAAAACGAAAGACAGCGGTTCATTCTTGAAAAGAGAATGCCTACCCTTGCAACAAGAAGAGAACATTATATACCAGTTAGCAGGCATGGTGGAAAACCACCAAGGTCAGAGTTTCACATTCCCAAGGTCCTCTGGCAATAAGGATGGGAAGATAACAGGAACTTGCATTCTGGCAATAAGGATGGGAAGATAACAGGAACTTGCAGTCAGGCCTTATTGGAAGGAGGGAAACAAGAGGTAAGCTCCTAGTCACAAGCTGGTCAGCAGATCCCTATAGGGGAAGGGTCCAACAATTCCCCCCTTTTTTATGTTACTTGTAAGTAATGGATCACATGGTGATATACATGTTATTAAACATGGGTTAATTTACATAGAGAGCTCTTCAGCAAGAAGCCAGAGCTATTGGCCAAACAGTCTGTAATTAATATTAAGCCCCAGAGTGGTTATTTGGAAACTGGCAGGCAGGAGAGAAAACTCCAGTTACATTTGGCACCCACTGTCTGGTGTGGATTCACATAAGACCAAAAAAATTTTTAAAGGGTTTTAAATGGAACCTCACTAAGCTTCCCAGTCTCTCATGCTAGCCACAGTGCAAAGACACATCTCTAGACAGCTGCCCTCGAGATGGAGCTGGCTGCCAACTGCCATGAACTAAGCAGCATGGCAGACTCCCAGTCTCTTAAAGAAGCCAAAATACAGAGAGGCTTCTCCTGGCCACTACCTGTAGGCTTGAAAACACAGAGAGTATGGATTATGTATACTATTGTGCACAAGAGCACAGCTTCATGCTACTTAGTACTGCTTCCTTTAGGTCCTGCAGCCCTTTAGTTCCAAATAAACACACAGAGGTTTCTATTAATTATAAACTGTTTGGCCTATGGCTCAAGATTCTTATTGGCTATCTCCGTCTTAGTTATTGACCAATTTCTATAAATCTATGTATCTCCAAGTGGTCTTAGCTTACCAGAGAATTCCCAGTGTCCTATAGAAATGAATACTTTAGATTGATATGGATTTTGGCTTATTGACACAAATTTAAGGTCAATTTTGTTATTATATATATATATACACATATATACACACACACATATATTTCTACTCTTGTTTAAGGTATTATGTTTGTGCAGCTCATTAAAAATGTAATGTTTAGGTAAGAAATATAAGTTAATAGTCATCTCTAATAATCAAACTTATCTAGATATACAGAGGTATAGTTCAGATGAATAGGCAATCTTCAAATATTTCAAAGATCTACAGAATATGACATTTAACATGTTTTAAGAACTTAGACTTTTCTCAACAGTGAGGTGCTTCTGCTCCTGGCAACACCAATTACATGAAGAGGATGATGGGCATCAAAGAAGCTCCTTATGGATTTCACTTTCACTGTGGCAAGCGTGATCATTTGGGCAAGAAACTGCTCTTGTGCCTGAACTGCTTGACAATATGTTGTATAAGCTGGACATGCAGGACCCACAAGAAAATGACTGCTGAACTTGCCAAAACAAGATGAGACAGTCTTTCAACATTCCAGCTTCAAGAAACAGTCTGCCTGACATTCTACAATATACAGAAAAAAGCTACTTGTGAATTTTGCCAAAATAGGTGGGACAGTACTTCAAATTTCCTGTTTCACTGAGAAGTCTTCCAGATACTATAAACCTATAGGCTCAAGACGGATGCCCCAACATTATAGAAGAACTTTGAGTGACTGTCAGGGGCAGTCAGATATCTCTGCCATTTCTAGAGTTTTTGAAGTTGCTTACGATGTACTCCTTGTTACTCAGGTCATATTATATCCGTCTGCAGTCTTTAATGGAGTTGAAGACTAGATAGTTATAGTTTTCCTTAGTTGCTATGAAAGATAAATTAGATACGAAAATTTAGAGTAACAAAGATAGGATAGATGATAGAGTAATTTCTTTAATTTTGCCAAATACAAATAGACTAGATATTGTAACTGTAATTCTTACTTGATAACTGTTTTGTTTTATGTAATTTTATTATTTTCAAGTTACAACCTTTCTTTTTCATTAGACAGAAAAGGGGAGATGATGTGGGATGTCCTTCTGTATGATGTAAATATGTGTAGCTTTTATTTGCTGATGAATAAAGCTGATTATTCTGTGGCAGGACAGACTATAGGTAGGCAGGCAATCCAAGCAGAGATAGAGGAAAAAAGAAGATGAAGTCAGGGAAACACCAACAGCCTCTAGAGGAGTAAAATGCCAAAGCATTACCTGTAAGCCATGGGGCAAATAATGATATACAGATTATTAGAAATTGGTTAATTTATATAGAAAGCCAGGCAGTAAGAAGCCTGAGCCATTGACCAAACAGTCTGTAATTAATATTACATCTCAGAGAGGTTATTTAGGAATTGGCAGGTGGGATAGAAACCTCCAGTTACAGGCTACCTACAATTGTCTAATTGATTCTCCATTCTTACATGACTCTCAGATTTGCCTTTTCTTCTGAGCAAACTTGTGTTTATGAAAGGCAATAACTTATGAAAGATATTTTGGACAGTATAGAAATACTATGGAAAATAAATATTTTCTTACTATTAGAGCTTTATCTTATTATATTACAACTATCTCAAAATGTACATTTTAAAGCATCTATTGTGTTAGTATTTATGCTTGTTGAGGCTTTCTTTCCCATGGGTTCTTGTAGGCACTACTTTACATAAGTGAACTCCATAGGTATCTAAAAATAATGTTGCTATTAATCTTATTTATTAAACTGGAAGTTATTATTGAAAACCACACTGTATGTATCCTCCACACAATTGATTTTAATACTTATTATCTAAACTTAATTCTTATTCTTTCCCTTAGGTTTAAAATGTAGCACAGTGAGAGAGGACAGCGGTAGGACTTTAGTTCAATAAAACTTTTTGAATTAGTCAGAGCTTGAGAAATGGATGAGTGACTGTCTAACTGAAGGTCAATATCAAACAACTCACAGAAAGATAATGAGGTAATTGGATGACATCTGCATGCAAATAATCAACTTTTATGAAGTTGTATCTTTTGTACTAAAGATCATGTAAGATATGTGTGTTATTTCAAGTTTCAGCTTTGAGAGAAATTTTTGTTATCATTCTGTAATGTTGCATTGTGTAAGTATTAATTTAAAAGTTATTTTTAAATTGTTACCAGTAACTGTTAAAAATAGTTTAAACATGGATTTCTGCTTGCATATGAGCACATACTCACTGACTCTAAACTTAACTCTTAAAATTCTGATGAATGTTAACATGTAAAGTCTGTAATTATGTAGTTATTTTTGAAGTTTGAAATGAAAATGTTTTTATTTTCCAGAAAGGTGACACACAACTTTAATCCCAGAACCCAGGAAGCAGAGGCAGGTGAAGTTTTGTGAGGCTGATGCCATCCTCAGAACTCTACATAGTGCATTCCAGACCAACTAGGGCAGTATACTGAGATTCTGCAGCACACACACACACACACACACACACACACACACACACACACACCCTCACACACTCACACACAAACGTAACATCTAGCATACTGTTAGCCTCTTTCAAAGAGACTAACATTATAATTCATTCATTATGTATTTAGACTCACTTAAATGCAAAGTACTATGTTGAGTACAGTTGTCAACCTTATTACTATTATTTTTTTATTTTGTGTGTGTGTGTGTGTATGTGAGAGAGAGAGAGAGAGAGAGAGAGAAAGAGACAGAGAGAGAGAGAGAGAGAAAGAGAGAGAAGCTGGTTATCTTCCCACCTCTTTGGGTTGGGGAACGAATATAGGTCACTAGATTAGAACCCAAGTGTCTTTAGCCACTGAGGCATCAACCTGGCCCAAAGCATCGAGTTTTATGAGACAACCCTGCCTTCCTCACTTTAGGATGAGCATACACATAAGGCACAGAATTAACATGACTGGTATGGATGAGTCAAAGAGGGAATGGAGTCTTAGAAGCATTGAGGAAGGAGGAATTGTTTCCAGTTTTAATGCCGTAGAAAGTACTTGTGCTGACAGTAATCAACTGGGCTTATTCATAGATGGTCATTTTTCAGAACATTTGTACACTGTGTGAAGATATGTTGCAATGATTAATGTAGTAAAGAGATGCATGGCCAATAGCTAGGTAGGAGATATAGGTGGGATTTCCAGGGGGAGAAAGGAAGAGGAGGAGAAATCTAGGCATAGAAGAAGCCAGAGGACACAGAGAAGAACAAGATAGAAGAAAGGTAATGCCATGTGGTAAAACGTAAATTAATATAAATGGGTTAATTTAAGTTATAAGAGCTAGAAAGGAACAAGCCTAAGCTATATGCTGTAATTTCATAATAAACAAGAAGTCCCCATGTTATTATTTGGGACCTGGCTGGTAGGACAGAAAAAAAGACTTGAGCAGTTTGGTTTCAGCTGAGGGCAAGTTATACATAGACCCGTAGCAGCAGGAAAATAAAAGGACAACTGTTCCAGGTGCACTAGCTGGCAGTCAGCTGGCTAACATGGCCTAAGGAAATGTCGGATTTATCCTGCATCATAATTTAAAGTGTTTAGGATTTCAGCCAATATTAGGACAGAAAAATTCTGGGACTCCAACATCTCATCTCAGGACAAAATGAAGAATTAGCTGCGTTTCACTGACTACTTCTACACAGTTTGTCTGGAGCAAAGCTGTTCTCAAAGGGAGGATCTTATAGGAGTTGGTGGAGGGTAAAATGTAATTAGAATATGTTATACTAAAAATCTATTTTAAATAAAAATATATGAAAATTAAAAATAGCAGTGCAGTTTAAGTATAAATGTTCCATCATTTTAAGATGATAGAACATTAAAAATAAATACTCAATTTTTTCTTCCATTCTCCTTTCCTTTCTTTCTTTTAACTATTTCTAAAACTTACATTTTATAGAAATTCAAGCTTCACATATGGTCTAGTTAAGAGCATATACTGCTTTTGCAAGACCCGATTGTTGGGGAAGTCCTGTTATTTGCCTGCTATTTGTCAATAAAGTACTGTTGAGCCTATAGGGAACCAAGATAGGAGGGACTAGGAGTCCAGGAGGATTCTGGGAAGGAGAAACACGAGAGTCAACATGTAACCGCCATGGGGGTAGGAGCCCAGAACTATTCTCCGGTAAGAGACATACTTAGATTAACAATTATGGGGTAATTACTTAAGGCAGAGCTAGCCAGTAAGAGACAAGCAAGGCCAACAGCTTCATAATTAATATAGCCTCCTGTGTGTTTATTTGGGACTGATACGGCTCTAGAACCAGGCGGGCGGGAAAGTGGCTCTGGAAACAGGCGGGCAGAACGGCTTCTCTCAAGGAAAAAGCTTCTCTTTACACCCGATCGCTGAAAAACACCACATATTTGAATCAAAACAAATCTAGGAATCATTCTGGCACCTACCTGGAAATGTCATTCATACTGGGAAGCCTAGATTTCATAGGGCTAGAAGGTACTATGCATATTAGCAGGGGAGAAAAGCTATCATCAATGTTATCTAGCTGTGAACCCTGTAAGCTATAACTTTGACCTGTATGACAAGATATACCCCTGGATAGAATAGTGGCATTAAAGTTGTGGGAGTAGCCAACCACTTTCTGATTGTAGTTAACTTCTGCTCAGTAAGACAGAATCCATTCCTAGCATAGTTATTGGCATGTCATAGGTTCTAGGCTCTAGAGTCAAGAGTAAGATCTACTACTACAATTCTACTAATGAGCATAGTATTGCACCAACTTCTGAAAATGTCTTATTATACCCATAGATTAGAGCATCTATCAAACTTTTGAAGATGAATATTCTGACCAAATTGCTTCTTCCTTGATGAACTCAGGGGATATATACTTCATCATTTTTGTACCATTTTTTCACCTATCACAAAGAAGGAATAACCTGTTTGTTGATTGAAATCATGTTCTTCTATAAAAGCAAATAAATTTATGTTTTTCCCTACAAACCCAATGCTTTACTTAACATTTATGTTTTGAAACTGTTTACTGCCTTTTGAATAACAAAACACATATTCATCATCAATCAATAAATCTAAAATGTTTCATGTAGATTACTTTTACTTCCAGTTATTAAATTTCAGATAACAAATTGCAAACATCACTTTAATTTACCAGTGTCATTGAATTTTTAATTAACATAATCTATTCATTATTTAAAATTGTTCTAAAATGCTTCTTAGAATCCTTTTTAAATAGGGTTTGTGCTTTTATTTTTCCATTGATTGATTCTCTAACAGTACTGAAGTACATCCCTATTACTGAAGACACCAAGTTCATTAAATACAGGGCCCAGAGATACCTGATTTTGAACTTATCTGAATGCCCTCTCCCTCAGGACTAGCCTTCAAGGTACCAGAAGGTACCATGCAACCTTCCAAAGGAGGAAGGCAGGCAACAATCCTACCCATATATAACCACATCAACAACTAGCAGGGTACACTAAATCTCATGGTTCTGTAATAACACACATTACTTTCTCTCAAATTGAATTTAAGACCTGCTCAACAAGATGGAAACGCTTACTATGATTCCCTCTTATGGTTGCTCTTCTAAGATTTCAACTTTTTTCTTTATTGGATCATTAGAAGTTTCTTAGGTTTGTCTCCTCAAATCAGTTTCGCAACAAAATTCACATTTTGCACAATGTCTATTCAGTTTTCCACATTGATCATGTCCTAAAAAAATATGTTACAGAAATAAAAATCAATTCCCCTTACATATATATGCAATTCTTTCAAATATAGTTTATACTGCATAGTATTATATTCACAGAATTTCAACATGAAGGTAATTTTAAATATAACAAACAGAAGAAAGAAATGAATTACTTATAACTGAGTCTAAACCTCTCATAGTTCTCTGGAATGCTCAAGAATGTCTTCCAGGAGTGGCTGTAAAATCATTCGAGCTGCTGTTTCTAGTATTGCTCTATAATGTATTGCCATTTTGAATTGACATTTTTTCTAATGCTTATCTTGTATCTATCAAGGATAGTCTCATATGGCCGATATTTACAAACATTTTATCTTGCTCCATAAATGGGTAACATGCCCTGTGTCCTGTTAGATATTTTAAAACTATCCCTTCCACTTACTAATGTGTGGACAATCTCTATTAGTCAAATATCAAATATCTCTTGAGTGATCATTCTTCATTCTTTTATGTGAGTTATTTGATATTTTTCTATTAATTTGGTGAATGTTTCTAATTTTAGTACTCAAATACTCAAGGTTTAATCAGTTAAGGAACAATTCTACAAAATGGTTATGAAAGCAAGACACTTGCCAATCTGCTTTGGTATCTTTCTCTCTCTGACACACACACACACACACACACACACACACACACACACACACACACAAATAGAATAGATAAAGAAGGTAAATACTAGATGGAAAAGTAAACTACATCTAAATTTGTAAATAAGGAATGGACAAAAAGTTGTCTCTACAGGAATTAAAAGGAAAACTTGGCATCAATTAAGAATCCAAGGTAGAAAGGAAAGAAAGTGGAAAAAGAAGCATTCTGTGCAGAGAGGAGAAGATGTGTTCAGACCTGGAGGAAAAACAGGTAAAGGGCAGCTATATAAACAGAGTGTATGCTGAATGGATTGGCAATGTAGTGGTTGGGAACAATCCCAGGCACGTGGAAAAGAAGTTCACCACCCAACAAAATGAATTTAAAAGTCATTATTTCAACTCAATATGGAACACTGAAGAAAATTCATTATCAAATTTTAAATCACATTTGAAACTCAACAAATTGAAAGCTAAAAGTGATGGAAGGAGAGGTAGATGGATAGGAGAGTAGATTTGGTGAGACACCTTTGGAGCATTGCATTAATCTCATGGGAAGAAATACTGCTATGTTGGAGGAAGGGAGTTACACTGTATTTCCTCCCCCCCGTTTCTCTAGGTTTTTTTTTCTGAATAATTTCTCCAACATCCAAATTTCCTTCTCAGAGAAAGACAAAAATACCTTTATATATATTAGATTCAACCTGGCACAGGGTTTTGCTCAATCACTCTCAATGTCTAAGTCTATCATCTTTCATGATTGCATTTTTCTGTGCTGCTGGCATCTGGCCCAGGGCCACTTGCATGCTGAGGATTGCTCTGCTACTGATTCATACCCTCGTGTGTAAGCTTGCCCATTTATTTTTGTCTTAAGGAAATTAAACAGATAAGATACTTTGATATTGGAACCTTTTGTATGTCCAATGCATGTGGAAGGTGGAGGCTGTGTCTGCCCAATTCCACTTTCTTGATTTGATGGATTTAGTTGAACCCTAAATATGGTTGGAGTACTGACTGTAGAGTTACAAGTTCAATATTAGGAAGCAATCATCAACCTAAGTGTGTTGTCTTAAACTGATAAAGATTGCTGTCCTGTTGACCTTGCTTATGAACCACTTTCCTGATGGTATTCTCTGGCTATATAAGAATTTCTTGAGACCTAAGAGACTTTTTACAGATGCTTTCATCAGTGCCTCCAAGGGACATTAACTCTTCTACAGCTTGGTTTCTCTCTTGAATTTCTGTAAAGGATGCCTACACAGAAATTGCTACTAGCTTGGAATTTTAGTGTGATTTAAATCTTGCATTGGAACCATGTGCTGCAAAGTACAGTATTACATTAAGTAAAAATAGAAACACCTATTTGTATTTGATTTGGTCAAAGATAAAAATGTAGTGGGCAATTAAAAGATGTTCATTTCAATCTATTGACTTGGGGAAAGTTCAGATTTCAAGAGAAGAGTCCCCTACAGGGTGGTTTTTGTCATAGATTTTCATATGGAGGATCTGACAAGTTACAGGGAGAGTGATTAGGGAGCTGGAATTGTTCTTACAATCACAGGAAGACTTGGGCAGTTAGCAGAAGAGAAAATGTTTATCTTTCTGTCTAGATAATTTCTGAACCTCAAATAGTCCTAGAATCAGTACACCAATCTCTAGACAAATAAGAACTTGCAAGATAAGCATTTGGTCTTGTGACAGATGTTAAAGAAAGTCATGTGCAAATCTTAGGAGTTAATAAAATGAACCTTGTTTATGTCTCCTGGGGAAACATTTCTGTAGGGTAAAATACCACTACTGTAGTATTTCTCAACCTGTGGGTCTTGACCCTTTTGGTGTCAAATGACTCTTTCATAGGGGTCAAATATCAGATATCCTACATATAAGGTATTTACATTATGATTCATAACAGTAGCAAATTACAGTAATGAAGTAACAACAAAAATAATTTTATGGTTGGGGGCCACTACAACATGAGGAACTGTGTTAAAGGATCACAGCATTAGGAAGGTTGAGAACTACTGCCCTAGTACGCAAGGGGCATGGTTAATAGCAAAGAATGAAGAGTGAGTTTCTTAATAGTCACTGGGAAAATACAGCTTAGATAAACCTTAGTATTGGCAATATTTAGTATATGAGTCCCATATCTTTTACACAAATAAACTTAAAGTTGCCAAATTATTTTGTCATACCTTCTCACGTACTTAGTGTTCACAAAGTGGTCACAATTGAAATTCTCAGGATACAAAGAAAAATTAATAGAAATTACTTTGTTGGAAACAAATATAGTTTTAGCTGAGCTTTGAAAGAACAGAAAGCCATCTGCTTTATGCTCATAGCAGAAAGAAACAGTACTTCAGAATTTTACATTTTCTGTTTGTTAAGTTGATAGAACTAAAATTCAAATATTAAAATAATAAGATTAAAATCATATAATAATAGTATTCATTATAAGATTTTATATTATCAATTCATTATTATAATAAGATTTAAATCTACTAATAAACTATAGAATACACTCCCACAAAATAACCAGTTTGTTTGTTAAGGAAGCAAAATTATTTTACAGTATGTGCAATTGACCTCCTTGTAGGGTGTTAATTCACTATGAATCAGATGCTACAGCATGTTATTGTTTTAATATTAATCTTGAAAACTTGACAAGAAGGGAGAAATTATACATAGTTTTATATTGTTCAACTGTGCACACACCCATCCTAAGCTGATGAACACCTTTTTATTTTTAGGTAAATTTCAAATAAAACCTGCACTGGAATCTTTTCCTCAGTAACTGCTTGTCCTTAACTCTGGGCTATTTGCCAGGCAATAATGTGATTGCTTTATGGTCAGTGGGAAGTAATTCAGTGATACTTTTCCATTTGTAATGCTTCTCAATAAGAAATTAAGTTGTTAGGCAACAGATAATGCAGGGCAGGAACAGGAAAGGACACCCAAGCCACTTCAAGTCATTTCTTTTAAACTTGTGCTTTGAAACAAATTTAGATTGAAATAAAAATTGTTAGAAGAGTGCATAGAGTTCCTTTAATACTAAAATCTTACAAAAATGCCACTTCAGTAGCCCAGACCGGGAAATAGACATTGCTACAATTTTATCAACCAAAACACAGACTTCACTCATAATTCAGCACTTTTAGATCCACTTAGCTGTCTTGTGGTTTGTGTTTTTTCATTGCAAATGTTGCCACATGGGTAGATTGTTAAGTGTTATGTATCCTACCAGGATTAGGATTGAAGACTATCCTGGATCTCCAGAGAAATTGTTCTTATGTCACTCACATCACTGCTGTCACCATTCTGTCTTCCTCACCCAAACTCCAAACCATCAACTCCTCCCTGATTGCTGAAATCATTTTAGTAGTCTATGTGAGTGAAATCATGAATTACATAATATTTGGAGACTTTAAATTTTTTATTTTGAGATCATTGAGATCATTCTCACAAGAACCAAAAATATTTATATTGTACCTGAATACTTCTCATCTCTTTCTCCAGCTATACATTACCTAACTATGGCACAGATACAGTATTTCCAATTAAACCATAGCCCTCCTGCAGACTGTACATTTTTACCTATGTCATCAAAAAGTATACATTTGAAAAGTGTCATCATAGGTTGGATTTATGCTACCACTACCATGAGGAAACTAGAAAACATCTATCATTGCAAAGACTTTATTTCTAGCTACTTTTTCATAGTCATGCTCTCGCACCCATGAAAATCAAGACTCTGTAGTAGATTCCTATGTTTTAGAGTTTCCTAGAACTTAATATAAAACTATCATATAGTGTGTATGTATGTCTTCTCTCTCTATCTCTATCTCTCTCCCCTCCCCTCTCTCCCTCTCTCTGTTTTTTTCGAGACAGGATTTCTCTGTACTGTTTTGGAGCCTGTCCTGGAACTCGCTCTGTAGACCAGGTTGGCCTCGAACTCACAGAGATCCTCCTGCCTTTGCATCCTGAGTGCTGGGATAAAAGGTGTGCACCACCACCACCTGGCTTCCTTTTTCTTTTAGCACAATATTTTGGTATTAATTTGAGCAATGCCTTATATCAATAGTTTATTTCTAAGTATTTTTCATTGTACATACATACTTATGTTCTTCTTTCACTCCTTTTTTTGTGATTTTTCAAGGCAGGGTTTCTCTATGTAGCTTGGTTGTCTTATAAACCAAGCTGGCCTCAAACTCAGATCTCCCTGCCTCTGCCTCCCAAGTGCTGGGATTAAAGACAATCACCACCACCACCACCTCCCTGTTCCTCTTTCCTCTTTTTACTTGATGAAAGACATTTAAATTGATCTCTGTGATTGTTAGTATCACAGGTAAAGTGAAATGAATTTTTGTGGACAAGATTTTATATGAGCATAATTTTTTCTCAGTGTTCATAGCACAGGAATGGTAGCTAATATTAATTTTACTGAGTTTACATTACCATACAAACATGTCATTGGGTGGTCCTATAGAAATAGTTCCAGCAAAGCTTAATTGAAGATGGGCACACACCCTGCATGTAGTGAGCATTGGACTGCCAAGCTGAATTATGGGAGAAAGTATCAAAGCATGAGCATCTGTGATTTTTATTTTCATTCTCTAGAATTTCTTAGAATCTAAATTTTAAAATCAATATTTTAAAATATTAATAACATTTTATTAATCATTACTTTTATTTCATTTAAGAACTTGTCTACCTCAAAGTAAAAAGACTTCATCATGAAAACTTTGGAGATGGAAGATTTCATTTGTAGGTCAGTTCTCCTACAGTCAACAAAGTAGTAGAAGACCAGTGGATTGGGTGTGTGGATCTCTATCAAAAGCTTCCAAAGGTTCTATTGGTCAAGCAAAATTTCTTGTCCAGAGTTTCTAGTCTACTGACTCTTTTAGGTCATTAATCTTGAGCAATTTGAGTTCATTGTTTTTTAAGTCATAAAGTTTAGACAGAGACCATCTTTGATATAGTGATATCTGAGTGCCACATTTGTGAGAAATGCATATTTCTCCCCACTTAATTTCCTGAGTCTTCCTTAAAGTCAGAAGTAATTACATTGCCTATGTCCAGACATTTGGCAAGAATTTCCAAGTAAAATCTGACTAAAGCTTAAAAAAAGGATTCTGAACACAAAAGAACAGAATCAAGCATGATTTCTTGGTAGCAGCATTTTCTCTGTTGGGCTCTGTTTTCTAGAGGTAAGCAGAGGCTCGGATCCGTTAATAGAGGCTTCCTGACTCAGAGTTAGTGGCAAAAACTGCAAGAGGCCTTGTTACCAAACACTTAAGTGGTGTTTATGAGAAGCCAGTGGCATGCTTCTTTTGGTGGTGACATGGACCTACAAACTCCACAGGCTTGTGGCAATAAAGATGGTTCCCACCAGTACCTCCATCATGAAGCTAGACTATCATGAAGCCAAGGAGTTTTGCATCCATAACAGCTTCAAGGGTACTGGTTGAGATGATCCAGCTCACAGAATGCTCCAGTCATGATGTGACCAATAATCCTAAATTTTATTTAGGTCCCCATAAGATTACCTACACCCCCAATCCACAGGAAGTAGCCTAGAAAACTATGCCCACATTCCCAAAAAAAAAGCATTATGGGTGTTGTCTTTGTTTAACATATTGGTCATAACTTGTTAAGGACAATGGTCAGAGAAAAAAGTAAACAAAGGAGATTAGATTCAGGGTTCTTGTTTTGAAAAGAAAAAAGAAGGAAATGATGTGGGATGATATTCTAATTCACTGTAAAGATTTACCACTCTTACTGGTTTAATAAAATGCTGATTGGCCAGTACAGACATAAAGTATACGTGGGACTGTCAGACTAGGAGAATTCTGGGAAGAGGAAAGGCAGAGATCCAGTCACCATCCAGACTAAGAGGAAGCAGGATGAGAATGCCTTACTGAGGAAAGGTACCAAGCCACGTGGCTAAACATAAATAAGAATTATGGGTTAACTTAAGTTGTAAGAACTTATTAAGTAATAAGCCTGAGAAATAAACCAAACAGTTTGTAATTAATATAAGCCTCTCTGTGTTTATTTGGTACTGAAAGGCTGCCTGACTGGGCAGGACAGAAAGTTCCTTCTACAGCTGTCACTCTAGTTCAGCAATGCCCACATGGGTCTTTGTACCCACATTTCTATTGTACTACTGCCTGGAAAGTAGATAGTAACTTTCAAATTTGTTAAATGCAATTTCTTTAACTTAAAAAAGTGTGGCTTTATCTATATTTAGGTTCCTCTGTATAAATTTTAGCATTATCTTGTTCATATCTGTGATAACTATTCCATCAAGCTATTGATAGTAGACAGAATACACACATTAAAATTTATAATTTACAATTGCTATACTTTCCCCCAAATGGAACATTTCACGTTTTAGAGCAACTAGATCAAAAGTTGCACAGCTTATCTATGATGTAACTACAAAAAGCTGATAAAATAATGAAAACAACTTAAATAATTGAAGATATACAGCAGGTAATTGGTTGGAAGATGCAGCAGCAAGTACTTCAGTCCTTTCAGAATGATCTGCAGAGTTCTGTACTTTGATCCTCAACAACACAGGTTTGAACTGCATGTATTTACTTTTAAAAAAATTTTTTTTGCTTTTTTTTATTAATATTTTTTTTTCCATTTTAAATTTAGATAAGAAACAAGGTTGCTTCACAAGTCAGTACGAGGTCCCTCTCCCTTTCCCTCCCCTCCTCCCGTACCCTCCTCCCCATCCCCCCCCCGTTATCCCCTCATTCCCCCAGGGAGGGTGAGGCCCTCCATGGGGGTGTCCATAGTCTGTCATTTCATATAGGGCAGGGCCTAGACCCTTCCCCAAGAGTTCAGGGTGAGAGTGCACCTCACATTGTTCTATGGGAGTCCAGAGACCGTGTGTATACTTGGGATGTGTACTGATCTGCTGTCCAAGGCTCAATAGATTACCTAGGCCTCCTCACTGACACCCAGATTCAGGGGGTCTTGATCAGTCCCATGCTGGATTCCCAGGCTGATGCCTGGGATTCAAGCCGTTAAAGGCTAGGCTCACAACCAAAAATATAAGACTTTTTAAAATTTTTTTATATATTTAAATTAGAAACAAGCTTGCTTCACATGTCAGTCACAGCTCCTTCTCCCACCCCTCCACGCTCCTCCCACCAGCCCCACCAGCCTCCCCAGCCCCCCATGCAATCTCCACTCCATTCTGCAGGGAGGATAAGGCCCTCGAGAACCTAGGCCCTCCCACAAGTGTCCAGACTGAGAGAGAATCCCTCATTGTGGGATGGGGACCCAAAGTCCTTTTGTGTGTAGGGATATATACTGATCTGTTACCCAAAGCCCCATAGATTGCCCAGGCCTCCTCACTGGCACCCACGTTCAGGGGTTCTGGATCAGTCCCATGCTGGCCTCTCAGCCATCAGTCTAGGGATCAGATCTCTTCCTTGTTCAGGTCAACTGTTTCTCTGAGATGTCAAAATCATTATCAGGGAGGAGCATTTAAGCTAGTCTTTCCACTATTGCTTAGTTTGCCAGTTGGTGTCATCCTTGTAGATCTCTGGAAATCTCACTAGTGACAGATCTCCCCTCAAACCTAGAATGGCTTCCTCTATTATGGTATCTCTCTCATCCTGCTCTCCTCTATTCTTCCCCCCAACTCAACCTTCCTGCTCCCCCATGTCTTCTTCTCCCCTCCTCTTCTCTCCTTCTCTTTTCCTGGCTCCCTATACCCTCCATCCCAATACTCCCAATCTGCTCAGGAGATCTTGCCTAATTCCACCTTCTCTGGAGTGCCATGCATGTCTCTCTTAGGATCCTTCCTGTTTCCCAGACTCTCTGACAGTGGGATTGTGGGCTGACACTCCCCAGATCCATGTCTAAAATCAATATATGAGTACATACCATGTTTGTCTTTTTTTCCTCAATACATGTTTTTACTTAAATTAGAAATGTGAATGTTTCACATATCAATCCCAGCTCCCTCTCCTACCCCTCCTCCCTTGTCCCTCCACTAGCACCCCTCCAGCCCCCCACCCAATCCCCATATCATTACCCAGGGAGGGTAAGGCCCTCCTTGGGGGGATCTCCAGAGTCTCTCATTTCATCCAGGGCAGGACCTAGGCCCTTCCCCATGTGTCCAGACTGGGACAGCATCCCTCTATTTGTAATGGGCTCCCAAAATTCATTCGTACGCCATGGAAAAACACTGATCTAGTACCCAAGGCCCCAGAGATTTCTGAGGTCTCCTCCCTGACACTACATTCATTGAGTCTGGATCAGTCCCCTGTTGGCCTCTCAGCCATCAGTTTGGGGTTCAAGATCTCCCGCTTGTCTGGTCATCTGCCTTTGTGGGTTTCACCAGCATGGTCTTGACCCCTTTGCTCATTACTCCTCTATTTCTAGCACTGGGTTCCAGGAGTTCAGTTCAGTGTTTAGCTGTGGGTGTCTGTCTCTGCTTCCATCAGTCACTGATAAGGTAGTCATCAACATTATCATCAAGGAGGAGCTATTAATATAGTCTCTCAACTATTGCTTAGTTTGCCAGTTGGTGTTATCATTCTAGATCTCTGGAGATCTCTCTAGTGTCAGCTCTCTCCTCAGGCCTATAATGACTCCATCTATTATGGTGTCTCTCATCCTGCTCTCCTCTATTCTTACTTCGACTCAAACTTCCTGCTCCCCCATGTCTTCTTCTCCCCTCCTCTGATCCCCCTCTCTTTTTCCTGGTTCCCTCTCCCCTCCCCCTATGTTCCCAATCTGCTCAGGATCTTGTCTCATTCCACTTCTCTGGGGTATCATGCATCTCTCTTGGGAACCTCCCTGTTTCACAGATTCACGGGCACTGGGATTGTAGGCTGACACTCCCCTGATCCATATCTAAAATCCATATATGAGTGAGTACATACCATGTTTTTCTTTTAGTGCCTGGATTATCTCACTCAGGATGGTTTCTTCTAGTGCCATCCATTTGCCTGCAAATTTCAAGATTCCATTGTTGTTGTTTTTTTCCTGCTGAATAGTACTCCATTGTGTAAATGTATTACATTTTCTCTATCCACTCTTCAGTTGAGGGGCATCTAGGTTGCTTCCAGCTTCTGGCTATTACAAATGGTGCCGCTATAAACATAGTGGAACAGACATCCTTGTTGTATGAACGGGAATCTTTTGGATATATGCCTAAGAGTGGAATTGCTGGATCTTGTGGTAGACTGATTCCCATTTTTCTGAGGAATCTCCATACTGATTTCCATATTGGCTGTACAAGTTGGCACTGCACCAGCAGTGGAGGAGTGTTCCCCTTTCTCCGTATCCTCCCCAGCATAAACTATCATTGGTGTTTTTCATTTAGCCATTCTGACAGGCATAAGATTATATCTCAGAGTTGTTTTGATTTGTATTTCCCTGATGGCTAGGCATGTTGAGCAATTTTTTAAGTGCCTCTCAACCATTTTAGACTCTTCTATTGAGAATTTTCTGTTTAGTTCTGTAGACCACTTTTTAATTGAATCCTTTGGTGATTTGGAGACTTGCTCCTGGAGTTCTTTCTAGATTTTGGAGGTCATCCCTGGGTCAGATGTGAGGTTAATGAATATCTTTTCCCATTCTGTGGGCTGCATTTTTCTCTTGTTGACTGTGTCCTTTGCCTTGCAGAAGTTTCTCAGTGTCAGGAGGTCCCATTTATTAATTGTCAATCTCAGTGTCTGGACTACTTGTGTTATGTTCAGGAAGCTGTCTTCTGTACTAATTCGTTCAAAGATGTCCCTCACTTTCTCTTCTAAGAGGTTCAATATGGCTGGATTTTTGTTGAGGCCTTCAATCCATTTGGACTTATGTTTTGTGCATGGTGATAGACATGGATCTATCTGCAGTTTTCTACATGCCAGTATCCAGTTATGCCAACACCATTTGTGGAAGATACCTTTGTTTTTCATTGTATAATTTTAGCTCCTTTGTCAAAAACAAAGTGTTCATATGTGTATTGGTTAATATTAGGGTTTTCAATTATATTCCATTGGTCTACCTGTCTACTTTTGTACCAAAACCAAGATGTTTTCAGGACTATAGCTCTATAATAGTGCTTGAAGTCAGGAATGATGATGCCTCTGGACGTTGCCTTATTGAACAGGGTTGTTTTGGTGATACTGGGTCTTTTGTTTTTCCATTTAAAGTTGAGAATTGTTCTTTCAAGTTCTGTGAAGAATTGTGCTGGGATTTTAATGGGGATTGCACTGCATCTGTAGATTGCTTTTGGCAAGATTGCCATTTTTACTATGCTGTTTCTACCTATCCAAGAGCATGGGAGATCTTTCCATTATGTGGTGTCTTCTTTAATGTCCTTCTTTAAAGACTCAAAGTTTTTGCAATACAGGTCTTTCACTCATTTGGTTAGGCTTATCCCAAGGTATTTTATGTTGTTCATGGCAATTGTAAAGGGTAATGTTTCTCTGATTTCTTTCTCAGCCCTTTTATTATCTATATGTAGTAGGGCTACTTATTTTCTTGAGTTGATCTTGTATCCTGCCACTTTGCTGAAGGTGTTTATCAGCTGTAGGAGTTCCCTGGTAGAGGTATTTGGGTCACTTACGTAAACTATCATATCATCTACAAATAGTGAAAGTTTTACCTCTTCCTTTCCAATTTGTATCCCCTTGATCTCCTTTTGTTGTCGTATTGCTCTAGCTAGAACTTCAAGTACAACATTACAGAGGTGTGGAGAGAATGGACAGCCTTGTTTTGTTCCTAATTTTAGAGGAATTGCTTTGAGTTTCTGTCCATTTAATTTGATATTGGCTGTTGGTTTGCTGTATAAAGCTTTTATTATGTTCAGGTATGTTTTTGTTATCCCGGATCTCTCCTAGACCTTTATCATGAAGGTGTTAGATTTTGTCAAAGGCTTTTTCAGTTTCTAGTGTCATGTGGTTTTTCTTTTTCAGATTGTTTATGTGGTGGATTACATTGATGGATTTTCGTACATCGAACCATCCCTGCATCACTGGGATGAAACCTACTTGATCATGTTGGATGAGTTTTCTGATGTGTTCTTGGATCTGATTTGCCAGTATTGCATAGAATATTTTTGCATCAATGTTCATGAGGGATATTGGTCTGAAGTTCTCTTTCTTAGTTGTGTCTTTGTGTGTCTTGGGTATCAAGGTTATTGAAGCCTCGGAAAAGAGTTTGGCAAAGACCCTTCTGCTTCTATTGCATGGAATACTTTGAGGAGAATTGGTATAAGCTGATCTTTGAATTTCTAGTAGAATTCTGCACTGAGATCATCTGGACCTGGGCTTTTTTTTTTTTTTTTGGTTGGAAGACTTTTGATGACTGTTTCTATTTCCATAGTGGTTATAGGTCTATTTATCTTGCTTATCTGATCTTCTTTAATTTTGGCAGGTGATCTCTATCCAGAAAATTTTCCAATTCCTTTAAATTTTCGAATTTTGTGGGGTACAGGTTTTCAAAATATGTGTTGATGATTCTCTGGATTTCCTCAGTGTCTGTTGTTATGTCACTCTTTTCATTTCTGATTTTGTTAATTTGCATGTTCAAGTTCTGCCGTTTGGTAAGTTTGGATAAAGGGTTGTCTATCTTGTTGACTTTCTCAAAGAACCAACTTTTCATTACATCGATTCTTTGTACTGTTTTCCTACTTTCTACTTTATTGAGGTCAGCCCTCAATTTGATTATGTCCTGGCATCTGCTCCTCTGGGGTGAGTTTGCTACATTTTGTTCTAGAGCTTTCACTTGTGCTGTTGATTCTCTAGTGTGACTATCCTGCAGTTTCTTCATGTGGGCATTTAGTGCTATGAACTTTCCTCGTAGCACTGCTTTCAAAGTGTCCCACAAGTTTGGGTATATTGTGTCTTCATTCTCATTGAATTCTAGGAAGACTTTAATTTCTTTTTTTTTATTTCTTCTTTGATCCAGGATTGGTGCAATTACCATCATTCAATTAACATGAGTTTGTAGGGTTTCTGCAATTTGTATTGTTGCTGAATTG
The DNA here is from genome assembly GCF_017639785.1 of Mesocricetus auratus. Lineage (NCBI taxonomy): Eukaryota > Metazoa > Chordata > Mammalia > Rodentia > Cricetidae > Mesocricetus > Mesocricetus auratus. The sequence goes on from NW_024429194.1 coordinate 61,129,497, forward strand.
TAACTTTAAAGCATGTTCGTCTGATAAGATACATGGAGTTATTACAATTTTTTTGTACCTTTTGAGGTTTGCTATGTTGCCAAGTGTGTGGTCGATTTTTGAGAAGGTTCATGTGGTGCTGAGAAGCAGGTATATTCTTTTGTGTTTGTATGGAATGTTCTATAGATGTCTGTTAAACCCAATTGGGTCATAACTTCTATTAGTTCCTCTGTTTCTTTGTTAAGTTTCTGTCTGGTAGTCCTGTCTAGTAGTGAGAGTGGGGTGTTGAAGTCTCCCACTGTAAGTGTGTGAGATTTTATGTGCAGTTTGAGTTTTAGTAAAGTTTCTTTTATGAATGTGGATGCCTTTGTATTTGGGGCATAGATGTTCAGAATTGAGACTTCATGTTGGTGGATTTCTCCTGTGATGAGTATGAAATGACCTCCTTCCTCTCTTTTAATTAATTTCAGTTCAAAATCTAGTTTGTTAGATTTTAGGATTGCTACCCCTGTTTGTTTCTTGGGTCCATTTGATTGGAAAATCCTTTCCCAATCCTTTACTCTGAAGTAACGTCTGTCTTTGAAGCTGAGGTGTGTTTCTTGCATACAGCAGAAGGATGGATTCTGTCTTTGAATCCGTTCTGTTAGCCTGTGCCTTTTTATGGGTGAGTTAAAGACATTTATATTGAGGGATATTAATGACCATTGATTGCTCATTCCTTTTTTGTTTTGGAGTGGTTTTTGGTGATAGAATTGTATGTGGATTTCCACCCCCTTCTCTCTTTTGGCTATTGGTAAAGTGGAATTATCTATTGTCTCTGTTTTTCTGGTTGTAGTTAAATTCCTTGAATTGGAGTTTTCCTTCCAGAACTTTCTGTAGGGCTGGGTTAGTGGATATGTATTGTTTAAATCTGGTTTTGTAATAGAATATCTTGTTTTCTCCGTCCTCATTGATTGAAAGTTTTGCTGGGTATAGCAGTCTGTACTGGCATCCGTGGTCTCTTAGTGTTGATAGAATATCTATCCAGGACCTTCTTGCTTTCAGAGTTTCCATGGAGAAGTCAGGTGTAATTTTAATAGGTTTGCCTGTATATGTAATTTGTCCTTTTTCCTTAGCTGCTCTAAGTATTCTTTATTCTGTTTGCTTGGTGTCTTGATATTTACGTGGCAAAGGGCCTTTTTTCTGGTCCACTCTATTTGGCGTTCTGAAAGCTTCTTGTACTTTCATTGGCATGTCTTTTTTTAGGTTGGGAAAGTTTTCTTCTATGATTTTGTTGAATATGTTTTCTGCCCCTTTGAGAAGGGTGCTGTGCCCGCTGAACGGCCTGTATCCGAGAATGTGGCGAGGGTATCGGGATTGATGACACAGAGACCAGAAGGCTCCTCAAGAATGCTCCCTTTATTCCTACCCTGGCTGGTTATTATATACCCTGACACCAGAGGCGGTTAGCCTTTGGAAAAGGCCGAGGTCAGGGCGTTTCTGTGGGCAAGCCCTTTTCAGGAACTTATTGCCCTGGGCATTATATTGTTTTTAGTAAACATGTTTTTAGTAAACATTGTCTTATAGCTGCCTACTCCCAGGCTGATGGGGAAGTGGGTCTCTGGTCAAGGTCTGTTTTCCCCACAAAGGGTTTCTTCATCTTCTTCTATACCTATTATTCTTAGGTTTGGTCTTTTCATGGTGTCCCATATTTCCTGGATATTTTGTGTTAACAATATGTTGGACTTAGATTTTCTTTGGTCAATGAATCTGTTTCTCCTAATGTGTCTTCAATACCTGAGATTCTCTCTTCCATCTCTTGTATTCTGTTGGCTATGCTCACATTTGTAATATCTGACTTTTTCCCCAGTTTTTCTATTTCCAGCATTCCTTCAGACTGTGTGTTTTTTTTAATTTTCTCTATTTCACCCTTCAACCTTTCACTGTTTGAATTGTTTCTTGTAATTTTTGCTTTGTGTTTTCCTCCCTTTTGTGCATTTGTTGAATTTTTTGGTTTGTTTTTTCTTCCATTTCTTTAAGGGATTTTCTCATATCCTCTTTGAGGGGCTTTATCATTTTCATGAAGGTGTTTTTAAGGTCATTCCCTTGTGCTTCATTTGCATTGGGGTGTTCAGGTCTTGCTGGTGTAGAATCTCTAGACTCTGGTGGTGTCATATTTGGTTTTCTGTTGCTGAGCATGTTCTTATATTGTCTCTTTCCCATCACTTCTTCCAGTGGGTGCTGAAAGAGCCTCTTCTTCTCCTGGTGGGTAGGCTACCAGGGTTCCCTTTCAGTGAATGCAAGCAAATCCAATACTCTCTGGCCTCCTCTGCTCTCTGTCCTCTGCCCTCTGCCCTGATTGGGGGCAGAGTAGACCACCTCTCTCTGCAGGCTCCTGGTCACTTGGTCTTCTGTGGGCCAGTCACCCTGGCTGCAGTCCCCAGGCCAGGAAATTCGAAAGAGCAGAACTGCATGTATTTACTTAGTCAAAGATTTTCTTTTTGAGATTTGTTAATATTTTGAAAAGCACACAAATGAGCCATATAGCATAGAAATACTGAAAAATTAAAGAAATGTATTCCATGGTAAATAAAATATGTATAGAAAATTCTGTTTTATAGACAAATATACAATAAAATGTAAAACTAAGACATACCTGGTGGTGTAAAATGGGAAGACAACTATTTGGGAGTTTGAGGCTTCAGGTCAACTTTAAGGCCAGCCTAGGCTACAGAGTGAGTTCAAAGATATATGAGTCAAGTCAGTGAGATCTTTTTCAGAAATGAAGACTAAAAAGGAGGCTAGTTAGCTTAGGTCTGTGTAGAACATTCTCCTTGTATTCAGAAGGACCCAGGTTCAATTCTCAGTAAAACAGAGGGAAATATTAAAATTTATGAAAACCTATCTATATAAACTCTTCCAAACTACACATGGCATCATTCATCGTAGAGACAGAAGTAAACAAAAGGAAAATGTAGTATTTTATTTATAACTGCCAGAGGGTAAACACTGGTGCCCCCAGTGATACTATGGTGACTTCAGAGCTACATCTTGTTGCTCTTGAGCAAGCTTAAGTATTATAGGTTGTCTATCACAGTAAACAATGACTTTTCACTATCCTCATGGATTTTCATATATATATGGCATACATATATATACATATGATATCATATGTATATATCCTGTACATGCACACACACACACATATATATATAATACTTCCAGAATATAAGGTATATGTTAATTAACTATTGTTATTAGTAAGGTCTCTAGTAGATGACAGGCTGTTAGTTTTAGAATTTTATTGCACATATGTAGATACAAATTTTCCTCTTAGGAAGATCAGTTGCTCTAACCTTCCAGTTGTTCAAAAGCAACTGTATTACTTTTATGAAAATGGTAAATATCAAATATCTAAATTCTACTTGAGAGGGAAATATAGAGACATTAAAGTTAGATATCAGAGTGAGGCATGAAAGCACAGGTGACTGTTTAGTTTGGGACCCTATCTGGTTTGCATTATATACATTATATACATATATGTCTCTTGTCATAATGCGCTTTTCAGCCTAATTCCTTCATCTGAATGTAACTCTCTCTCTCTCTGTCTGTCTGTCTGTCTGTCTGTCTGTCTCTCTCTCTATCTCTCTTTTCTGTCTGTCTCTGTCTCTGTCTCTCTCAAAATGCACCTGTCAATCTCAAATCCTCACCTACAACATATACTTCCTTCTCTAAACAATAGTATAGAGTTATCTGCCCCTGGTATCAAGCAAATTTAGTTTCTATTCAAGTATATTCCCAATGTATCTGGATAAAAAAAAAAGACCAATCCATTCAGCAATGGCCAATCAGCACCTGGGGGAAAATTCCTACCATTCCAAAGGAAATACCTAACATTCTAACTGTTATAGATATGATCAGATGCCTCTGAACCCAGTACATACGTATCCCCTTTTACTAAGACATCCCTACACAAATGTCAGTCAATGAGGTTCTTGAACCATGGAAATCCCCTCATCCCCAACCTCTACTATGATAAAAGTCCTATGCTGCCTAAGCTTGGCATTCCCAGATCATACCACTGTTTTGGATACATGGAAAGTCCAAGCTCGAGCTTGAATAAAGGCTCTTTGCTTTTGCATATGGATTTGGTCTCTGTGATGGTCTTTGAGGGGTTCCCCCCCATCCCCTCCATGATCCCATCAAACTGGAGTTACAAGTGGTTGAGTTCTGTCCTATGTTTGCTAGGAACCAAACCTAGGTCCTCTGCAAGAGCAATAAGTAATCTTAACTACTGAGCAATCTCTAGAGATCCTTGATCTTCTATTTTAAGACTGTATTCATAGTGATTTGTGAAAACATAGTTTCAGTCCCAAGGTCATTATCTAGAAGAGCATAACTGAACATTACTTCACTCTGATTGACAAAGCAGCTTTGGTAGTTTCCACTTAAGTAGGTAATAAATAATTAGTATGATTGCTATTGATGGTGGAAATGAAAAATGTAATAGCTGAAGAAGGGCAATGGCACATTTTACCTGAAATCAGCACCTTAATGTAGCTGGAGTTTCTTTCCAGCCTGGTCCCACAGCCATTTAGCCAGAAACACACAGAAGCTTCTATTAAGTATAAACTGCTTTGACAATGGCTTAGGCTTCTTACTGGCTAGCTCTCTCTTAATTATTAACCCACAACCACTAAACCACTAATTTATATTATTTCTACATGGCCTTATCCTACCAGAGAATGCGGAACATGTCCTATCTTCCCTGTCTCTACATGGTGTCTCCCTCTGGCAGCTTCTCTCTTTCCTCTACCCAGCATTCTTCTCATCTGGCAGCCCTGCCTACACTTCCTGGCTGGCCACTGGCCAATCGGTGTTTTATTCATCAACCAATAAGAGAAACGTATATATACAAGAACATCCTCCATCACCTCACCATTGATGTCTCACAGTTGTTTACAGTAAGCTTCTATTTTGTGCCAATTATTCTTAAGAGTATGTCTGTGAGGCAGGAGATAATTTCTCCTTTTCAGAAAGGAGAATACTGTTACTAGAGTATTCATTTGACATTCAGCTAGTACAGCCTAGAAACCAACTCAGCCCCATTTTTTTCCACAGATGTTTCTTTGAACATAAGAGAAAACACCTTCAATATACTCTATGATAATGACATGAAAGAACTTGGAAGAAAGGTACAATGTTGTTATTGTCTGACAAAACAAGAAGGTTATTTATCTGTTCATATTAACATTTATTGTGAATCTACTACAAATTTTATTTTTGCACAAAAGAAAAATGTCCTGTATACACTGACGGAAATACGGGATTAATGGATGAACAAATGAATGAGTAGACATCCTGCAGTACTCATGGTGAAAAGCTATGTTCTCCTTCAATAAGTTTTCTAATTCCTCCAACAGGAGGTATGGAGACATCAGTAAGAAAATACTGCACAAAAAAGGCTCAAAAACATGCATACATATACCATTATATGGACTTAACAAGCTATATTTAGGAAAATATGTGTATATACAAATACATATATGCATGCAACAACAATTGATGAAGAATGTGGCCATGATTGAAGGAGAGTAGGAAGAGACATAAGGGAGGGTTTGGAGGGGAAAATGTTGTAATTAAAATATACCCCCCCCAAACAAACAACAAAACATATGAATAGTTGTGAGACCATAAAATTGGCGAATAAGTTGAATGGAACTTCTCTGGTGCTTCATATTTAACATGGACCTTTCCTCATTGATTTCTCTGTTGCTGGAATGAAACACAGGCAAAGCACCTTAAGGAAAGGCTCACTTTAGGACAAAGTTCAAGATACAGTCCAAAGGTCACCAGAGCTTGGAGCAGCTGATCATAGCCACAGGCAGAAAAAGAGGGATTAATGCTACCTAGTACTTATCTCACTCTTTCCGTTTGAAACAGTCTAAGATGCCCTTACAGGGAATAGTCCTGACCACAGTTTAAATGAGCTTTTCCATATCAATTAACATGTTCAAGATAATCCTTCACAAGCACACCCAGATGCTTAGCTCCTGCCTGATTATTCAGAAGGACTAACCTCGTGATAAGAGAATGACTCTCCTATAGAAAAACGGAGATGTTAGTGTAGCAGCATGGTTCTGGGGAGCTTGGCATAACAAAAGGTCTGTAGAGAATGCTGCTTTGTGTCTCAAAGTGATTAAAATTTGCTCCTTCCTGTGTTTCAGCTGATAGCAGCAGCGAGGATTAATTGGAGTGAGGAGAACTGTGAGTCTGATGTTTTGTTCATTGTCTGTTTTGAATTTTACAGAATGACTTCTTTTTTTTTATTCTCCAGATTTATTTTGGTAAAAAAAAATCAGATATAACCTTTCAAAAATTACATTAATGCTTAACATGCATTCTTAAACCTTCTTAAAGAGCATGGGGTGAGGAGGCAGGTTCTGAAGATGGAGAGGCAAGTAAAGAAACTAAGGGCAAGTATGCTTCAGTGAGGATTGATGTTCATATCAAAGCAAGATTCCTCTAAGAGAAAGTGCCCAGAATTTCAAATAAAGAAGTAGCTCAGAAAGCAAATGACTTTGGTGAAGAAAGGAGTAATGAAAGATTAACTTTAAGAGGAAGGCTAACAGCACAAATTTCTGGAAAAATGCTTCACATAGACATCTTAATTTAGACATGTAGGCTTTTCCATAAATAATTTGTTAATATTGTCCTGGCAGCAGTTGTATAAAGGTAATTTTATACAGAGGATAGAAAAATGCTCAGAATCTTCTTGCTGGGGATTCCTGTGGCAGGCCTTTAATCCCAGCTCTTGAGGCAGAGGCAAATCTCTGAGCTTCTAAGTTCAAGGCCAGCCTAGCTGGGGACAGTCAGGGCTATGCAGAGAAACCCTCTCTCAAAAATAAAATTGTTTCATAAGAATTTTCTATTATAATTGATCAAGTGTGTTAATAACTGAACACAAGGAAACCTGTATTTTTACCTACAGTTTTATCTGTTGCTTATAGTACTGCTGCAGGTTGTGGCCTATAAACAGGGATCCTGACATATTTTCTTTCAAAGTCTGTTTATCAAAAAAAGAAGAAAAAGTGGAGAAGGGTACCGCATTAAAAATTAACGTCTAAGCATACTTTTATTCTGAGTGGGCACTTATAGAACCAAGCATTCTTTTGGAAGTTATTCCTGTTTGACTCACGGACGAACTTTGCACATGTGAACTGCACACTCAGCATGTTGTGAGTTGTAAGTGCATCCATTCTCACCATTTCAGTACTGATGCTGCAGAATACAGTCTGGACCTATTGCCTTCTGGCTGAATGTTGGCAAGAGTCACTGCAGCAAGAGCTGAGAATACTTCTAGAAGCTCATGCTTCCTCAGAAATACTTGCAATTAAGGAACCACTTATAGAAACAGCTGGAAACCACATCAATACACTAATTAACCCAAACTGAAATATTTCCCCTTTAACTGCATTCCAAACATGCCCTTTGGTCACCCTAATGTTACTATGAAGAGGGATTTGACGGGGAGGGGGTCAGTTACTGTGGAAACAAACTTTTTAACTAATAGTGGCTCTTTTGAAATTTTTATGGAAACATGACAATGTATAAATACTTTGGTAGGGTTCCTTTAAGGTCTTAGGAAAGTGCTTGTGTGGGCAAACACCACAGTTTATGGTGAACATGAGTTTAGAGAATAAAACCCACCTCTGATGAAAATCATAGAAGGCTGGTTGATGCATCCTGCATTACTGACTGTATTGTAACTTGAAAAAAAATAGGTGAACAATTTTCCAGATCAAAATAGAGTACCCAACTTTCAAGTATGATTATCTTGTTTATTAACACTACAAGTAAAACATTCTTCAGAGAATATACTCCAGGAATTAAGAATCTGTGCTTGCAAGAAAAAAGGAAGAGAGATGTAGTAAAATGAAAAGCCACCTGCCCCCTAATAGACATTAAATAAAAAGAAATATTTTAGTGTTCTCTGTCTTTCGTTATTGCTGTTGTCACTTTATCTTAGGTCACTTATTTCAACAGCTAAAACTTATAATTCCCAATCATGGATTTTACTTTGCTGGGTTACTCTTATTGATACAAGTTCAAATTTTAGTACATAATAATCATGAAATAAAAAATGTATTTGACTTTATCTATATATTAATAGTCATGTTTTCTGTTGAAATACTACTCTAGAAAACAAAACAACAAAAACTAACCCAATGTGTGCAAAGGCTATCATTCTAGAACATGCTATAGGTAGGAAGACAACCATAGTTACTTGAGTTTTGTAGACTCAGACAGATACGTGATCAAAAACAGTTTGTATTAGAACAAATACAAGAGTCTAATTACGTCTTGTTCTGAGAATATTATTGATAGGTTTTTCTGTACCCCAAAAACAGTTTTCTCTGCTAACGCAGTAAACCAGATCAAGTCTACTTAAAAAGTAAAAAGAGTAGGTTTATTTGAGCAAAGCTTTTAGGTGTGTCTTAAGCAACTAGCAGCTTTCAGGAAGGAGCTACCACCACTGAACTGGACTGTTTTGGTCATTTTTTTTTCTGAGATGCCAGATTTGGAGAGGGAGAAATGACTGGATCAAGCAGAGGTGAGCTAGAAATTCCAGTCTATTATTGCAGAGAAGCTATAAAGGGGCTAAATATTAGCAGTCCCTGTGGGATTCGTGGGGATTGGTAAGATTTCTCTGCATGGTCCTGAGATGGACCAAATTCTGATCCTTCTGATCTGATTGCTACAGAAGTTTTGTGTTAGAGTTTGATCATCTTGGGGGTGGAGGCTGTTAAAGGCTAGGCTCACAAGCAAAAATGTAAGATTTTGATTGTGTTGTATGGTCTGGCCCTTGTTTATCTTTATGTTAAGTTTCTCACACTAGTTTAATTTACACATTTTAAAAGAAATCAGATAAGGAAAATAAGAACATTACAGATACCAGCACAAGGAAGACTCTATAACTTTCTCTTTTTAAGAATAAAGAAGGATTTTTACAACTGTCTAACAGAAAGAATAAAGACAAATTGTATTGCACAATGTGCAAAAAGGAATTTGGAATTATTTATGATAGAGGAACATACATAGAGCCTGAATATCATGAGATTATTGAGACATGCATGTCTACAATTATCAGAACACTTTTTCTTTTATCCCAAAAAGGAATGAGAACTTAAAAACAATGGCTCCTGTGATAATAGTGGCATACCACAACAATTGAGTGCACATTACTGTCTTTCCCTGGAGACTTTTTGAGACTGTGTAAGGTTGTATTAAACTATCTAGAAGCTGCAACCAAACTGTTTTGTGGGTGTTGTGCCCAAATTCTGAACTCCAAAATCACCAAGAGGCCCATTTCAATGCAAAAGCAAAGAGTCTTTTCTTGTAGTTGTTTAACGAGCTAACCCATTACCTTGGGCTCTTTATCCATCCACTAGGTGGCTGGCTGGAGAAAAAGACCCCAAACAACCTTGAGGCAGGGATCTTAAAGGAAACATAAGGGGAGTGTCTAGGGGGAATGAAACAGTCTCCGGATTGGTACACTTCCAGGTTTGGACGACCTGCCCTGTGTTGATTGGTCAATTGGTTGTTATGGTACATAGGCCCTCCCAGGGCAATTGCTATGCTCTGCATGTCACTGTTGTACACTCGACAGTAAAGCACATCCAGGGCTGTAAAGCACAGTCCCACCAGCTAGCTTCTGATTGGTTCCTTGCCACCAGGAGGACATCTGAACTCCTAATGACCAGGACAGGAGCAGCAAGGTCATGCAAGCACATATTAGCCTGTCATGGCTGCTAAAATGGGGGACTGGTCACTATAGTGGGAAAATATTAAATTTTGATAACAGATGTATTATCTCTTAGAAAGTAGCTCTGACTTTGTCAGATAGTAGCAAGGGCCAAGCTTTCTTCAGTGGGTTCTATGATGTATACTATCATAGTAACAATAAAATGATCCTATTAGAGCTACAGTGCTCTGAAAACTAAAGTTTGAAATGTCAGTTTTAAATTTCTACAATATTTTGTTGAGACTTTAGAAAGTATAAAACCCAATTTTCATCTTGACCATATACAAAATAAACTTTGTTCCTGGGCTTGTATAAATGAAAGATAATGCAAATATTAATTTGGTAACTTGGTTCAACAATAAACATTTTACCAAAAATGTGACAAGATACAGCAATTAAATGGTTATCACTTAAAACAAGACTAAAAGGGCACATCAAAGCAGGGGTTTCATAAGGAAGGATTTGGATTGTTTCATTAAAACATAAAAGGAAAATGAGAATGTTCTCTTTAGATGCAAACCTATCAGTGTAGAAAAGCAGGAAAACATTTTTCATACTGAAAAGTGCCATTCAAAGTGGGCAACAAGAGAATAATACAACTCTTTTCCAAGTTAGAGGAAATCTTGAACATAAAAATGGATAAAAATTTTAACGTAAAACACAAACACATGCACTGTTTCCTCGGAATTTCTGAAATTCTTGTAGAGGTCACAGGTCACCGAGAACAAGATGAATTTACTGGGCCAGAGTTTTGCAAGATGTGTAGAGGCAACAAGAACTTGCACAGAAATTGTCATAATTTTAGAAATAAGACAGCTTCCAGTACAAAAAGCTGTTTACAGGACAAGCAATTATGTTAAGCCTAACTTTTCCAAGTTTTTTTTGTAAAATCACAACTTGCTATAAAAATCCAAATTCAGTTTATCAAATTTAAACTACCACTGCTATTTTAAATGATTTTCTCTTTATAACACCATCCAAAAGCTCTTTGAAATATTCAGAATGACAGCATTTGAAACAGGATAGCTAGGTGATGAAATTCTATTGACACAGACTGGTCCTACTAAAAGCAAGGCTGTAGACACAATGTTTGAGGATACGTGGAAATGCACCTCCCCAGTGAAAAAGTCTGATGTTGCCAGTAAACAAAACTCTAAATAAGAAAACTCCAGGTGCAAAGATCTTCTTCAGTGAGTGTCATCCAGTTTGGCTGACACTGTAAATAAGTGTGACTCCGACTTTGTAGGAACTGTTCAGAGTCTCATATGAAGACCAATTCCCACAACTGTAACATATAAGCAGAGGGCCTAGGTCAGTCCCATGCAGACACCCTGGTTGTTGGTTCAGTCTCTGTGAGCCCCTATAATCCCAGTTAGTTGATTTTGTGGGTTTCCTTGTAGTGCTCTTGACACCACTGGGTCCTACAAGGAGAATTCTAAAGACATTTCCCACTTGGATTTTGTTTCCCACTACATTATAGAAGGGGAATTATTTTTTCTATGTTTTTCTTATCCATCACTGCTCAGTTCTCATATGCCACTTAACTTGTATTCTTTAGAGTAGAACAAAATAAAAGACCAAGGATAAAGCAGACAGAAGAAAATAAAGTAGCACTTGCAATCAGAAAACCTGACATTCCAACAGATCTGTGCCTTCTGACTGGACAATGACTTCTGCTGACTCTGAAGCTGAGTGACTTCATCACAGTAGAGATATGGATATTGAACCCATAACATTTTCTAGAGAAATAATCAAGATAATACTTGTGAAAAGCCTAAAGTGAATTTTGGCAAGTGGATGATTTACAGCATGTTCACTTTTCATTCTTTTTATCCGTTCATTATTTATGGTATATTTCTGTTTTAATCCCTAGACCTAGTCATCCTTGCATGTAGGCTCTTTTTTCATTCCTCCCTCTTTTAAGCATCACTTCATTAATTTGTTTTGCACATTTATTTTGTTTTTTTCCAGCTGTTGGATAGGAAGGAACACATTTTCTGAAAATTTTTATATGTTATCATTCTCTAAAATACTTATAAAAATTGAAATACTGACAAATGATAATCACTGAAATTCTTAGAATTTTCTCAATGGGGAGTATCTCTAGGATCCTCCCATTGTTGTCTCATTAGATGTGTCTATTAGGAAAATGCTACAGTTTTCTTTCATGTTCTAAATCAGTTTAGTTTAATCTTACAGCAATAAGCAGTATAAAAAATGAGAGCCATATCAAGCTGTTTTAGAACCATGTTTCTCAGATATCTGTCACGATTCATGCTTTTTTCCAAGCTTTATTGTCCCATCCCATTTTATCAATCATTGGCTTTTAAAAATGTTTCTTGTTATGTAATGAATGAATAACCACCTAGATACAATAGGACACTCAGAATCTACCATTGACTGGCCTTTTAATATAATCTCTCAGAGGCATGGTCAGCACAAATGAGCCTTCAGTATTACTCACTCCAAACTCAAGGATCAGGCATTGAAATTGTTTAATGGCTACTGGCTTATTGTTTTGTGGTAATTATTCTGATATGTAAGCTGCTAAAACCTAAGAATGCCTGAATGTTGTACATTCATTGTTTGTTTTGAACAAGTGAATACATATAAGTTACTCTAGTATAGTTTTTAAAATAATAGATAATTGTTAGATATTAGAATAATTTAGATATTATCAGCATATATAAATTAACTTATTTCGACCCCACCTGGTCATTGCAGGAGCTTAATTTTCTTATAGAGTGTCTAACATTTCTCCCCATGAATTAAAGCTTATTAGCCTATTTGTGACACTCTTCAAATTCAGAATGATTTTCAGCTCTTAAAATTCTTAACAGCCATAACAGCCTCAAGATGTAAGAGAGTGCTAATTTAAGTACCATGATTCTGAGGCTCATGAACCTCCTAGTTTCTGAGACCTTTTCATTCACTGCTTCCTAAAGATGAAGTTGCAGTAATGCAAAGGGAGCATTGTATGATGTCATATCTATTTGTTTATTTCAAACAGTCATAAAAACCTAGAGAACTCAATAATAAATAATTTAATATTTTGTTAATAAAATATATTTTAACCTTGTAAGTTTCAAGGTGTGAATGAATTTAAGAGCAGAATTCGCCGGGCGTTGGTAGCACACGCCTTTAATCCCAGCACTCGGGAGGCAGAGGCAGGCGGATCTCTGTGAGTTCGAGGCCATCCTGGTCTACAAAGCGAGTTCCAGGAGAGCTCCAAAACAATACAGAGAAACCCTGTCTCGAAAAACCAAAAAAAAAAAAAAGCAGAATTCTAATAAAAAAACTGGATGAATGTTTAGTACAATTATTATCAGAGTTCCTGGAATATCAATAATCTGTAGTTCTCTACACATAATCTGGAGAAAGACTTAAATATTTACATTCTGAAGAGTATCTATGGCATGAAAATTCTAGTGACTGGTTGAAAAATTATGTACGTTATGTAAAATCAAGTAGATGGCAAGATTTTGCTTTTCTTTTTTGTGCTTTTAGTGTTTCTAGTTGGGTTGTAAGAATTTAAAAAGACAGATTTTAGCCCTCATCAAATATTATCCAGCTTCTACATCTATGAAGATTATAAAAAGACAGAACTTAGAATATTTTTTCCTTCTGAGAAGTCAGGATTTTTTTCCTATATGAAATAATAAGGGCTTTTTTTTTGGAGACTATGGGGGAGGTGAGACAATACCTTCGTTTAAATATAGTCCTGATAAGACTCCATGATTACGTCTCACTAAACACATTTCACTTTATGCTCACACTTTGGAAATATGGGAAGGAGATAATGCATCTTTTGCTAAAAAGGGTCTTCAAAATCTCTGAATGAACAAAAATGTAAGGTAATAAGAATGTCATGATCTGTTTCTGTGGGTTTTCCCAACATGGTCTTGATCTCTTTGCTCATCACTCCTCCGTCTCTACAACTGGAATCCAGGAGTTCGGCTCAGTGCTAAGCTGTGAATTTGTGCTTCTGCTTCCATCAGCTCCTGGATGAAGGATCTATGATGGCATTTAAAGTAGTCGTCCTCATTGGAGGGGAAGGGCATTAAAGGTAGCCTCTCCACTATTGCTTAGGTTCTTAGCTGGGTCATCCTTGCGGATCCTGGAGATTTCCCTAGTGCCAGATTTCTCGTTAAACCCATAATGGTTTCCTCTACTAAGATATCTCTTTCCTTGTTCTCCCTCCAAATCAACCTTCCTGATCGCTGAGCAAGTGGGAGCTCACAGACCCAGTCTGACAGCTGGGGAATCAACATAGGACTGAAGCAGACCCTCTGAATGTGGGTGTCAGTTGGGATGCCTGGGCAGTCTATGGGATCTCTAGCAATGGAACCAGTATTAATCCCTAGTGCATGAATGGGCTTTGGGAACCCATTCCCTATGATGGGATGCTGTCTCAGCCTAGATACACAGGGGAGAACCTAGGTTCTGCCCCAAATATGTGCCAGACTTTGATGATTCTCCCATAGGCCTCACCCTCCCTGAGGAGTAGGAAAGATGATGGGGGAAATGGAAGGGCAGGAGGGAAAGGGAACTGGGATTGGTATGTAAAATAAGATTGTTTTTAACTTAAATAAGAATGTCATTATCTTACTTGAGTCTGTGTCCTTGTTGTGCTGTGTCACCTTAGACTGAGAAGGGAAGAGGTACAAGCCAATTGTTGAGTGAATGTGTGAAGAATTCTGTGCCACAGTCTTCAAGAAAACAGTGTGACTGGTGATGCTTATGGAAATATGTAAGCAGTGGAGAGGGGTGCAGAGACTTGATGCCACTGAGAAGACATAATAGTGAGCAAACATTTGCTTAAGAAGACAGGCAAACCCTTTGAAAGAACTCAAAGAACTGATAACAGTTGTGTGGTGATTTCTTATACTGCCGCACTGCATAAGCATGGCAGAAATTCTGTGTGGGAGCGTAGGTTCTGCTCAGCTTCCTGTCTCTATGATAGGAAGCTATTGGGATAGTCACCTCAAAAAGAGGAAGCGTTTACTTTGGCCCCCGATTTTGGAGGCTTTTTGTTCCACGTCTTTGGGGTCCATGCCTGGTCAGCACATCATAATGGAACAAATAATGGAAAGAGCCACTCCTCTGACAATGAGAAGGAACAGGAAAAGGAAACAGATATGGATCCTCAGGTCTTTTCACAGGTACACCTCTAGTATTCTGAAGTCCTCACATTAGGCCCTGCTCCTGCTTCCTCTTAGAAATGTTAATCTAGTTTTTTTATTATTATTTATTTTTAAGTTTAAATTTATATTAGAAACAAGGTTGCTTCACAAGTCAGTTTCAGGTCCCTCTCCGTTTCCCTCCCCTCCTCCCATGCCCTCCCCCCAACACCCCCCCAATATCCCCTCATTTCGACAGGGAGGGTGAGGCCCTCCATGGGAGTGTCCATAGTCTGTCATTTCATCCAGAGCAGGGCCCAGACCCTTCCCCCAAGAGTTCAGGGTGAGAGTGCATCTCACATAATTGGATGGGAGTCCAAAATCCATGTGTATACTCGGGATGAATAATGATCTACTGCCCAAGGCTCAATAGAATAGCTAGGCCTCCTCACTGACACCCACATTCAGGGGGGTCTTGATCAGTTCCATGCTAGATTCCCAGGCATCAGCCTGGGATTCAAGAGTTAACCTTTGTCAGGTCAGTTGTTTCTGGGAGTTAAACCAGCCCAGTCTTAATCCCTTTGGTCATCAGTCCTCCCTCTCTGTTACTGGCTTTCTTGAGTTCAGCTCAGTGCTTAACCATGGGGGTCTGCCTCTTCTTCCATCAGCCACTGAATGAAGGTTCTGTTTCCCAGACTCTCTGGCCATGGGATTGTAGGCTGGCACTCCCCAGATCTATGTCTAAAATCCATATATGAGAAAGTTCATGCCATGTTTCTCTTTTCGTGACTGGGTTACCTCACTCAGGATGGTTTCTTCTAGTGTCATCCATTTGCCTGCAAATCTCAGGATTCCATTGTTTTTTCTGCTGAATAGTACTCCATTGTGTAAATGTACCACATTTTCTCTATCCACTCTTCGGTTGAGGGGCATCTAGGTAGTTTCCAAGTTCTGGCTATTACAAATAATGCTGCTATGAACATAGTGGAACAGACATCCTTGTTGTATGAATGGGCATCTTTTGGATATATGCCTAAGAGTGGAGTTGCTGGGTCTTGTGGTAGGTTTATTCCCATTTTTCTGAGGAATCTCCATACTGATTTCCAAAGGGGCTGAACAAGTTGGCACTCCCACCAGCAACGGAGGAGTGTTCCCCTTTCACCACATCCTCTCCAGCATAAATTGTCCTTGGTGTTTTTGATTTTAGCCATTCTGACAGGAGTGAGATGGTATCTCAGAGTTGTTTTGATCTGCATTTCCCGGATGGCTAAGGATGTTGAGCACTTTCTCAAGTGCCTCCCAGCCATTTTAGACTCCTCTATTGAAAATTCTCTATTTAGTTCTGCAGCCCACTTTTTAATTGGATCCTTTGGTGTTTTGGAGACTTGCTTCTTGAGTTCTTTGTAAATTTTGGAGATCAACCCTCTGTCAGATGTGGGGTTAGTGAATATTTTTCCCCATTCTGTGGGCTGCCTTTTTGTCTTGCTGACTGTGCCCTTTGCCTTACAGAAGCTTCTCAGTTTCAGGAGGTCCCATTTATTAATTGTTGATCTCACTGTCTGTGCTACTGGTGTTAGGTTCAGGAAGCTGTCTCCTGTACCAATTCGTTCAAGGGTACCACCCACTTTCTCTTCTAAGAGGTTCAGTGTGGCTGGATTTATGTTGAGGTCTTTGATCCATTTGGACTTAAGTTTTGTGCATGGCAATGAACATATACCTATCCGCATTCTTCTACATACCAGCCACCAGTTATGCCAACACCATTTGTTGAAGATGCTTTCTTTATTCCATTGTATATTTTTAGCTTCTTTGTCAAAGATCAGGTGTTCGTACGTGTGTGGGTTAACATCCGGGTTTTCAATTCGATTCCATTAGTCTACCTGTCTATTTCTGTGCCAATACCAAGCTGTTTTCAGGACTATATCTCTAAAATACAGCTTGAGGTCAGGGATTGTGATGCCTCCGGACGTTGCCTTGTTGAACAGGGTTGTTTTGGCTATCCTGGGTCTTTTGTTTTTCCATACGAAATTGATTATTGTTCTTTCAAGATCTGTGAAGAATTGTGCTGGGATTTTAATGGGGATTGCATTGAATCTGTAGATTGCTTTCGGCAGGATTGCCATTTTTACTACATTGATCCTACCTATCCAAGAGCATGGGAGATCTTTCCATTTTCTGAGTGCTTCTTTAATTTCTTTCTTTAAAGATTCAAAGTTCTTGCGATACAGGTCTTTCATTTGTTTGGTTAGCGTTACCCCAAGGTATTTTATGTTGTTTGTGGCAATTGTAAAGGGTGATGTTTCTCTGATTTCTTGCTCAGCCCTTTTATCATCTGTATATAGTAGGGCTACTGATTTTCTTGAGTTGATCTTGTAGCCTACCACTTTGCTGAAGGTGCTAATCAGCTGTAAGAGTTACCTGGTGGAGTTCTTTGGGTCATTTATGTAAACTATCATATCATCTGCAAACAGTGAAAGTTTGACCTCTTCCTTCCTAATTTGTATCCCCTTGGTCTCCTTTTGTTGTCGTATGGCAATGGCTAGAACTTCAAGTACAATATTGAAAAGGTATGGAGAGAGTGGACATCCTTGTCTTGTTCCTGATTTTAGAGGAATTGCGTTGAGTTTCTGTCCATTTAGCTTGATGTTGGCTGTTGGTTTACTGTATATAGCTTTTATTATGTTTAAGTATGTTCCTGTTATCCCAGATCTCTCCAAGACCTTTATCATGAAGGGGTGTTGGATTTTTGTCAAAAGCTTTTTCAGCATCTAGTGAAATGATCATGTGATTTTTGTTTTTCAGCTTGTTTATATGGTGGATTACATTTATGGATTTTTGTATGTTGAGCCATCCCTGCATCCCTGGGATGAAACCTACTTGATTATGGTGAATGATTGTTTTGTTGTGTTCCTGGATCTGATTTGCCAGTATTTTATTGAGTATTTTTGCATCAATGTTCAGGAGGGATATTGGTCTGAAGCTCTCTTTCTTAGTTCTGTCTTTGTGTGGCTTGGGGATCAAGGTTGTTGAAGCCTCATAAAATGAGTTTGGCAAAGACCCTTCTGCTTCTATTGTGTGGAATACTTTGAGAAGAATTGGTATAAGCTGTTCTTTGAATTTCTGGTACAATTCTCCACTAAGGCCATCTGGACCTGGACTTTTTTTGGTTGGGAGACTTTTGATGACTGCTTCTGTTTCCATAGGGGTTATACGTCTATTTAAATTGCTTATCTGTTCTTGATAAGTTTTGGCAAGTGATAGCTATCCAGGAAGTAGTCCATTTCCTTTAAATTTTTGAATTTTGTGGAGTACAGGTTTTTAAAGTATGACCTGATGATTCTCTGAATTTCCTCAGAGTCCATTGTTATGTCCACCTTTCCATTTCTGATTTTGTTAATTTGCATGTACACTCTCTGCTGTTTGATAAGTTTGGACAAAGGTTTGTCTATCTTGTTGATTTTCTCAAAGAACCAACTCTTCATTGCATTGATTCTTTGTATTGCTTTCCTAGTTTCTACGTTATTGATTTCAGCTCTCAATTTGATTATTTCCTGGCATCTACTCCTCCTGGGAGAGTTTGCTTGTTCATGTTCTAGAGCTTTCTAGCTGTGCTGTTAATTCTCTAGTATAACTATTCTCCAGTTTCTTCATGTGGGCACTTAGTGTTATGAACTTCCGCTGTAGCACTGCTTTCGAAGTCTCCCATAGGTTTGGGTATGTTGTGTCTTCATTCCCATTGAATTCTAGGAAGATTTTAATTTCTTTTTTTATTTCTTCTTTGACCCAGGAATGGTGCATTTGTGCATTATTCAGTTTCCATGATTTTGTAGGTTTTCTGCAATTTGTGTTGTTGTTGAATTCTAATTTTAAAGCATGGTGGTCTGATAAGATGTATGGACTTATTCCAATTTTTTGAAGCTGCTGAGGTCGGATATGTTGCCAAGTATGTGGTTGATTTTTGAGAAGATTCCATGTGGTGGTGAGAAGAAGGTATATTCTTTTTTATGTGGATGAAATGTTCTATAGATGTCTGTTAATCCCAGTTGGGTCATTACTTCTATTAGACCCTTTGCTTCTTTGTTGAGTTTCTGTCTGGTATTCCTGTCTAGTGGAGAGAGTGGTGTGTTGAAATCTCCCACTATAAGTGTGTGGGGCTTTATATGTGATTTAAGTTTTACTAATGTTTCTTTTACGAATGTGGATGCCTTTGTATTTGGGGCATAGATGTTCAGGATAGACACTTCATCTTTGTGGATTTTGCCTGTGATGAGTATGTAATGACCTCCTTCATCTCTTTTGATTGACTTTATTTTAAAGTCTAATTTGTTAGATATTAGGATTGCAACCCATGCTTATTTCTTGGGTCCATTTGATTGGAAAAATTTTTCCCAACCTTTAACTCTCAGGTAATGTCTGTCTTTGAGGGTGAGGTGTGTTTCTTGTATGCAGCAGAATGAAGGGTTCTGTCTTTGAATCCATTCTGCTAGCCTGTGTCTTTTTATGGATGAGTTAAGGCCATTAATGTTGAGAGATATTAATGCCCATTGAGTGTTCATTCTTCTTTGATTTGGAATGGTTGTTGGTGGTGGAATTATGTGTGGAATTTCACCCCTTTGTTCTTTTGGCTGTTGGTAGAGAGGGATTTTCTAATGCCTATGTTTTTCTGGTTGTAGTTAACTTCCTTGGGTTGGATTTTTCCTTCCAAATTTTTCTGTAGGGCTGGGTTAGTGGATATGTATTGCTTGAATATAGTTTTGTCATGGAATATCTTGTTTTATTCATCTATAGTGATTGAGAGCTTTGCCGGGTATAGTAGTCTGGGCTGGCATCCATGGTCTCTTAGTGTTGGTAGAATATCCAGGACCTTCTTACTTTCAGAGTTTCCATGGAGAAGTCAGGTGTAATTCTGATAGGTCTGCCTTTATATGTTACTTGGCCTTTTTCCTTAGCTGCTCTTAATATTCTTTCTTTATTCTGCATATTTGCGGTCTTGATTATTATGTGGTGAGGGGACTTTTTTTGTGATCCACTCTATTTGGTGTTCTGTAAGTTTCTTGTACCTTCATTGGCATGTCTTTCTTAAGGTTGGGAAAGTTTTCTTCTATGATTTTGTTGAATATATTTTCTGCCCCTTTGAGGTGGTTTTCTTCTCCTTCTTCTATACCTATTATTCTTAGGTTTGGTCTTTTCATAGTGTCCCATATTTCCTCGATGTTTTGTGTTAAGGATCTGTTGGACTTAAGATTTTCTTTGGTTGATGAATCCATTTCTCCTAGTGTATCTTCAACATCTGAGATTCTCTCTTCCATCTCTTGTATTCTATTGGTAATGCTTGTATCAGTAGTACCTGACTGTTTGCACAGCTTTTCTATTTCCTGCCTTTCTTCAGATTGTGTTTTTTTATTGTCACTATTTCAGTTTTCAGCCCTTGCACTGTTTGCATTGTTTCTTGCAATTTTCAGTTTATCTTTTTGTCCATTTGTTGCCTTTTATGAATTTTTTGGTTTGTTCTTTCTTCCATTTCTTGCATTTTTTGGTTTGCTTTTTCTTTCATTTCTTGCATTTTTTTGGTTTGCTTTTTCTTCCAGTTCTTGTATTTTTTGGTTTGTTTCTTCTTCCATTTCTTGCATTTTTCAGTTTGTTTTTTCGTCCATTTCTTGCAATTTTTGGTTTATTTTTTCATCCATTTCTTTGAGGGATTTTCCTATATCCTCGTTTAGGGCTTCTTTTATTTTCATGAAAGTGGTTTTAAGGTCATTCTCTTCTGCTTAATTTGCATTGGAATGTTGGAGTCTTGCTGGTGTGGTGTCGCTAGAATCTGGTGTTGTCATATTTGTTTTTCTGTTGCTGAGTATGTTTTTGTATTGTCTCTTTCCCATTTCTTCTTCTAGTGGGTACAGAAAGAGCCCCTTACTAGTCTGGTGGTTAGGGAACCAGAGTTCCCTTTTGGTGGGTGCTACCAAGTCCAATAATCTGGTAGTTCTTCTATTCCTTGTCCTCCTTCTGGTCCCGTGGGTGGAGAAGGAGACCAGGACCTTTTGCTGGATCCGCTTGTTTCCTGGTCTCGTTGGTGGGAGAGAAGACCTGGAGTCTGGGGTGTTTGGCTCCCGTGGGAATTGGAAGCTCTGTGCAGTTCCCAGGTGATCTCCGGGCACTGGAACACAGGCACAGATGCAGGGCCTGTTGTACCGAGTCCTGCTGGAACAGCTGGTTGCCTGGTCTCCCTGGCTCCTCTGGCTTCCTGGTCTCATTGGTGGGAGAGAAAACCTGGAATCTGGGGTGCTTGGCTTCCACCATGATTGCAAGCTCTGTGCAGTTTCCAGGTGATCCCCAGGCACTGGACCACAGGCCCAGATGCAGGGTCTGTTTTACCTGGTCCCGCTGGAACTGCTGGTCCTCTAGTCTCCCTGAATCTGCTAGTTTCCTGGTCTCGTTGGTGGGAGAGAAGTCCTGGAGTCTGGGGTGTTTGGCTCCTGCCAGGATTGGAAGCTCTGTGCAGTTCCCAGGCAATCCCCAGCCAGTGGAACACAGGCCTCTAGTATGCCAGGCCTATTGTACCTGGTCCCGCTGGAACAGCTAGTCCCCTGGTTTCTCTGGACCCTCTGGTTTCCTGGTCCCTCTGGAACAGCTAGTCCCCTGGTCTCCTTGGATCCACTAGTTTCTTGGTCTTGTTGGTGGGAGAGAAGTCCTGGAGTCTGGAGTGTTTGGCTCCCACCGGGATTGAAAGCTCTGTGCAGTTCTCAGGTGATCCCCAGGCACTGGTACATAGGCCTGGATGCAGGGCCTGGTGTATCGGGTCCTCGTTAATCTATGTATTAAGCCTTCTCTACAAGGATGCTTAGGAGGGGATATGTTAGATTCAGATTTTATCAGAGAGCATGGCCCTGTGTGAGACTTGTTTCCCCCCAGTTCTCCATCAAAGGCACTGATAAAGTATTAGTTTTGTAACACCATTAGAACAAACAAATGGCCATAAATTTGGTAGCTTCAAATAACAGATGTTTATTTCCTCACAGCCTGTATGCCGGAATCCGGAATCCCCCCCAGCCTCAGGGCTGTTTCTTCTGAAGGTGTAGAAGAGGATCCATTCCTCCTCACTTCCGGTTGTTCCAGATGTTGGCTTGTAGCCATAATCACTGTATACAGTGTCTCAGTGCTCATATTGTTTCATCCTTTGTGTTTCTCTTTTGAGTATCATCTAGAAGGATCCTTATCATTGACTGTAAGGCTCATTTGGATAATAGAGAATGTTCCCTTCATTTCATACACTTGATTTCATTACATTTATGAAAAAAAGAACCCCTCCTTTACAAATACAGTAACACACACAGATTTTAGAGGCAATGAGTTAGATATATCTTTTGGGGACCTCCATTTAGCCCACTGATGTCTACTTTTTTTCTCCCTAAAAATATATTATCTATGCCATACACAAAACATACATAGTACTCCCAACAAGATGTTAAACTCCTGTGGTTTGGTTTACTGGACTCTTGATTCTGTGGCCTTAGTTAGCCTTGGTGCCCAAGGCTCCTTTGGGTCTGAGTCAGAAGCAGGTGTGGAAATCTTTGTCTCTCTACTTTTGGAGCTCAGTGGGCTTCTGTGGTTATGCTCATAACTCATGGCCTGACTTAAGGCTGCAGTTTCATAGGGATCCTGCATCCATAGCTTCATGGACCCTGCATCCATAGCTTCATAGGACCTATACATCCAAACCTTCATAGGGCTTCTTTCTAGTTTCTTTGGGTTAGTCTTCTTTTTTAATTGACAGAGAGATAGCTGCAGCCAGGCAACATTTTCCTTCTTGGGGAACTTTTAAGTCTAGCAAAGCGCTTCCTTCCATTTTCTCCTATATAGGTAGCTGTCAGTACAAATGGAAGAATTTCTATAATGAAATATATATATAATGAAATAAACGCTCTGTTTATGCTGTTGGGATTGCAACAACACAGGGAATCCTTTGATATTCTTTGTTGAATTATTCTCTCTCTCCTGACCTCTACTGAGGTAGTTTAGAGATCTAGGAACCAAAGATTTAAATCTGCCAGTGAACACTTGCTTTACTTCACTTCTGTCCTTCTCTCCAGGGTATGCTTTCCAAGCAGTGTGCAATTTTAGCATCATTGCAGTTTAAGTAGGACAAGAATATTCCGCATGCTGCTTCCTTTTGGCTTACTATTTTCAAATGTACCTTCTTCATTTTACTATTAGCAGTAAGAGGACACTTGTCACTCCTTTAAACATGCTATTTGGATTTTTCCTCCGGCAATTTGAATTTATTACTTACAAATAATACATTATACACACTAATCAGGCATAGTGATATTATGCTTTTCCTGCATGTATAACAAGAAATAGTTCCTTTGATTTTCAGTGATGTTTTCCTCATTTTTTCCTCTTAGCAAATGTATCTCTTTCATATTTCAATGACCATTCACTTTGTGACCATCTATTATAACTACTAAGGGTAGAATAATATTCCTTCTTTTAAAATTTGATTTAATTTGCTCTTATGAACTTGCTGCATAAATGAGTTCAGAAATAACAATAAGCAGACTGAAGTTTTATCTCACAGACATGTGGATAACTGGTTAAATAGATCATTTCATGTTATTGGGAGTTACCTGTTGTTATACATGGTACTTGATGGGGAGTTGTTGGCACTAGAGATTTATCTGAGGAGAGTCACTGGTGTTTGATTAGTGTGAACACTTGGGGATGTGTCCCCCAAAGTCTCTCAGAATGGCATGTTGGGGGGTGGTAGAAGCTTTTCAGGACTTTAGGTGAAGTGAAGGACACTAAATTCACTGGTGGTCTGCTTCTGAGGGCATCACAGTGTTTTGATTTCTGCCGTTATCTTTGCCCCGCCTGACCATAATGTGCTGCCCTCATTAGGGGTTCGGTTTTGCCATGAAACTTTCAGAACTGTGAGTTAAATTAGACCTGTACTCTTTATAAGATAATTGCTTTAAGTGTTTCATTTTAGTACAACAAAGCTGATTACAGACTTAACGTGCATGTTTAAGACAAATAAATCCTGGTAAGTCAGCTAAAGAAAAATTTACTTGATGGATCACTGTTCCATTTCATCTGACCTACTGCATAATAAATGTTCCTCCTTTGCTAATTCCATGGGATTTCCCACAAATTACCTTACTCTTCTGAGTGATGAAACAATAATGATTACTTAACTTTGAACAACATCATTGAACTAAGTAAATTTGCTTAATTTTGTATAGGATTAGTATGTGTGACTGAAATTTTCAGCAAAGAAATGATCCGATGCATTTCTGGTCCAAAGTATTATTTATGTTTATAAGAAATTTAAGTGTCCTAGTTGAAAATGTTGGCACAGCCATAACAAAATGAATAATACATATATTTTATGTATTATATGATCTATAGCACAAATTTATTAGTTATCATGTACATGTACATATATAATGAATTCTTAATTATCCAAGTATTCAAAATAGCTAATCTAAGGACTGGTACCTTAATTATTTGATAGATACATTTAACTATTCCGGCTACAGTGACAAGGTACTAATTGCCTGAAGTAGGAGATTTTGATACTATTTTTCTAGATGAGTCATCTTGGTGATAACTCTGATATACAAAATGATTTTTCATAGAGGAAGACAAAAATACTTGTACTTATCTCACTTATTTTTCTTATAAAATAAGTAAGCATACTAGCAAGTAGTTATACAAATAAGTGACCCATAGTCTTTATAAAAGATAAAGAAGCTATAGTTCACTATTGGGAGGTAATAAGCAGAAAGCACTGTATTGTTTTCCCAAAGTTTCAAGTGCACCTTCATTTGACTCTTATTCACAACAAAGAAATTATTTTGCAGCTTGTTTTAAAAAATATACTTATAAATATCTGCATGCATATTTGAAAGTACTGCACAATTTAAAGACAGCTGAATGTGTAAGTTTTAAATGAAAATATTCAGTTTTTTAGCTATATATTTCAGATATTTATGTTTCATTCCTTGTGTTTCCTGACACCATTTCTCACTTTTGATCAAAGAGTGGCTGCACCTGGGGATTAGGAATACCCATCTGGAGTGAATATGAGGTTTGAGTAGCTGCACCTGGGGAATTAGGTATGCGCAGCTGGAGTGAATATGAGGTTTGACACTCTAAGCCTGGCCAGATAGAGGATCATGAGTGAGGATGGAGAGCAACATGAGAACAAAATGGCCCCATTGAACAGACCAATATATAGGACGGAGTATTAAGATGCAATCAGAGGTATCAATGCTGATTCCATTCGTTATTTACTATGAACAGAGTAGTAATGAACATGAACGTATAGGCTTCTTTGAAGCATGGTATACAGTGTGTTAACTATATGCCTGGGTAATAGAAATTGGGCACATATGGCAGTTTTCTTTCTACTTTTCTGAGAAACCTCCAAACTGATTTTCAAAGTGACTGTACTTGTTTACACTCCCATTAACAGTGAATAAGAGTCCTCCATACCCTATGCCCACTTCAACATTTCTTATCATTGGTATTCTTCATGATGGCCATGCTTACTACAGTTAGATAAAATATTAAAGTAATTTTAATTTGCATTTACCTTATGGCTAAGGATGTTGAAGACTTAAGAAAACAAAGTTTAATGTTTAAAAGATGCTACAAAATAGGCTGAGAAGTACTTAGTTAAAAGGGAGGCACTTAAGTGAAGAATGAAAAGACAAAAATATCCTGCAGCACTGCCAACAAGCCAGCGGGGGAAGTGCTAGAAAGCACCCATTAAACTGACTAATTTGAAGGTAATTTGTAAGTTAGATAGCAATATATACACACAAATTAATAAGTAATACCCACAAAGGCTGCTAATAAGTGTTTGTTTTCTTATACTATGATGCATTTTATGTTTTAAAGAGACTTAAAAATCTTCATCATCTGTATCTACAAATAGACTTTAAAACTTTTGAAAATGAAAGATCTCTTTACCAATGATATCCTAAATGTCTCATACTGGGTGGATTAATTAATTAATTGGTGTGATTTTCATCTGTAAAGGAGGTAACACCACCTCCTTTTCAAGTTCTCAGAAACACTTTTAGCATCATAGTTAACACAAACAATTGCAAAGTGTAATATCTGGAGAGTGATGATCGCCGCTATTATTTCTAGAACCAATATGGGAAAGGTATTCCAGACAGCTTATGATTTGTTGACAAAGGAATACTTAGTAACAACAATTGCTCTGGGGGTGCAAATAAAAAGTAGTTCATTTCTTGATGAAATAATGAGAGAATGGTTTTCAGAATTGTTAGAAAGGGAACACTTTTTAAAAATATACCAACCCCAGTTCCACCTCCCTCTTCTTCTCCCTCTTCCTCCCCCTCTTTCCACCCCCATCCACTCCTCATAGGTGGTAAGGCCTTCCTTGGGGAGTCAAAATGTCTGGCAAACCAAGTTTAGGCAGAACCAAGCGCCCCTCTCCCCATTTCAAGGCTGAGCAAGGTATCCTAACATAGGGAATGGTCTCCAAAAAGCCAATTCACACCCCTGGGATAGGTCCTGGTGCCTCTGCCAGACTTCCCACCCCTAACAGATCAAATCTGTCACCCACATTTGGAGGGTCTAGTTAGGTCCCATACAAGTTCCCCAGTTGTCAATCCTTAGCTCATGAGCTCCCACTAGCTCAGGTCAGCTCTTTGTGGTTTTCCCCATCATGTTCTTATCCTCCTTGTTCATATGATCCATCCTCCCTCTCTTCAACTGAATTCAAGGAGCTCAGCCCAGTGTTTGGGTGTGGATCATTGCATCTGCTTCCATCAGTTACTGGATGTAGGTTCTATGATACCAATTAGATTAGTCACTAATCTGATTAAAGGGGAAGGCTCATTCAGGCACCATCTCCACTATTGCTAGGAGTCTTAGCAGGGGTCATTCTTGTGGATTCCTAAGAATTTCTCTAGCACAAGATTTCTCTCTAATCCCATAATGGTTCCCTCTATCAAGATAGCACTTTCATTGCTCTACCCCTTCATCCCTCCCCCAACTCGGTCTTCTTGATCCCACATGTTTCCATCCCGTCCCTTCTAACCCTTTCCCAGTTTACTCAGGTGATCTTAACTATTTTCAGTTCCTGGGGTCCTCCATGTATGTCCCTTTTAAGGTCCCTCTTTTTTACCTAGCTTCTCTGGAGTTGTAGATTGTAGACTAGTTATCCTTTACTTTACATCTAATATCTACTTATAAGTGAGTACATACCATGTGTGGCTATCTGGATCTGGGTTACCTCACTGAGCATGTTTTTTCTAGTTCCATCTATTTGCCTGCGAATTTTAAGATGTCATTGATTTGTACCATTGTATAAATGTAGCACATTCTTTATCCATTTTTGATTGAGGGGCATCTAGGTTGTTTCCAGGTTCTGGCTATTACCAATAATGCTGCTATGAACATAGTTGAGCAAATGACCTTGTGGTATGATTATGTATCCTTTGGGTATATGCCCAAGAGTTATATTGCTGGATCTTGAGGTAGACTAATTCCCAATTTTGTGAAAAACTGCCATACTGATTTCCAAAGTGGCTGTACAAATCTACACTTCCACCAGCAGTGAAGTGTTTTTCTTACTACACATCCTCTCCAAGCATAAGCTGTCATTAGTGTTTTTGATCTTAGCCATTCTGACAGGTGTAAGATGGTATCTCAGAGTTGTTTTGATTTGTGTTTCCCTAATGAATAAAGATATTGAGCATGTCTTTAAATGTTTTTGACCATTTGAGCTTCTGTTGAGAATTCTGTTTAGATCTGTACTCCATTTTAAAAATTGGATTACTTGGTATTTTGGTGTCTAGTTTATTGAATTCTTTATATATTTTGGAGATCAGTCCTCTGTCAGATGAGGGGTTGGTGAAGATATTTTCCCATTCAATAGGCTTCAATTTTGTCTTACTGACTATATCCTTTGCTTCCTTTGCTTTACAAAAACTTCTCAGTTTCAAAAGGTTCCATTTATTGATTGTTGTGCTCAGAGTCTGTGCTACTAGTGTTCTATTTAGGAAGTGGTCTCCTGTGCCAATGTGTTCAAGGCCACTTCCCACTTTCTCTTCTATCAGGTTCAGTGTACCTGGATTTATGTTGAGGTCTTTGATATTCTTGGACTTGAATTTTGTGCATGGGATGAACTTAGAACTATTTGCATTCTTCTACATGTCAACATCAGGTTATACCAATACCATTTGATGAATATGCTTTCTATTTTGCATTGTACAATTTTGGCTTCTTTGTCAACAATCAGGTGTCCATTGGTGTGTAGATTGTTATCAGGGCATTCAATTTGATTCTATTCATCCATGTGTCTGTTTTTATGCCAGTACCAGGCTGCTTTTTATTATTATAGCTCTCTAGTAGAGCTTGAGGTCAGGATTGGTGATGCCTTGGGAAATTTGTTTATTGTACAGGATTGTTTTGGCTATGCTGAGTTTTTTGTTTTTCTATATGAAGTTGAATATTTTTTGAGGTCTGTGAGGAATTGTGTTGGGATTTTTTTATGGGAATTACATTGAATTTGTAGACTGCTTTTGCTAAGACTGTCATTTTTACTATGCTTATCCTACCTATCCAAGACCATGAAAGATCTTTCCATTTTTTGGTATCTTCTGCAATTTCTTTATTCAGACTTAAAGTTGTTGTCTTACAAATCTTTCACTTGTTTTGTTAGAGTTACCACAAGATATTTTATGTTATGTGTGTCTATTGTAAAGGGTGATGTTTCTTTGATTTCTTATTCAGCCCATATATCATTTGTATATAGGAGGGCTACTGATTTCTTTGAGTTAATCTTGATTACTACCACATTACTGAAGGTGTTTATCAGCTGTAGGAGTTTATAGTCACTTATGTATTCTATCATATTATCTGCATATAATGAAAGTTTGACTTCTTCCCATCCAATTTGTATCCCCTTGATCTTTTTTTGTTGTCTAATTGCTCTAGTTAGAACTTTGAGTACTATACTGAATAGATGTGGAGAGAGTGGACAGCTTTGTCTTGTTCCTGATTTTAGTGGGATTGCTTTAAGTTTCTTTCCATTTAGTTTGATGTTGGCTGTTGGCTTGCCATACATTGCCTTTATTATGCTCAAATATGTTCTTTGTATTCCTGCTCTCTCCAATACCTTTTTCATGAAGGGATGTTGAATTTTGTCAAAGGCTTTTTCATCTTGTAATGATATGATCTTTTTTTTCTTTTAAGTTTATTCATATGGTGGATTACATTGACAGATTTTTGTTTGTTGAACCATCCCTACATCTCTGGGTTGAAACCTACTTGATCATGGTAGATCTTTTTTTTTTTTTTGATGTTTTCTTGGATCTGGTTTGCTAGTATTTCATCTAGTATTTTTGAATCAATGTTCATAAGGTAGATTTACCTGTAATTCCCATTCCTAATTGTATCTTTGTGTGGTTAGGTATTGGTAACTGTAGCCTCATAAAAGGAGTTTGGCAATGTGCCTCCTGTTTTTACTATGTGAGATAACTTGAGAGGTATTAGTATTAGTCCTTCTTTGAAATTCACTCTCTGAATACTCAGACCAAAAGGGGAGATCCTGACTCTAAGAATCCTCAGACTAAACGGGAACTGTCTGTGTTTTTTACTTTGAGAAATCTGTTTAGTTTTGTAGCTCATTTTTAAATTTGCTTATTTTCTTATTATTTAATGTTTGGATTTTTAAATACCCTAAAATTAATATTTTTTCAGATGTATAGCTGGAGAAGATACCCTCCACCATGGGTTGCATTTTCACTCAATTGATAGTTATTATATAGAAGTTTCTTTCTATTCCATTTATCTTTAATTTTATTTCCTGTGCTAATCGAATCCTATTTTAAAAGTCTATATCTTTGCCTCAATGTCAAAATATACTCCCTACTTTATCCTTTGGCAGTTCTGGGTTATCAGAACTTTTGTTGGGGGTCCTTAGTGCTTTTAGATTTGAGTTTTTACACAGGATAAGAGATACCTATCAAACATAATTTCTATATATTGATATCCAGGATTATAAGAACTATTTTTAAAGATGCTATACTTTCATCAATGTATATTTTAGGCATATACATTTGGTATGTCATGTGGCTATAGTTGTATGGACTTATATCTTGGCCTTCTATTTTATTCCAATGACCTATGTTACCATTTTTGTGCCAGCACCATGCTGTGGATCAATAATTAAAAATGTGTCCCATATGCACACTGGAATTTTCAGATGTAAAGAAAAATAAACTTGTAAAATTTAAATGTAAATGAATGGAATCAAAGAAAAGCCAAACCAGTCTAGGTCCAGAAAGACAAATGCCCCATGTTTTGTCTCATATAAGATCGAACTTCAACTCTTTAGTTTTGCTTGATAAACATGGAGCATCTGTAGAAGCCAGAAAACTAGGAAAGGGTAAGCAATGCCTTAGTAATTTAGGGATAGTAGGATATATGTACAATGAAAGTTGGGAAGAGAAATACTGGTCATTGAAAAGTTTAAAAAGAAGGGATAAAGTTTGAGGACATAAAAGAGTATAATCAGGTTATCTAAATATAAGAGTACAAGAAAAACCATATGGAAATATACCATCTTGTAATTCAATTAAGAAATATAAAACTGATTGAAGGGAGATACCCTGGATGGTGAGATATGCTGATCCTAAAAGCAGTGAGTCTATAACAAAATTCTCAATGCTAGCTGTGGGATATCTCCATAGCAATTATTGATCAGGAATACTCCAGAGCCATTTAATACAGTACAGGCACTGGTCAATTCTTTTAGATAGCAACCAGAACTAGAGAATAAGGCCCTGTTGAAGACACCACATACCTTAGCTACAAAATATAGAGAAAGTACGCTTAAACTAAGGTGGAAGCCTAGTCCCTGATGGATAGCTTTCAAAGTGGCAGAGGTTGCTTTGTATCTTATTTGTGAATAAAAAGAAATCTACAGTCTTAGGAAGCTGTGAATTCTATGAACCACAAAAACAACCAGCTAGGCAGTACCTGCCCACCTGTATAACAGTAGTATGGATGTAATGGGGGATTTGTGGCCCACTATACAGGATAGAATTCCTTCATGGCAATATAAACCTGACGAATAACCCACAGCTGGGGAAATTGTAGGCACAAAGGGAAAATATGGTTGCATAGCTAAATTAGCACAGTTCAGACTTTCTTCTAAGTATCTTTGATTATGCCCATAGACAAAAAATACTCTCAATCTTAGTCATGTAATTCTTTCTTGGCATTGAATAACAGTATTTGCAGAAATACATGGCTACTCAAGAATCTGAGAAGAAACGGATATTGAGAATTCAACTCTAAATAATATATTTGTTCTACCTCCTCTAAGACTAAGGTAACATTGCAGAGGAGGGGGCTGGAACAATGTAAAAAAGCTGGAAGACAGGGAGAAGGGCTTCAAAATGACGTCATCTCAGGATACCATAACCATAGCCATTGCAATCATGAACTAGAAGCAACTGTGGTTACTCACCCTGGGCCTTCACAAGACTAGCTCTATCAAAAATGAGTCCTGGGTAGATGAAGAGGCTCATGGTACCATCACTGCTGAACCCATGATTAAATTCTGGGAGAAATGGAGTCATTGTCTCCAGCTGTGTACCAGCTGATAAGCTCACAAAGCCTGCCAGATAGATCCAAACTCATGTCCACTCATTTAGTCCTGCTTAAACATAGTCTGCTACAAACAAAATAGAGTACTGATTTCAAGGAACAGATTTGTGGAAGAGAGGTGTGTGTGTGGGGGGGGGTAAAATATTAAAATATAGCAGAGTGAGAGTGATTACTATGCAATGTATCAAATAGTCAAAGAGCAAAATTTGACCAGTAAAAGAAGAGTCAAGTGTGCAGCAAGTAACTCATTCTTGAAGCCATGAATTTTGATTACTGTCTCACATAGGTTTGGAAGTTGGAAGACATGAGGGGGATGAGGTAGTGGGTTATGTGGAATGTTCTAAATTCAAGTAAATGAATGAAACAACAAGAAAAATGGTCTTGAAAGAAGGCAGAAACATACTGAATTTTCCTCCCTCGCTCATTTCATTTCATGCTGGAGCCCACTAAGCAAGGAAACAGCAAAAGTGTATGCACAGGTTTTTCTGATGTCCAGTTGTTGTTCTCTTTACAGGGATAAAAAAGAATTGTGAGCTCTAAGCATTGGCTTCAGTCTCTACTCTAACTGGATATGCAAACAGGGAGTTTGTTTGCACATTGAAGATCTTTACTCAAAAGAGAAGTTCACTATGCTAATAGTGTGTGATACAAAGTAACTGTGTTAACTGGTGTCCATCTTCAGTTCACAGAAGCTCAGATATATATTGGTGCTTAGAATGCCTTATGTGCTGAAGGTCTCTCCCCCATACCTCTCTCTTAAACTCTGTATTTGACACTATAGACCATGGGCAAACCTGCTTAATGAACCACAATGTTTCTAAAGGGATAGTATTTCACCAGACATGTCTATGAACAAATCAGCCTGTAAGTTACTGCCATTTATAAGTTTTAAAATACATAGCATCTTATACTTGTTACAAAGCCACTTGAGGCTGATAGGATATGTAACTTTGCTAATAATATATTTTTATGTTCTTAGATTATTTCTAAAATGTCATTGAAAGTTTTTTGACCCTGTGAAATTTTTGAGAAACTGGAAATCAGGGCTGATAGACACATTACTGTGTGTACTACAGATAGACTTGTGGATCCCTTTGTCTATCTGAAGTCCTCTGAGATAGAATCATCTGTTCTGATACATTTTGGTTTTCTTCTCTACTGCATCAGGTATTAGGATTAAATATACAAGGACAGTTTTTCATCTAACTATTCATGTTTTATTTCCTAAGAAGAGCCCATTTCTTATGAAATCTGACAAGATGAATCTTAGTTTACTGTTTATTCAATGAAAGAGAAACAGTGTGGTGTGTAATTCTACCAGAATGGGCTCGTTTACAAAACATCAGTGATTGTGCCAACTGGAGAAAAGACAAGACTCGGTAAATTTATCCTCCATGTCTGTTCCTTAAGAAAGGAACATTCTTAATTTTTCAATGCAAAAGAGGAATCTAGCCACAAAGACTCAAAGTTAATAAAACCAAATTGTAAGAGTGGATAGAGAAAATGTGGTACATCTACACAATGGAGTACTATTCAGCAGAAAAAAATAATGGAATCATGAGATTCGCAGGCAAATGGATGACACTAGAAGAAACCATCCTGAGTGAGGTAACCCAGTCACAAAAAGAGAAACATGGCATGTACTCTCTCATATATGGATTTTAGACATAGATCTGGGGAGTGACAGCCTACAATCCTATGGCCAGAGAGTCTGGGAAACAGAAACTTTATTTAGTGGCTGATCGAAGAAGAGGCAGATTCCCTTGGTTAAGTACTGAGCTGAACTCAAGAAAGCCAGTAACAGAGAGGGAGGACTGATGATCAAAGGGATTAAGACTGGGCTGGTTTAACCCCCAGAAACAGCTGACCAGACAAAGGTTAACTCTTGAATCCCAGGCATCAGCCTGGGAAGCCAGCATGGGACTGATCAAGACCCCCTGAATGTGGGTGTCAGTGAAGAGGCCTAGGGAATCTATTGAGCCTTGGGCAGCAGATCAGTACCCATCCCAAGTATACACATGGACTTTGGACTCCCATAGAACAATGTGAGGTGCACTCTCACCCTGAACTCTTGGAGAAGGGTATAGGCCCTGCCCTATATGAAATGACAGATTATGCACACCCCCATGGAGGGCCTCACCCTCCCTGGGGAAATGAGGGGATAACGGGGGGGGGGGGGAGGGCACGGGAGGAAGGGAGGGAATGGGAGAGGGACCTGGAACTGATTTGTGAAGCAACCTTGTTTCTTATCTAAATTTAAACTGGAAATAAAATTAAATGTGTTTTTATCTCTAAAAAAATAGTAAAAATTATTAACTATAAAACCCTTTTTAATTATGATCAATCCAGTGTTTTCTAAATACAGTTGACTGCCAATTTCTTTTCTGCACATAAAGAAATAATTTAGTTAGAGTCCTCTATAAAAAATGGAATGAAATAAAGAAAACTGTATATTAAGGGCATTAATGAAACCTAATACCTAGAGTAATAAGTAGCCCAGTAATGCATCTGAATAGTCTAAACTCTGGTGAAAGAGGACATTTAATTGGAAAGGTTTCCAATGTTTGGTCTATGAAAACACAATTTAGGCATCTGAAAGCAGAGGAAGATTTCAAATGAAGCTGAGTTGGTAATGTTTATGCTAGCAATGATGTGCTCAGTATGAGCCTCTCCACTGTGCACCCTTGAGGTGTAAATGCACATGAATAAATATGTGTTTTGCCTACAAACGAGGAGTCACTTGATAAAGACAATTCATGAATTAACTTGCAACAAATCAACATGTGTGATTGGTAAATTGATGTTATTTGATAGATGTATATATCTGACATTAACTAAGTGTACAGGTTTCGTGGTTATTTCAGGAAATTCACTGATGATTCTGTCCATTCCCATTATTATAAACAGCTTTAACCGACTCTCTATCTCTACATATATACAGAAGAACATTCTCCATCAGACTATATTATCAGAGATTGGGGGCCAGGCACATAAAATCTAATGACAATTAATTAGTTTTGGCTATGTCATTAATGTTCTTTAAACACCACGCTCATTTTCTGTAATCCTTTTCCTACCTGTCAATCCCAGCAAACATCCAGTATGATACAATTTATATGGACCATTCAAGCTTTATGCAGAGCATTCATCAGCACCTTTGCTACACAAGTTGTACTTTTTCTTCTTTTATCCATTCCTCTTCTATTTGTTTTCCTAGTATGACATTCTTGTTGATTAGAGTTTTAACATATTTCATCTTGTATTGTATTTATACCTAAACAGCATCTAACATATAACAATGCTCAAAAACTGTTAGTAGATTAATGAGAAAAAAAACCCCTAGGAGACAGTTTTTGTTTCTCTCTAGTCTAGGCCCAGATCGCTGCTACCTTTAAAAGCTATCCTTCTACAGCTCTTCTGCTAGAGGGTATCAACTTCCCTGGCTGCTATCTCTTCCACTAGAGGACACAAGGAAGAAGTCATAAATGAGTCAGATGAGAACTCAAAGAACCAATATGGGAAGTTATGGAATGAAGCTTCTCAGGCTGGCAAATGCTTCAGATGGACGATATTAAACAAGAGAAACAGATTCTCTCAAGTTATTGTGATTAATATTTCTCAGCTCAAGCGGTCACACATTTTACTTCCTATTAGAAAGTCTAGACACCAACCCAGCCACAAAAAGCTTTGACCTACAGTTTGTCCTGCCTGCAATATGTTTTGGGACCAGAACATAGTAGAATGATCATCAAAAATACCAAAGAAACTTCATCCAGCAACTGATGGGAGCTGATGTAGAATCCCAACAGCCAGACATTAGGTGGAGCTCAGTAAGTGATGGGGGAAGTCCTGTGTATATGTCAATAAAGCACTGTTGGCCAATAGGGAAGCAAGATAGGGGGGACTAGGAATCCAGAAGGACTCTGGGTAGGAGAAACACAGGGAGTCAAGATGTAACTGCCATAGGGATAAGAAGCCCGGAAGCTTCTCTGGTAAGAGAAATACTTAGATTAACAATTATGAGATAAATACTTAAGTCAGAGCTAGCCAGAAAGAAACAAGCAAGGCCAACAGCTTCATAATTAATATAGCCTCCTGTGTGTTCATTTGGGACTGATGCAGCTCTGGAACCAGGCTGGCAGGAAGGCTTCTCTTTACAAGTAAGTTCTGTGGAGGAGTAGGGGGAAGGATCAGAGGAACCAGGGCATTCAGGGATACCAAGAGAACACAGAACCAACTGATGGGACTCATGGGGGATTGCTGAGATCAGGGACCTGTATGGGTCTGACCTAGGTCCTCTGCATAGATGTTAAGGCTAAGCAGGTTGGTGTTCTTGTGGGCTCCTACAGTGGGAGGAAGGGGGGAATCTGACTCTTTTGCCTACTTATGGGACCCTTTTTCCTCCTACTGTGTTGCCTCCTCCAGCCTTGATGTGATGGTATATGTCCTTTCTTGTTATGCAATGTTTGTTTGATGTCCTGGGAGGTCTACTTTTTTCTTAGAGGATTACAGTGTGGGGGTGGATCTGAGGGAAGGGGAGGTTAGGCAAGAGAGGTTGTGGGGGAGGGAGGGTAAACTGCCATTGAGATATAATATATGAGAGAAGAATGAATGAAAGAGAGAGAGGGAGAGAGAGAAGGAGGGAAGGAAAGTCTCCTTGGTTTGTGTGTGGTGTTCACATTAGTTCCTAATTGTTTCTTGTAAGAACATTAGTCTTACCACAGGAGTTCCAAGACTTTTTGGTGTAATTTAAACTTAATAGCTTTTATCTGCTAGAGAGCTTAGTTTCTAAATGAATCTGAACTGGCAGAGGGCAGATAAATATTGCCAGAACATACAAATTCAACCCATAAAAATGCATGGCTTTGGTTGTTTCCTACACATCAGGTACTATTTAACACTGGCTGTTAAGGGAAAGAGAAGAATGACTTTGTAACAAGAATTGTTTGGTGTTTCAAAAATCCTAAAATTGTTTCTTTCTATATTTTGTTTTGGTTATATTTCAGGAGCTTTTTTTGTCCTGAGAAAAATTTCTGAAAGAGGCTGCTTGTTCATGAAATTTTATCTAAAATAAGATGGCATGTTAAGAGGATACATTTTCTAGGAATTATTATCAGTCAATTCCAAAAAAGTTCCCACTGATTTGGAGCAGTTGGGAGCAGGCAGCAGTAATTTCATAAGCATTCTCAACTCCTCCCCACTTTCACCTGTGAAAATTGGCTTGAAAAGGATGGAACTGAATGAACCAGAAACATCAGTGCTCCTTGCTTTTACACAAAGACCATTTATATTTCTTTCACCTTTTGCATATTCATTCAAGGGAATGCTAGGTCCATTGCCTATGTTGTTGTAACTTTCTTTAGGGAATTAAGGCTCATAGAGAGCTTTGATGTAATGGTGTTACTTTATCCGCTGAGAGTATAAAATGATTTACCAGTACACATTCTTGATTTTGGGGGAGAGTTTGGGAGATGACTCAGTGGGTAAAGAGCTTGTTGTGAAAATATAAGAACCTGAGTTTGGGTTCCTAGCATCCATGTAAAAGGCCAGCTGTATCACAGCAGTTCATATCTAATTTCAGTACTGATAAGGCAAAGACAGGAGGATTCCAAGGCAATCTTGGTCAGACACCCTAGCCAAACTATCAAGTTCCAGGTTCACTGGAAGGACCAGTCTCAAAAAATAAGGTAGGGAGGAATTAAGTAAGGAAAACACCCATATTAAACTCTGATATTTCCACACAGAGAAGGACACTGTATAACACAACACACACACACACACACACACACACACACACATACACACACATATGCTCATACATACACTCACACACAAACATACACATACACACTTTTATACACATTAAACAGATGAAGGGAGACTAGATACAAAGGAATGCTTGAATATCACAATGACTGATGTTTATGGAGTGGCTGACTCTAAGAAAGCAACAAAAGCAACTTATTTTCCTCATTCCTGTTAGAAATGAAAACTACAATGTTTGATAATTAAGAGAATATATAAACAAATAGAAATTCAGTTGATTAATGACAAAACATTTAAAAAGTAATTATCACTATTTTTAAATTTTATTTATTCTTTTAAATTTCATTTTACATTCCAATCAAAGTTATCCCTCCCACTCCCTTTGACTCCCCCCAGCCCACCACCAGTCCACTCCTCCTCATGGGTAAGGGCTCCCATGAGGAGTCAACAAAGTCTTGCACAATAGGTTAGGACAGGGTCAAGCCTCTCTCCCATGCATTTAGGCTGAGCTTGGCATCCCCTCATAGGGAATGGGCTCCAACAAGCTAGGTCACGTACCAGGTTTGTATTGTGGTCCTACTGCCAGGTGCTCCAGGGCCTAGACTGATCCCCTAGATTCACCACAGCTGTCAGTATAGGGTTCTTGAGTTTCCACGAGCTTGGTCCAGCTGTCTCTGTAGATTCTCCATCATGATCTTAACCTCTCTTTCTCATATATTTCCTCCTACCTCTCTTTAATTGGATTCCCAGAGCTCGGCCTGGTTCTTGGTTGTAGATCTCTGGATCTGGTTACATCAATTACTGGATGAAGGCTCTTAAGGTGATAGTTGGGGTATGGGGTATTCACCAATCTGATTACAGGGGAAGGCCACTTTGGGCATCCTCACCACTATTGCTAGGGCTCTTAGCTGGGGTCATCCTTGTGCATTATTGGGAATTATCTTAGCAACAGGTTTCTTCCTAAGCCCATAGTGGCACCCTCTATTAGATACCTTTTTCAGCCAGGTGGTGGTGGAACACACCTTTAATCCCAGAACTCGGGAGGCAGAGGCAGGTGGATCTTTGCAAGTTCAAGACCAGGCTGGTCTACAAGAGCTAGTTCCAGGACAGCTCCAAAGCCACAGAGAGACCCTGTCTAAAAAAAAAAAAGACACCTTTTTCATTGCTCTTCCACTGCATCCCTCCCCCGTCAACCATCCCATTCCCTCATATCTTCCCCATTACCAAAGTGATCAATGTGTCCCCCTTAGAGTTTTCCTTGTTAACTAGCTTCTCTGAGCTTTGGATTGTCTGGTTATCCTTTACTTTACATGTAATATCCACTTTTGAGTAAATACACACTGTGTTTGTCTTCTGAGTCTGGGTTATGTCACTCAGGATTTTTTTTTAGTTCCATCCCTTTGCCTGCAAATTTCATAAGGTCATCATTTTTTACAGCCGAGTAGTACTCCATTGTATAAATGTACCACATTTTACTTATCCATTCTTCGGTTGAGGTACATCTAGGTTGTTTGCAGGTGCTGGCTATTATAATGCTGCAATGAACATTGTTGAGCAAGTGCCACTGTGGTATGATTGAGTATCCTTTGAGTATATGAATTATTATATAGCCAAGAAATGTCTAAAAACTCAGGAACATAAAAATAGACATTTGTTCATTGCTGAATATTTCCTTATAGATTATCCTATTCTGTCACATCACTAGGTTAATAAAAGTCAACACAATGGAAATGCCTATCTTAGAATCATTGATATGAAAAAATAATCTGGTTCTGCCACTGACATTAAATTAGGTAGCAAAGGTTTTAGTATTTGAGTAAGAAGTGAGTATTGTAAAGAAATTCTACAATTTGCATGATTTAATCAGGATTCCAACATTAGGATAATTACCTTTAGCATGTATGATATTTGATATGTTAAAAATGTCAGATAAATCAACCAAGAAAAACTTATTTAGATTATTACATTAATAACATTTTCTTAATACAAGTATATGTATGACTCACTTTCAGTTAAATAAAAAGTGAAGGTTTGTAACTGATCCAGAGGACAAATCAGATTTTTTGGATTTTCTCTGGTGAAGACAGTGGAAATTCATTCTTGCTCAGCATTGTTGTTCCATCTCATACACTCTACACTAACACTCTGAAGGCAGAGGAAGCTGTAAAGCCCGTTGAGTTCAGAGTGAAAAGACATGGGAAATCTCAGGTTTATTTCTTCTGGTGACTGATTTCTTCGTTTTCTCTTAAGATGGTATGAGAATATGTGCTCTGTCTGCAGCCCACCAAGAACTGAAAAAAAGGCCCTGGCATAAAGGTCAGCAGTACCAAAAAGCACAAACCATCCAATGTACTGTGACTAATGGAGTAATTAAAAGGACACAGGGATTAGAAAATATTTCTATTTATCGTTCTCTTATATTTTCCCAAAATGAAGTTTGACTTTGACTTTGCTAAACCCATCTTTACATGTTTTCCAAAGAATTATTGCTATGTTTATTCTAAAAATAACACCTACAATATCATCAGCCTCAGGTATTATTCAACTACACATACTATATTTCACTTCTTAACCTCTGAGCCATCTCTTCAGCCCCATATATTTCATTTCTTAAAAAAATGGTTTGTGATTCTTACATAATTATGAAGAAAAGATTTACAAAGTATGTTGAATTCTTTTTCCTCCTTCTGGTCTTTGAAATATCAATTTTACTGATAAAATGTTTCTTTTGCTTTGGATAATAGTCAATTTCCCTAAACACAAGACATATCCTCATCTTGAAAACACATTTTAATTGAAGTAAAGTTAAAAGTAATTGCCAGTTCTTAGTATAGCCCTGCACTAGACAGCTTGGTGAACTATTATGGAATTATGGAATTAACATTAATAAAAACTTGGACATTTTCATGTCTTAGTGACCTGTAGTGATAAAACAATTGGACTCTATGTTGGATGACATTAGGTATGGGGAAATGAAGTTCTAACACCACACAATGGATTTTTTATTGTACCTGTAAGCTACAATTAATTAGATGTAATGTTATTTTTGTGACAAGAAAGTTTGTTTTTAACACCTATTAAAAGGGGGTGAAAATGATGTCTTGATAAGAATTCTGAAATAATAGCAGAACACAGTAAGGAGAAAAGTTCTTCCCAAAATTCTGTTATTAATAACAAATCATTTCAAAATTAGCTAACTTAAAAATCTCTAAATGCAAAGAAATATAATTAATGTGTGACAATATTTTATGTAAAAAGAAAGGGAATAATTAGTAGTGTTTTTTACATTAAAAGCATTTTCAAAATACAACAGTTCATGCTTGTATATGTGTGAGAGAGACAGCATGTATATGAGGATGCCCTG
Source organism: Mesocricetus auratus (assembly GCF_017639785.1). NCBI lineage: Eukaryota > Metazoa > Chordata > Mammalia > Rodentia > Cricetidae > Mesocricetus > Mesocricetus auratus. The sequence goes on from NW_024429194.1 coordinate 61,170,166, forward strand.
ACCCATGTATATGCATGTGGTGGACAGAGATCAACGTCAGATATCTGTATCTATCGCTAAATTTACATTTTATTCTTTCTCTATTTTTTATTTAAATCAGATCAAACTTGTTTTACATGTCAATCCCAGTCCCCTCTCCCTCCCCTCCTCCACTGACTAATCCCCTATTCCATGCCCTTTCCTCACCCCAAGTAGGGTGAGGCCTTCTATGGGGGATCTTCAAAGTCTGTCATATCCTTTGGAGCAGGGCCTAGGCCCTCCCACATGTGTCTAGGCTGAGAGAGTACACCTCTATGTGGAATGGGCTCCCAAAGTCCATTCATATGCTGGAGATAAATGCTGATCCACTACAGAGGCCCCATAGATTGCCAAGGCTGCCTCACTGATACCCACATTCAGGGGGTATGGATCATCCTATGATGGTTTCCAAGCTATCAATCTGTGGTCCATGTGCTCCCACTTGATCAGTTCATCTGTTTCTGTGGGTTTCACCAGCCTGGTCTTGAACCCTTTGCTCATCCTTCCTCCCTCTCTGCAATTAAATTCCAGGAGTTCAGTTCAGTGTTTAGCTATGAGAGTCTGCTTCTGCTTCCATCAGCTACTAAATGAAGGCTCTAGGATGGCATATAAGGTAGTCATCAATCTCATTTTAGGGGAAGGACATTTAAGGTAGCCTCTCCACTATTGCTTAGCTTATTAGTGTGGGTCAACCTTGTAGACTTCTGGACATTTCCCTAGTGCCAGATTTCTCTTTAAACCTATAATGGTTCCCTTTATTATGGTATCTCTTTTCTCACTCTCCTCTATTCTTCCCCGGACTCACCTTTCCTGATCCCTCATGTCCTCCTCTCCCCCTTCTTCTCCCCTTCTCTTTCTCCTAGCTCCCACTCCCCTCCTCCCATGATCTCAATTTGCTCAGAAAATCTAATCCTTTCTTCTCCAGGGGTCCATGTAGGCCTCTCTTAGGGTCTTTTTTGTTTCCTAGCTTCTCTGGCAGTGTGGATTATAGGTAGGTAATTCTTTGCTCTATTTATAAAATCCATATATGAATGTGTAACGTGCATCCTTCCCACCAGCCACCTGAGTCCTGTTGCTGGTTATCACCCAAATAACATATTAGATACTATATTAATTATGAAGCTGTTGGCAGTCTGCTATGGTTTCTTAATGGCTAGCTCTGACTTAATTATTAACCCATAATTACTAACATATATTTGTATAAGGCCTTATGTTTCAGAGAGAACCATCCTCTCTTTCCGGGGATCACATGGTGACATCTCTCTTCACTATATTTCCCAGAATCCTCCTAGACTCCTAGTCCCTACTATCTTGCTTCCCTATTGGCCAACAGTGCTTTATTCATCAACATATACACAGAAGGACTTTCCCCATCATGAGTGATTACCTACCCTGTTTATGTTTTTGTGACTAGATTACCTCGGTCATGATGCTTTCTTCTAGTTCCATCCATTTGCCTCCAAATTTCAAGGTTCCATTGTCTTTTATGCTGAGTAGTACTCCATTGTGTAAATATACCATAGTTTCTCTATACATTCTTCAGTTGAGGAGCATCTAGGTTGCTTCCCAGTTCTGGCTGTTACAAATAATGCTGATATGAAAATAGTAGTACAGATGTACTTGTATGAATGCACATCTTTTGGGTATATGCCTACGAGTGAAATAGCTGGATATTGAGGTAGACTGATACCTATTTTCCTGAGGAATCTCCATACTGATTTCCAAAGTGGATGTATGAGTTGGCACTTCAACCAGCAGTGAATGAGTGTTCCCCTTTCTCCACATCCTCTCCAGGAAAAACTGTCATTGATGTTTTTGATTTTAGTCATTCTGACAGGAGTAAAATGATATCTCAGAGTTGTTTTGATTTGCAGTTCCATGATGGCTACGGATGTTGAGCATTTTCTTAAGTGTCTATCAGCCATTTTACACTCTTCTATTGAGAATTTTCTATTTAGTTCTGTACCCCACTTTTTAATTGGATCCTTTGGTGTTTTAGAGACTTGCTTCTTGAGTTCTTTGTAAATTTTGGGGATCAGCCCTCTGTCAGATGTGAGGTAGGTGAATATCTTTTTCTATTCTGTGGGTTCCTTGTAGCTATTGTGAAGGATGATGTTTCTCTGATTTCTTTCTCAGCCAATTTATAATCTATGTACAGTAGAGCTACTGATTTTTTTAATTAATCTTATATCCTGCCACTTTGCTGAAGGTGCTTATCAGCTGTAGGAGTTCCCTGGTAGAGTTTTTCAGGTTACTTATGTATGTTTGGTGTTTTAATTATTATGTGCCAAGGGGATTTTTTTTGTGCTCCACTATATTTGGTGTTCTGTAAGCTTCTTGTACCTTCATTGGCATGTCTTTCTTTAGGTTGGGGAAGTTTTCTTCTATGATTTTGTTGAATATGTTTTCTGTACCTTTGAGTTGGGTTTCTTTGCCTAATTCTATACCTATTATTCTTAGGTTTGATCTTTTCATGGTGCCCCATATTTCCTGGATATTTTGTGTTATGAATTTGTGGTACTTAAGATTTTCTTTGATCAATGAATCTCTCCTAGTTAATCTTCAATGCCTGAGATTCTCTCTTCCATGTCTTGTATTCTGTTGGTTATGCTTGCATCTGTAGTTCCTGATTGTTTACCCATCTTTTCTAATTCCAGCATTACCTCCGACTGTGGTTTTTGTTTTCGTTTTTTTGTCTATATTTCAGCTTTCAACCCTTGCACTGTTTGGATGGTTTCTTGCAATTTTTGGTTTGTTTTTTCTTCCATTTATTTAAAGGATTTTCTCATTTCCTCTTTTAGGGTCTCTATCATCTTCATGAAGTTGTTTTTAAGGTTGTTCTCTTCTGCTTCATCTGTGTTGGGATGTTCAGGTCTTGTTGGTGTAGAGTCCCTAGACTCTGGTGGTGTCATATTGGTTTTTCTGTTGTTCAGTGTGTTCTTACATTGTCATCTTCCCATCCCCTATTCCCGTGGGTGCTGGTGGAGTCTCTTCCTTTCCTGGTGGGTACAGGTCTAAAATTCTCCTCTAGTGGGTTCAAGCAGGTCCAATACTCTGATAGGTCTCACGGTGGATGCAGGGAGATCTGAGGCACTCCCTCTTCTGGTGGGTGGGAGTTGGACTAGCACAGTGTTGTCAGAAGACTCCTGGTCGACCTGCCTGCAGTTCCCAGGCCAGGAGATCCCAAAGTAAGCAAGTGGAAGTTGGTCCCAATAGAGGGGCCAGAGATCACCACTGTTCTGAGTGAGGGCAGGAGTAGCCTAGTGATCTCAGCAGAGTCGAGGTTGCTTGGTCTGCTGGAGACAAGTCCTGAACTTTACATTTTTTTTGGAACAAAGGCACTCACTAATTCTGGAGCTCATTGTTTATGCTAGATTGTAGGACTGGTGAGTTCCACAAACTACTGCCTGTCCCACCTCTTAATATGGCAATACTCAGGTGAGCTACCACATCCAGGTTTTATGTGGGTTCTGGGGCACCCAACTGGTCCTCAAGCTTGACATAGGCAAGAACTTTGTCCACTTAGCAGTCTTCTCAAGCATGCAACACCTTTCTGATAATTTCTAGAAAGTACCTTCAATTATCAATTATCAAATTACTTTTATATATTAGGTTCTATGTTGGTATCTAGTTATAGTTCACAAATTTAAGGCATTGTTGGTGATAATCAGGTATGCCAAGCAAGTGAACTTCAGCATGTGATATTGAAAGTGCATGCTTATTATTATTTCTTGTATTTGTATTTAATGAGGGATGAGTGATTATAAAAAGATAACAAACACTTGTCCATCATCTAAGCAAGAGATGCAAACACAAAATTACTTCTTTTGTGGTTTCTCAAATATTTTGTACCACTATAAGAAATGTCACCAACTGAGTAATTAACAAACAACAAATACTTTCTCACTTCATGGAGGTAGAAAGTTCAAAATCAAAGTATTAATATCTGGAAGATCTTTCTGCTGTGTTGCCATGTGGTAGAAAGCAGGAGGGCAAAGGTCAATGAGCTTCTTTCCCACCTGTCAGGAGAGGGGAGGAGAAACTATTTGCTGTTGCAAATTCTTTATCTTCTGCAATTAATCCTTCTGCCATCATAACCTAAAATCTTTTGAACTCTATCAGATAGTTTTGTGTGTTTTGCATCTTGGATGCTAATATATTTGCACTTACAATTGCTGCATGTTTTCATTAAATTCAGCATTTTATCAGCATATTATGTCTGTCTCTAGCAATTGAATTTGTCATTGTTTTGAAATTATCCTTATCTCATAATCCTACTAATTCTTCCTGCTTTCTTTTGTGGAGGTGATCAAGTTCTTTTGTTGTTGATTTGTTTTGAGACGGGATCTTTCTATGTAGTTGTGACTGACCTCAGCTCATTACATAGACCCAACTGGCCTTGAACTCATAGGAATCCATCTGCCTCTGCCTCCCAAATGCTCCTGTTATTTTTATTTCAAGCTATGTATATATAGTATGTATCTAAAACGAACTTCTTAGAGATAACATAATGCTTGGTCATATATTTAAAATCTATCTACCGGTATCTATTGTTTTCCCTGTTTTTATGTTATTGAAAATAAATCGTTCCATACATCATATTCTGATCAGAGTTTTCCCTCTCCTAACTCCTATGAGGTCTTCTTAACCTTCCCTCCCATTCAAATCCACACCCTTTCTGGCTCTCCTTAGAAAACAAACAAACATCTCAACAAGCAATGATAAAACTAAATAAAATAAGACAAAAAAAAAAAAGAAACTGGAATAGGCAAAAAAAAAAATCAAACAGAAGACAAAGAGCCAAAGAAAAATTGTAAGAAACACATATAGACACAGACATACACATTTGTATACACAGGAATCCCATAAAAAGACAAAACCAGAACCCGGGATATGTATGTAAAGGATCTATAAGGTTAAAAACAGACAAAAAAGTAAACAAAAATAAACCCTGGAAAGCATTATAAGACAAAGGATCTCCAAAGATGTTCACTTTCTGTTGTCAAGCTAAGGCATGCATTTAAGCATGTCTGCTTTTTCCCTGGTGAGACTCTCTTAGAGAAGATTAAATTTTCATTTGTGAGTGGTTATCAGATGGTGGTAGCTTCTGGGTTAGGGATGATGTTTTGTGTCTACTTCTCTCAGCTCTGGGATGCCATCTGATGCAGATCCATACAGGCCCTGTGCTTGTTGCTACAGTCTCCATGAGTTCTTTCTCAGCACATCAGTCATGCTGTTTTAGAAAGCCTCATTTCCTTTTAGTCCTCCATCCCTCCTCCCAGAGGGAAAGGGATTTGATGCAGAAATCCTATTAAGATATCACTTTTTAATTTGTAAATTAAAACCAATTTTATTAATATAATGATATGTTTTAGAACCCAAATATATCACTTTATTTTTTAATTTTAATTTTTAATGTTTTTAATTTTCCATTTGCACTCTTTTTTTATTTTTTAATTTTCCTTTCCCAAACTTCTTGTGGTCTACCCAGGTAGTTCTAGCATTTCATTTAATTAAGTTTTTTGAGCATCACATTAAGAATTTCTCTATGGGGACTGGACAGATGGCTCAATGGTTCAGAGTTCTTGATGCTCTTATAGCAGACCTGTGTTCCTTCCCAGCACCCACATGGTGACTCATAACTACCTGTGATTCTGGTTTCAAAGAATGCAATGCCCTCTTCTGGTCTCTGTAGGCACCATCCATATATGCAAATATTTCACACACATAAATAAATCTAAAAGTAAATTTAAAAGGAATTTTCTGTATGCAGAGTCTTTTCTTCTCTCTTTTTTATTTAAATCAACTTTTATTATAGAAAAAACAACATTATTATTATTTTCAAATGTCACGTTGTTCTATTTCATAGAAAGTCAGTGGACTTTTACTAAAAAAGTAGACTTTGGATTCAATATACTCTTAACATCTTATAATAAAATAAATAGCTTGACTATGAACTAGTTTTGATCATAAGTATTTTAGGTCTTTAATGAGCCTATGCATGTTATCTACAGTGAGATGACATTTCTGATGAAGTGACAGAATATCCATTTTAAATGATTATATGCACATAAGGTGCAAAGTCTAAAATATACTTAGGTACTGGAATATGGATAAAAGAAAATACTTCCTATTTACTTTTGAAATTCCCTGATCTATTTTCTGCTTAAAGGCATATTTAAAATTGTTTTATGAAAAGAATATAGCCAAATAATTAATAAATGGCAAAGTCTAAAGGACCGAAGACTAAAAGTCTCTAGATCACAACTTTCAGTTTTAATAAATGAAAATAATAGGTCATCTGTTTACATAATTTGCTGTGAACAGTATATGTACAGTTTGTTTGTAAGTACTAAATAATAAATTGATATTACCCATCATTAATTACATGCATCTATACAACTCTGAATAAAATCTTGGGCACATACCAATGATTTTATGCATACATTTGGGAAATAACACATTTTACATTTTAAATTATGAATGCTTAGCTTCAAAACATCATAAAATCCAGAAATTAGAATGTGGGGGCCAAAATATATGTCAGTCTCTCAGCTGATCTCAACTAATTTTACCTACTTTTTGGGGTAGACAAGCTCCTAGGTAAAATCCATTGCAAGAGGTAGGGAAGTTGTTATTTTCTTCTGGTTTTCATAGTCTATTACCTATCACATCATTTCTTACATTAGTTGTCTGTCATTTGGTCTCTAGTTTGCTAGTATGCGTGTACTTTGCCATGAGCATCATCTAACTATATTTTCCCCTGTAGATTTAGGTCATGAACACTTTCTATAAGTAGATGAAATTGTTCATCTTATTTTTCCTAGTTTTTAATATTTATTGTTTACCAAAGACATTTAGTTAGATGATCGCCATGTGATTGATTTTATCACAAGTAATTCTACGAAGACACTTATATGAGTTTAAACTTTTTAATCTTAGTTTTTTAGTGGATTTCAAATATTATACATTTATAACACAAGTTAACTATTAGTCGGATTAACTGTTTTTATCTGATCAATAGCTATTCATATTTCAGCTATTTCTATTGCTTTTTAATTTGTTGTACCATTTTCTCATTTGTGTTCTTTTCAAAACTAATTTTGTACTAAAATTTATTTTACACTAATAACTTTACAAAATTGATGTAGAGTATAGACGTTTCAGAGATATTGAACATTTGGAGTAAATTTGAAAGTTAATTTTCAATTTAACTCTGCTTATTCCTTTCCATATATTAACTTTTTCAATGTTACCTCTTATTACTAAATCAGATTTTTTTAAATTTTAAAATTAATTTTTAAATGTTTTTACTTTTCTTTTGGTTTTTATTTATTTTTGTATTCATAATATAATTATATTTCTCTCTTACCTTTCCTCATATCTCTCCATATTTTTCCATTTCTTCTTCAAACTCATGGTCTATTTTTCATTAATTGTTATTTCATACAAATGTGTATATGTTCATACATTAATTTTTCTGAATACAACCTGATAAGCATAATGTTGCTTATATGTATGTATGCTTTGTATGCTTTCAGGATTGATTGCTTGTGTGTGTGTGTGTGTGTTTGTGTATGTATGTGTGTGTATGTATGTGTGTGTGAGAGAGAGACAGAGACAGAGAGAGAGAGGCAGCTGCCATAGTTCACGTGCCATAGCACATGTATATGGAATCATAAGAAACTCAAGGGACTCAGTTCTCTTCTTCCACCACATGGGTTATGGAGACTGAATCAAGTCATCAGGCTTTTGTGGAAAATGCTTTTGCCTGCTAAGCTATCTTGCTAACCCATTTCAGATAGTTTTCTATTTATGCATTAATAAGAATACCACTATAATTCAGGAATACATTAAAAATCAGTTCCTATATTAAAACAATCTTGAAATTATAGTAATTTAAATATTAGACCTAAAAATAAATATGAATAGGGAAGAATATCATATACAATAAATATAAAATACAATAAATAAGATATAATTAACAAATACAATAAATAATCAGGTATATACATATCAGAACATAGTCTTGAATTAAAATGGAATTTAATTGGGTAGGAAAAGTTGACTAAAAAAGGACTAAAAGGGATATTGAGGTATCAATTTCTGGAAGAACACATATGTCTACAATGATTACACACAAGATTGAAGAATGTTATTTCATGAACAATATAAATCTAACTGAGCATATACTCTGTTAAGTGCAGAGGCCCGAAACGACAAGAATGAGAAAGAACAAAAATTCCACTCTATTCTAAAGTGTGTAGAGGACATTTCCTTTATTTGTGAACAAAGAAAGAACACACTGACTAAAGAGCACACATTTGTATGTATATATTTGTTTTCCTTTGACACATACAAGAAACACACCTCAGTATCAAAGACAAACAGTACATCAGAGGAAAGGTCTGAAAAAGACATTCTGAGCAAATGGACCCAAGAAGCAAACTGGTATAAACATTTCAACATCCAACAATATAGACTTCAAGTGAAAATTAATCAAAAGATATGTTTAAAGACTTTTCATACACATCAAAGAAAAAATCCACCAAGATGATGTGTCAATTATTTTTTTTACATTTAAATATCATTTACAGGACAAATTAAACAAAAAACCTATGTATGAGCAATGCTAATTAGGTAAACAGATATCTATGAATCTGTTGACTGTGCCTGCCTGTCACTTAACAATTTGAATGGGCAAATTCTACCAAGACTACTAAATCAAAAAGGCATAAGATAAAATTAGTGAAAGAGAAGTGCAATATTTCAGAAATATCTATTAAGGTCTGAAGCTTATAGAAATGTTAAAAAATAATAAAATTAAAATAATAAAAATTGGAAATCAGTATGGTGGTTTCTCAGGTAAATGGAAACCATTCTACCTCAGAATCCAGCAATACCACTCTTAAACACATACCCAAAGGATGCACTTTCATGCAACAAGGACATCTGTTCAACTATGTTCATACCATCATTATTTGTAACAGCCAGAATCTGGAAGCAACCTCGATGCCCCTCAACTGAAGAATAGATTAAAAAAATATGGTACACGCTGGGCGGTGGTGGCTCATGCCTTTAATCCCAGCACTCGGGAGGCAGAGGCAGGCGGATCTCTGTGAGTTTGAGGCCGGACTGGACCGATAGCTTCCAAAACAATACAGAGAAACCCTGTCTCGTAAAAACCAAAAAAAAAAAAATGGTACATTTATACAGTGGAATACTACTCAGTGGGAAAATAAATGATGAAATCTTGAAATTGGCAGGCAAATGGATGGAACTGGAAGAAACCATCCTGAATTAGGTAACCCAGTCACAGAAAGACAAGCATGTTATGTACTCACTCTTATATGGATTTTAGACATCAAGCAAAGGATTACCAGCATGTAATCCCCACCTCCAGAGAAGCTAAGAAACAAGGAGGACACTAAGAGAGATGTATGTGGTCCCCCTTAGAAGGAGGAAGTGGCAAGAGCTCCTGAGCAAATTGGAAGCATGGCAGGAGTGGAGAGAGATGTAGGAGAAAGAGAAGGGGAGAAGAAGAGTGAAGAGGAGAACATGAAGGAACAGTAAGACTGAGTCTGCGAAAGAATAGAGGAGAACAAGAAAAGAGATATCTTAGTAGAGGGTGCCATTAAGGGTTTAAAGAAAAACCTGGCACTAGGGAAATGTCCAGAGACTCACAAGGATGACCCCAACTAAGAATCTAAGGAATAGCGGAGAGGCTACCTTTGATGCCTTTCCCCTATAATGAGATTGATGACTACCTTAATTGTTATCCTAGAACCTTCATCCAGTAGCTGATGGAAGCAGAAGCAGAGATCCACAAGTAAGCACTGAGCTGAACTCCTGGAATCTGGTTGTAGAGAGGGAGGAGTGATGAGAAAAGAGGTTAAGACCATGCTGGAGAAACCCACAGAAACAGCTATCCTGACCAAGTGGGAGCACACAGACCCCCTTCATAAAACCGGGGAATCAGCATTGGACAGAACCAAGCTGTCTGAATGTGGGTGTCAGTTAGGAAGTGTGAGCAGTCTATGGGACCTCTGACAGTGGAAGTAGTATTAATCCCTAGAGCATAAATGGACTTTGGGAGCCCATACCCTGGAGGCCTAATATCTCAGCCTAGATAAACTAGAGAAGGCCTATATCCTCCCCCAAATGATATGACAGACTTTGATGATTCCCCATGGGAGGCCTCACCCTCCATGGAAAGTGGATGGGGGGTGGAGGTCATGGGCAGATAGAAGGGAGAGGGAACTGGGATTGATATGTAAAATATGATTGTTTCTAAATAAAAAACAATTATAAAAAACTTGATTATATATAATTTTTCCCAGATTAAAAATAACCAGAACTTCCAGAAGAGAATTTTAAGAGATTCTACACATACTCAAATAAAATGAAAAAAAAACCTCTACATTAATATAACAAATTTCAGTTAATCTAAAATTTAAAAACTAATTTTTTTGTTTTGGTTTTTAGGATTTTTTTTTGGTGTATGTGTGTGTGTATGATGTTTTGGTGTATGATGTTGTTTTTTTTAGTTGGTTTTTTTTTTTTAGTTTTTTGAGACAGTGTTTCTCTCTATTGTTTTGGAGGCTGTCCTGGAACTCACTCCATAGACCAGGCTAGACCCAAACTCACAGAGATCTGCCTGCCTCTGCCTCCTGAGTGCTGGCATTAACGGCGGATACCACCAATGCCCAGCAAAACTCTTAATTTTTTAATGACTAAAATTCAACTATTGAAATAAAGAAATTTCCCAGTATTGGCCTTTTCAATGACAACATTACAGTGGAGTTTTATAATTGGGACCAGTGAAGTGATAGACTTAGGTATTTGAAAGAACATAATTTTGAAAGCAGATTCCTATGCCTCATTAAACTATCTTTCAAATATAAAGGCACAATGATGCAAGTTTTAACATGCCCAAATTTAGAGAATTTGTTGCATACGTAATCAAAGGGGAAAATCATGACTATAATTCACAGAAAACAAAATACAATCCAGGTGATTATTATTTTCTACACTGTTGAATTTACTGATATCCATGATAAACTTGTGCTGGATACAAGACATGGTAGGTATGTGACTGTGTGACTCTTCTCAGTTCCTTGTTTGGTAATATATTTGTGTAACCTGAAATAGACCAGTCAGGACTTGTTGTTTTTCTATGCTTAAGAAACTGGTAGAGACATGCCATAAGTCCCAATACTTGAGAGGTAGATGGATCTCTACCGGGTCAACCTGGTCTACACAACAAGTTCCAGACCAGATAGAGCTACCCAGTCAGATATTGCCCCCCAAAATAATCAAGCAGTAGAGGAGTGTGTAAATCTTGGCTTATACTGAAGTGGAAAAATATTTTATTTTAATAGATAGATTAAGGACAGATGACAAATCAAATGTAATGACACTTATTGGGAAAGGGGCTAGTTGGCAGGACATACACTATTTGATGATTTTTATCTACTGATAAAAGAGCTTGGCACAGTATACATAAGGACTGTGTGCAAACTAGCATTGACACACAATGTATTATAAATAAAACTATGTGTTTTATTATTAGTTATTACTGACACTTATCAAAATTATTTCCTCACATGCATTTTCCTCAAAAGACCTAGGTGTTAAATATGTACTAGTATGGTTTCTTGTGAGTGATTTTAAATTTCCCTTTCTAGTCTTTATAAAACTCAAGAAGACATGTGTTCCATTGAGACCAAAAAATACTGACATACTAGCCAGATTTAGCCAGTTGAAGTTTTAAAAACTTCAGAGTTTCACAGTACTTAAATGGTTATCTAGTGAGGCATTAGATACAGAAAGGGGACATGCTATATAAGGCAGAAATGAAATGCATCAGACTAGGATAGTTTTGTTCATAATCCTCTGTAATACCTCTCCTAATATAGCAAAGTCAGATCTAAGAGGTAGGTGGATAGTGAGGGCAGAGGTTTGCATGAAGAGTACAGACTTCACAAAGATGAGTGAAATTGCATTTACCCAGTCCTTTAGCTGACCTTAAGTAGGCAGGTTTAAGAATGTCATTTTGCCAGGAAAGTGAAAGGAAATGATTCAGAAGATTCACACTAAGATATTGAACTACATATCAGGATTCCAGTATATTAAATTGAAATGAAAACTACCCCATTAGCAGCCTCAGAGTCAATAAAGGCCTTGCCAGCCTGTCTTTCTCTGTAGAAGGTATACAGGGCTTTGCACTCATAGAATGTAAGCAAAGGCAGTGAATTACATGATCCAAATGTTTAGAGGCAATGTATCAACCACAGGACATCATTTCTAATCAGTGTGGATGCTATTTGAAAGGTCCACAGTAACACTACTTTAATGACTTTCTTTTGTAATTTCCTTGGGATATATTTGTATTTTTTATTGAAAATTTAAACAATTTATTCTGATCACAGCTTCCCCTCCCTGTGTCTCCCAGATCCTCCCCACTTCCACACCTATCCAACACTATGCCTTCTTTCTCTGTCTCTTTAGAAAAGAAGAAGACTTAAATAAAACATGTTGCAGGATCCTGATGGGTGTCCCTTGGGGATGGGGGAAAGTAGGCATAACACCAACAACACAGGCATCAGGAACAAGTTGAAACAATAAGCTCAGTTTATTTTAGGAAGGGGTAAGCCTTGTATACCCCTCAACCCTGCCCCAGGGGAGATCCACTGAGCCAGCATCTGCTGAGTGATGTAGTTGCTGTCTATAGGTTCATGCCATCTCTCAAGGCCCTCTGGCAGACCCAGGCAGGATATCAGGAGGTACCTACTGTACATGCTCTTACTATCAGTCTAGGCCAGGTGTCAGACCCATTGAGGCTTAGTTTTCCCACAAAAACAAACAAAACAGAATAATTTTAAATCTTTATATCTTGGGAAACTAGGAGCTATTGGGCTGATTTATAATTTGTCTCTCAAAAAGCAACTTGAACATGCTTACTTGTAAGTATGTGTGTGTGTGTGTGTGTGTGTGTGAGAGAGAGAGAGAGAGATAGAAAATCTGTGATATTATTTTTGCCTGAAAGCTAGACTCGTAGATTCTTCTACTTATACATGTTCTCTTTAGAAGTTCAGAGAGTAGTGTAAAAGGCAATTGTGAGTCCATGAGAGCATGAATTAAAGTGATAAAAGATATTTATAAGGGGGTCACTCACTGAATTACAAATGAAGTAGAGAACCACTGTGGTCTTCTGCTCAGGGGTGCTGGATGCTGAGATCGGATCTCTGACCACCACACTAGGACTGCACTTATCAGTCACACATAGTATCTCAAAAGCTATTAGCTGAATGAATCCCCACAACAACTCCCCTTTTTTGTATTAATAAGAGAGTGCTAAACCTAATACAAAACTACATATAATAAGAACAAATATCGCCGGGCAGTGGTGGCACACGCCTTTAATCCCAGCACTCGGGATACAGAGGCAGGCGGATCTCTGTGAGTTCAAGGCCGGGCTGGACCGACAGCCTCCAAAACAATACAGAGAAACCCTGTCTTGTAAAACCAAAAAAAAAAAAAAGGAACAAATATCAAGTATCAAGTACTGTTCAGGAGAAAGAAAAGGTAAAATCATATACAAAATTAGAACTACATCCAAGAACAGCATCAAGCAAGAAACACACACTAAATGTTCAGGCTATATGTGATCAGCAAAATATAGAGATAATTCCTACAGCTATTCTATCCTGAGGAGTCTAATTCTTTTACCTAAAATGGAGTACCTGTGATTATATAGTCTTCAACCTTATCAAAGACCCAAGAAGGAACCATAATATTACCTGAGTAAGCAGGAAGTGCAACCAAGCAACTTCCAAAATGTGAAAGAAATGATAGAAACACTGGGTACCTGGACAGCCACCCAAAGTCTCATAATAATATTTGGGCAATCAACTTTGACTGTAGGCTTAGAATGTCTGACAGATCAATTTCAGAAGCAGGAAAATTTGAAAGGCTGTCCTACCTAGTCTTAGAAATTTCAGCAGTCACTTTTTTTGGTAACCTGCTTGTCCATTTGGACAATGTGCATGCTGTCAGCAGTTGAGGAAAGTGCAGTCCTTTGGCCAATAGGCCAGTTTTGCTAAGAAGAAATCAGGCTCCAAATGGAATATCGGCAGTACCCATCGTTTTCTCAGGAATAGCTCAGTGCTGTCAGGAGCAGTTGTGTCTGATATCAACAGAGTTCTAAATTATTAAAACATTTAAATGTCAAATTCTGTAGGCTTTTAAGTGTTTAGAGACCAATTATCTGTGCTGAGTACATCTCTGAGCATCTAGAGAACCTAACTAATATAGTTGGTATGACAAGCATAGGTGACTAGTACCTGAAATTCATATATAGCTTACTGACTAAAGCTTCACCTAGAAACATAAGCAATCTTTAAATAGATGTACAGCATATGACGAAAACATCCTTAATTTGTATAAATATACAAAATATCTTAAGCAGGGGTAGAAATTTACATATATACAGTATGACAAAATAAACTTACATTTGTATACAAAATGTTGTAAGCATAAATAGGAGTATATATAATATAACAAATATAATTTTGAATCTGTATCTATAAGCAAATTATCTTAGACAGGAATATAAAATAATTTTACATATGTATTAAATTATAAGTATCTATATCAATGTAAATTATAACTAATAGTTGCTAAAATAGTTCACAAGTAGCTACACTAATCTACCTATTATCCCATCCCATCCTTTCCCCTTTTTTTTTCCAAAAGATATTCCTGGGTCTAAAAACTTCATATCCCACCTCAATCCTATTACAACTTATAACTTAACAGGTGACAATTATCCATAACCTTGAGAAAAAAAAAACATACAACCAACTGTTGGGAGAGGGGGCATTGTTTTCTTAGAATTACTTCCAGTGGTCTTGAGGGGTGACAGCTTCTCTATAGGATCCTGTAAAAAAAAAAAACTAAAACAATGGTTAAGTCTCAAGAAGACTAGATGTAATATTTGTACCTTGTTTCTGAGTAGTAGGTAAGGCTTATCAGAAGTTCTGACCAGAGTGTTGTAAGAAGGTGAACGATTTCATCTAGCTAATTTGTAATTGTCTTGAACAGTTTGTAGTCCAAAGCTAATCCTTGGCTGATGTTTATCCACTTGATGGCATCATTATGAACCAGGTGGAATATTTGTGATGCTCCATCTTCCTTCTGAAGACTTCAGAGACTGTTGTTAAGAAAACTTCTTGTTCATTGTGGAAAACTTAAACATTATTAATGTCAAAACAGAAAGTTTAAAATCTTGATATATATTTATTTAAAGAAAGATACTAAAGAGATGAAAGTAAGTATGGGGAGAAATAGAATTTTGGGGAGATAACAGAGTTTTGACAACAACAGTCCCCGAATTTTTTATTTTCTTATGTCCCACACCAGGTGACACTTCTGATATGAGATGGAAACTCTAAACTCTTATTTTAACAACATTCTTAGATTTAGAGGAGAGAGCCACACTCTAAGTCCCAGTCCATGACCTTGGGCTACCTGGCTTTATAGGGGCAGAGTTGAATACCCACTGAAGAGAGGTGTTCTAGTTTCTACAGCCTGCCTGTGGTCATCTCCTGCAAGGCAAGCGAGAGGAAGAAAGATAAACAAAGGGCAGGGACAGACTTAGTGTGTGGTACTGTTTTGATGCCTCTAAACCTCCTTTAGTTAAAAATATCCAGCATACCAATGTGCCACACTTGAGTGACCTTAGTGTGTGTGTGTGTGTGTGTGTGTGTGTGTTTGGAATAACTGGTGGGAACAAGGGGCTGAGGGCATTGGGAAGGAATAGGCAGCAGTTTCTACACACTGTTTGTAAATAAGGCAGTCTTTGACACTGATTCTACAACTAAGATACCCATTATTCTTCAACAGGATTCCCAGAGCTCAGCTGTGGATCATTGGATCTGTTTCCATCAGTTATTGGATGAAGGTTCTCTGATGACGACTGGAGTAATTACCAACTGATTACAAAAAAATCGACACATCAGGCTACTCAACCATTATTGCTAGTAGTCTTAGCTGGAGTCATCCTTGTGTATTCATGGGAGTTTCCCTTGCACTAGGTTTCTACTTGACTCCCAAATGCCTCCACTAATCAAGATGCCTCTTTCATTACTCTCCCCTTCTATCTAACCCCCTACAACCCAATACCTCAACTTCCTATCCCTGCCAGCCCCCAGTTTACCCAGGAGATCTCTTTTCTTTCCCCTTCCCAGGGAAACCCATGTATGCCTGCCTCCCTCTTTGAGCCGTCCTTGTTACCTAGCTAGTCTCTCTGGGTTTGTGGATTGCAGCATGGTTGTCCTTTACAGGTAATATCCACTTACATGTGAGTCCATACCATGTTGTCTTTCTGGGTCTGGATTACCTCACTCAGGATGATTTTTTTCTAGTTCCATCAATTTACCTTCAAATTTCCTAATGTTATTGTTTTTAATAGCTCAGTAATACTCCATTGTGTAAATGTACCACATTTTCTTTATCTATTCTTAGGTAGAGGAGCATCTAGTTTGTTTCCAGGTTCTGGCTATTATGAGTAAAGCCGCTACGAACATACTTGAGCAAGTGTCCTTGTGGTATAATTGAGGATTCTTTGGTATATGCCCAAGAGTGGTATACCTGGATCTTAAGATAGATTGATTAGCAATTTTCTGAGAAACATGCATATTAATTACCAGAGTGAGTGTATAAGTTTGTTCTCCCACAAGCAGTGGAGGAGTGTTCCCCTTGCTTCACATCTTCTCCAGTGTGAGCTGTCATTAGAGTTTTCGATCTTAGCCATTCTGACAGAATCACATTGATTTGCATTTCCCTTAAGGCAAAGAATGTTGAACAATTCTTTCAGTGTCTCTCAAACATTTGAGATTCTTCTGTTGAGAATTCTGTTTAGATCTGTACCCCATTTTAAAAATTGGATTATTTGTTTTTATGATGACTGGTTTCTTAAGTTCTTTATATATTTTGGAGATAAGTCCTCTATCAGATGTGGGGTTGGTGAAGATCTTTTCCCATTCTGTAGACTGCCATTTTGTCCTATTAACAGTGTTCAGTTTCACGAGTTCCCATTTATTAATTGTTGAAGAAAGGGAGGAAGAATTATATGAGCTGGGGGAGGGGCAGTCAAAGCCATCACAGTGGAACCTATGGAAACAACTAACCTGGGCTTATAGGAGCAAACAGACTCTGGACCAGCATCTAGAGAGCCTACCTGAGACTGACATATGTGTGACAGTTGTGTAGCTTGATCTACTTGTGGGATTGGGGATTCCTAGTGGTGGAAGCAGAGCCTGTCCCTAATGCTTTGTCTGGCTTCCAGGAACCTATTCCTCATACTGGGTGGCCTTGTTCATCTTTAATACAAGGGAAGTAACTTGGTCCTACCTCAACTTGCTATGCCATTCTTTGTTGACAACCAAGGGAGAATTGACCCTTTCTGAACAGAAACAGAGAAAGAGTGAATTGGGGAGTGGGAGAGAAAGGGATGGGAGGAGAGGAGGGAAGGGAAACTGCAGCCAGGTTGTAAAATAATTAATAAATTTAATTAATAAAATTAACATTGTTTTATTAGGCAAAATTATTCAAGACAGTTTAATTTTCTTCAACACACCTAAAATAAACACAAATTTGACATTAAAAAGATACCAATTACTCACTTTTGTACAAAATTGATATTGTTTTGTCCATAGCTTGTTCTTTATGAATAGGAATAATGAAAACTAATAACTTATGTTATATTACTGTACTTTCCAGGTGTTTCTTGGGGTTTAGTTTGGTCTTTAGGAATTCAAGCCAAAGCTATGATGGTGGTTCTTGTTTGAAAAGACATTAGTTTATTTTGATGACCGTAAAAACAAAATCCATGAGGTTCATAGAAAATGGAATGAATGTCGTCATAGATCATCTTGCCATAGAAATTTTTGCTTCATACTGTGACCTAGTGTTTTCCTCACAAACATATGTGTCCCAGAGATAACAATTTTAAAAACAATGTAAGAAGTTATAATTTGTAGAGATAATTGTCTTGAAAAGAATGGGAGTTTTACAAACAATATTCATAAATTCAAACATATTTATAGGTGAACCACATATATCTTACATGTTTTCCAGTCCAATTAACTAATTAAAATTGTTAATGTGAAGAAAATAGATAACAGATAACAGCCCATCTATTCCTACTACATTATCTTATTCTTTGTGGTTACCAAGTACCTGACAAAAAGCAACTTTTTCAAGAAAAAGTTTTTTTTTCTAAAACCTCAAGGGACACAGTGCATCATGTCTAGGAATACATAGAGGCAGGAGCAGGCACTGCCTGTGGAGGCAGGAGGTTGCTCCATTACAGCTGCGAACATCAGGAAGCTGAGACAGAAGAATGAAGCTATCCAGTGGACTAAACCATTTTGTGTTTGGGAATCTGTATTTGTGCTATAAGGACATGTATATGTACACAGTGTGTGACTTATGTACAAGAAGGTCACAAGATGACATCAAGTGTCCAGTTTCTTCACTTTCTGCTTTTTTCATGTGAGACAGGGAACTCACTGAACACGGAACTAGATGACTGCAGCAAAGCCTCCCATCACTGTCCCCTGCAGTCCAAGGGTTACAGGAATGCACAGACATGTTATGGGTTTTTATGTGGTTACTGAGAATTGCACTCAGGTCTTCATATTTGTAGAGCAAGCACTCCTACTCCCTGAGTAATCTCATTAATCCCTCATTTTTACCCTTTGAATGAATTCATGATTCTAGCATACGGCATGGTGACACTCGTGTTAAAGGTTGATTTACCTACTCATGTAACCATCTATGGAAAGAATCTGACAGATTAGCAGAAGGTGGGATTCTGTGCTCATGGTAATTATTATTCAAATCATGTGGATAGCCAATATTAACTATCTACCAAACGTGGTGTTTTTTTAAATTTAGTTTGTTTGTTTACCTCCAATTATCACTACTGTTTGTGTAAGGGATTAAACACACAGTGAGATCAACTGGTGTATCACACAGACAAAGTTAGAACTGTTAAACTTGTTTAAATTTGGAGATTATCAACTAGATATCTGAATTGTCTTGAAGTGAATAAACTTGAAGTAAAAATTGTCAATTGAGGTTTGAAAGATTCTCGGCGGGTAAAATCAAGGCAGATCACTAACATGGTGAAAGGATAGAACTCATTCCTCAAAAGTTGTAAATTTCACATGTATTATGGCAAATGCATACCACACTGCTTTTGAAGAATAAATAAATAGTTGTAACAAAATTGTGATGAAGTTGTTATGGGAAAATATACATTGGGGATTAAATGCTTAAGTAGTGAGTTTTATTAGGAGCTATGTTTGAGGACATCCCAATATCCAAAGTGAGTTCCAGATCAGTTAGAATCTGTCTTCAAAAAACAGCAACTTCTTCCCAACCAGCCAAACAACTTAGACAAAGGGATGAGCCAGAGAAGACCATGTTTACTTTCCTTTCAATAACTGATTACAGTCTGGATGGCGTTGTGTGAGAACTGTCCAGAGGAACAAGAATCTTAGATTCCTTGCAGGATTATGAACCAATAATATTTCAAAAGCAATTTGGAGAATTTGGGCAGAGAATATGTATGTAAAATTTGTTTGAATGTATTTTTATTGAACTTCTGAAATACAGTCTCCTGTCCCACTCAAATATTTGGAATATTTTTTCTTTTGTTGAAAATAGTTTTTTTTCATTCAGTATGCTCTGATTATGGTTTTCACTGCCCAGTTCCTCTCCATCTCCTCTCCCATCCAGATCCATGCCCTTTCTGTCTCTTATTAGAAAATAAGCAGGAATCTAAGTAATAAAATAAATACAAACAAGAAAAATAGTCAAAGGAAAAGCACAAGAAACACATGTAGATATAGAAATGCACACACATACACACACACAGGAATCCCATAAAACCCCAGACCAGAAGCCATTATATATATATATATATATATATATATATATATATATATATGTATATATGTATATGCAAAGGACCTGCAAATTTAAGGCAAAATGGCCTTACTTAACATCATGAAATAGAGAACATCCAAAGATGTTGCTTAGTCATTTTGAGTTGGACATCTGCTGCTGGACATGGGACTTACCCTTCAGAGTAGTTGGTTTTCGCTTGTAGAAAACCAATTTTTCATTTGCAAGTGGCTATTAATTGGAGATAGCTTCTGGGTTAGGACTGGGGACATGTGTCTACTTCTGCTTTCAGCTCTAGGACCCTCATCTGTGGCAGACCCTTAGAGACTCTGTGCATGCTGCCATAGTCCCTTTAAGTTCATATGTGTGCCAGCTCTGTTGTATCTAGAAGGCCTTGATTCCTTGTTGTCCTCCATCCTCTATGGAATTTACAATCTTTCTGCCTCTTCTTTTGCAGAGTTACCAGAGCACTGACTGGAGTGAGTAATTTGATAAGGAGAAAAGAGTGAAATACCCTTACAAGGGTTAACTCTTGAATCCCAGGCTGATGCCTGGGAATCCAGCATGGGACTGATCAAGATCCCCTGAATGGGAGTGTCAGTAAAGAGGCCTAGGTAATCTATTGATCCTTGGGCAGCAGATCAGTACCCATCCCGAGTATACACATGGACTTTGGACTCCCATAGAACAATGTGAGATGCATTCTCACCCTGAACTCTTGGGGTATGGTCTAGGCCCTGTCCTGGATGAAAATACAGACTATGGACATCCCCATGTAGGGCCTCACCCTCCCTGGGGAAATGAGGGGATATTGCAGGGGGTTAGGGGTAGGGCACGGGAGGAGGGGAGGGAAATGGAGAGGGACCTGGAACTGACTTGTGAAGCAACCTTGTTTCTAATCTAAATTTAAACTTAAAAATAAATAAAAAAGATTTTCATTTGCAAAGCAAAAAATATTTATTTTTGAGATTATAATATAATTATATATTTATAGCTTTCCTTTTCTTCAAAACCTTACTAAATCTTTTTGTCCTCTTTCAAATTCAGCCTCTCTTTTCCATTGTATCGCTCAATATATATGTGTATGTATATACACATATCTATTCTAAAATACATAAATACAACCTATGCACTCTGTATAATGCTACTTGCATGTATGTTTTCAGGGTTGACCATTTGGTTTTGGACAATCAATTGGTGTGCTCTTCCCTGGGAAAGACTATTTCTCCTCATCTCAGCATTCCTTGTGTGGGGCTGATGCCTCATGGTCCTTCCTTTACCCATTTTAGCATGTCTATTGTTGTCCTCCTTGTTCCACTCATGTTTGGAACAGTCATGCTGGTGAGAATTCATGGATGAAGCTTCTGACTTTTAATAGATACCATAGTAGCAAAATTCTATGTTCTCTTAGCCTTAGGAAGGTGAGTGTTCTGAAGTTGTATCCAGTGGCACTGGGATTCCCAATCCTGTATCTTGATTGTTTGTAGGTATTGTTATTACAGTCATCCTCTGTTGCAAAGAGAAGTTTCCTTATTGAGGGTTGAAGACTATACTTATTTGTGGGTATACAACAAATATTTAGAATGTAGGTCAGAATTGTGCTGTTTTAGGAAAGTAATGGTTGTAGGTTTTCCTTCAAGATCTATGACTTCATTAGCCCTTGGTAGTGGGATTGTTTTCCAGTACCAGGCATGATTTCCATCTTATTGACCATGTCAAATCCAATTAGAGAACAATTTGTTACTGCCAAGATATATGTGCCACTATTTCACTGTTCAAGGTCATCACACCACACTGGTCATTTTTGTGATTCATAGGACTCATAGCTGGGTATGACAACTGTTTGTTACCCCTCTCTAGAAACTTGCATGATGCCTTCTTTTCCCCGAAAGATCATCCATAGGAGGAGATATTTAGATTAGTTCTAGTTTATGAACCTCTGGGACCTTCATTTCATGTTCATGGAAGACTTGTCTTTGTTTTTGATTTTTCAAAATTATGTATTTGTACTTTATGTGAATGAGTGTTTTTGCTTATATACATATATGATAATAATGTTTATACTGTACTGTGAAGTTGAGAAGAGGACATAAGATACCCTGGAACTGGAGTTAAAGATAATTGTGAGTCGTTATGTAGGTACTGGGAAACAAATATGGGTCCTCTACAAAAACAACAGGTGCTCTTAACTACTGAATCTTTTTTCTGCCCCCTTGGATATATTCTTTGTATTTTCAGGCATCCCACAGGTATTTCCATAAAGTAGAATGAGAATTCCACTTATATGTGAAGAAATATGAGGTCTTTACTATAAGATAATAATATGTAACTATGATGGTACATCTTGATGTCAGGTTGACAATGTTTTTAATTAACCACTGAGGGTTATCTGTGAGGGATTTTCTACATTAGGTTATTATTTGATGTGGAAATATCAAATATCCACATTAAATTCATCAACACCATCTCATTGAATGAAGTCCTAGACTGAATAAAGGGTCCTGAGGATCATTCACCTTTCTGCTTCTTGAAATCAAGTGCAGTGGGATCAACTGCCTCAACCTCCCAAATCCATGATGCCTCCTCATGATGATCCTGGAACTGTAGTTTGAAATGACCTCTTCCTTCATTAGATTGCTATTTTCAGGTATTTCATCACAGTAATAAGAGAAGTTAGTAATTCAGTGAGTATTCATAGCATTGAGAGCATATTTTAATAGAAGTCTATTCTTGAATACTAAGAACACTTCACAGCATTAGCTATGCTCCCTGTGAGACAGGTCAAGAAGCTTGATCTGAGCTTCCTTTGAGCTTTGCTGTAATGGTACCTATCTGTGTTTAAGTTGTAGATTTCTCTGAAATGAAAACTTTATCTTAGCAGAATGGCTAGCTGGCTTAAATACAGTAAGCAGACACTTTTCAGGCAATCTATATCATCGTTGCAACACAATTTAGCATAAAGTTGTTCAACATTTCAGGGATCTCAAATTTTCTGTTTCTCATATGCATGTTAAGTTTTTTAAACTGAAAACTGATTTTTTTCATATAATATTTTCTGATCAGTTTCCCTGCTCTCATCTCCTTCCAGATCCTTTCCATCTATCTGTCCATACAACTTGATGTTTTCTTTCTCTACTTAGAAAATAAGCAAATTAAAAATGAGAACATATGTCTTTTTACCAGTGCACACTAATATCCTTAAATGTCTTTACACTCCTCACATGTTAACCTTTCAGAAGGAAGAAGGCAGACTAAAGTGGAACACATGTATTAGGTTATGCCATAAATTTGATTTTTAGGAAAACAAAACCCAAGGCACACACACACACAAAGAAAAACAAATGTATACCTTTAAGTATTTAACCTCCCTAGGTTCAATTTTGTGTTATTTTAGTGATGTGTACCAACAAAATAAATACATGTATACAATCTTCACTATAGTTCTAATAATTGTATCCTAATATATGGACATCTAATAAAAATACAATGAATATTGTATTATATTTTGTAGGCCAGCATCTATTATTCATCACTAACTGCTAGTAAATAATGGTTATCAGTGGTGTAAGGACACTTTTAAACAAGTGTCTGTCTTACAGTACACAGGCTCATGAGGTATGGATGAAGTTCAGACAAATGAAGAGATCCTAGTAATTCCACACAGACATACAACACAAACAGCACATGTAGTTATGCAAAAGTCTGGAAAGAAGTCTTGAAGCAGGACAGAACCTGCATCCACTGCAGCAGGTACCATCTATTATTTTGGCCATGTCATCTGATCTATCGAAGTAATACAAGTTTAGTAAAAACAGTTGTAGGCTGCTTCTTTAACAGTCTAAAACTGTGCAAACAATTATGTTGAATCTCCAGATTTAATGAGCTCTACGATTAACATGTAAAATCAACTATAAAGTTGATATAAAATTGGAAAAGCATGATATGGGAATAAGACCTATATTGGAGAGAATATAAAAGGTAGGAGGAAACCCTCCCATTTAATCTGGCATGAAATGCCATCTTAGTTTTCTTAGAAATGTCCTAGTTTCATAATTAAGGCTCCATGTGCTAGGAAATCCTACAGTCTTGGGAAAACTGTGACAATTTCCCTTGAACTCAATTATAGCCAGTTTACAAAGATTTTCAGAATTCAAAAGCATGACAATATTTACTCTGTAAAGATTCTTTTTTCTTTTCTTTTCTTTTTCCTTTCTGACTGGGTTCCCATCTTAGTGCCAGTCAGGAAATTTAAAAAGAAAATCAAAGTTCACTAACCTAGCTGTCTTTTAACATGAACCAAAGAACAACAATAGATATAGTAAAGTGAATGATGGAAGTCCCATGGGACTCAGCCCTTCAGAGGTGAGTAAAGGCAATTAAGGAATGCTGAGAGAAGAGATACAGTCTTCTCCAGGGACGAGCACACCAGCCTATTATCCACTACCAAATGATCATTCCTGAAAGTGTACATATGCATAACACCATGCAGACATAGTAGGCTGTATTTATGAATGTAGGAGAGTATATGAATGTAACAAAAATTACTGAAAAAAAGAGGTCATGGATTTGAACGAGAGCAAGGAGAGGTATATGGGAGGTTTGGAGGGAATAAAGGGAAAAGAAAATGATGTCATTACATTATAATCTCAATTATGAAAATAATTTTTCCATTTTTAAATTTTATTTAAATTAGAAACAAGCTTGCTTCACATGTCAGTCCCAGCTCTCTTACCCTTCCGTCCTCACCCGCCCACCCACCAGTCTCCCCAACCCCTCACCCCATCCCCCCTCTGCTCTCCAGGGAGGGTGAGGCTCTCCATGGGAAATCTTCAAAGTCTGTCATGTCATCCTGGCAGGGCCGAGGCCCTTCCCCATGTGTCCAGGCTGAAAGAGCATCCCTCCATGTGGAATGGGCTACCAAAGTCCATTTGTATGCAAGGGCTAAATACTGGTCTACTATCCAATGCCCCATAGATTGCTGAGGCCTCCTCACTGACGCCCATGTTTAGGGGTTCTGGGTCAGTCCCATGTTGGCCTCTGAGTCATCAGTCTGGGGTCCAAGGTCAGCTGCCTTGTTCAGGGAAGCTGCCTCTGTGTGTTTCACCAGCCAGATCTTGACTTTTTAACTCATCATTCCTCTGCAACTGGTTTCCAGGAGTTCAATTCAGTGTTTAGCTGTGGGTGTCTGCCTCTGCTTCCATCAACCACTGGATGAAGGCTCTAGAATGGCATATAAGGTAGTCATCAATCTCATTTTGGGGGGAGGACATTTAAGGTAGTCTCTCCACTATTGGTTAGTTTGCCAGTTGGTGTCATCCTTGTAGATCTCTGAAAATCTCCCTAGTGCCAGATCTTTTCTCAGACCTCTTGTGGATCCTTGACTCAACCTTCCTGCTCCGCTATGTCCTCCTCTCCTCTCCTCTTCTCCCCCTCTCTTTCTCCATGCTTCCTCTCCCCTCCTCTCACCCCATGTACTCAATCCCCTCAGGAGATCCCATCCCATTCCCCTTCTCTGAGGTACCACGCATATCTCTCTTAGGGTCCTCCCTGTTTTCCAGACTCTCTGAAGGTAGGATTGTAGGCTGGCAATCCTCTGTTCCATGTCGAAAATCCATATATAAGTGAGTAAATACCATGTATGTCTTTTTGTAACTGGGTTACCTCACTCAGGATGGTTTCTTCTAGTGCCATCTATTTGCCTGTGAATTTCAAGATTCCATTGTTTTTCTTTCCGCTGAGTAGTACTCCATTGTGCAAATGTATCACCTTTTCTCTATCCACTCTTCAGTTGAGGGGCATCTAGGTTGCTTCCAGGTTCTGGCTATTACAAATAATGCTGCTATGAACATAATTGAACAGAAGTCCTTATTGAATGGATGTGCATCTTCTGGGTATATGCCTAAGAGTGGAATTGCTGGATCTTGTGGTAGGCTGAATTTCATTTTCCTGAGGAATCTCCATACTGATCTCCAAAGTGGCTATACAAGCTGATACTTCCACCAACAGTGGAGGAGTGTTCCCATTTCTCCACATCCTCTCCATCAAAAATTGTCATTGGTGTTTTTTATTTTAGCCATTCTGTGTATCTCATAGTTGTTTTGATTTGCATTTCCTGGATGGCTAAGGATGCTGAGCACTTTGTCAAGTGTCTCCCAGCTATTTTAGACTCCTCTGCTGAAAATTCTCTATTTAGTTCTGGGGTACCACTTTTTCATTGGATCCTTTGATGTTTTGGAGACTTGCTACTTGAGTTCTGTGCAAATTTTGGATATCATCCTTCTGACAATTGGGGTTGGTGAATATATTTTCCCATTCTGTGGGTTACCATTTTGTCTTGTTGAATGTGTCCTTTGTCTTACAGAAGCTTCTCAGTTTCAGCTGATCCCATTTATTAATTGTCAATCTCAGTGTCTGTGCTACTGGTGTTATGTTCAGGAAGCAATCGACTGTGCCAATTCATTCAAGGGTACCTCCCACTTTCTCTTCTAAGTGGTTTAATGTGGCTTGATTTATATTAAGGTCTTTGCTTCTTTTGGACTTAAGTTTTGTTCTTGGTGATAGACATGGATCTATCTGCAGTCTTCTACATGGCCAGCATCCAGTTATGCCAGCACCATTTGTTGAAGATGCTTTCTTTTTTCCATTGTATAGTTTCAGTTTCTTTGTCAAAGATCAGATGTTCATAAGTGTGTGGGTCTTTAGGGTCTTCAACTCGATTCCATTGGTCTACCTCTCTATTTTTGTGTCAATATCAAGCTGTTTTTATTACTATAGTTCTATAATAGAGCTTGAAGTCAGGGCTGGTAATGCCTCCTGAAGTGTCTTTATTATACAGGGCTGTTTTGGCTTATTAACAAAATCAGAAATGAAAAGGGGACATCACAACAGACACTGGGGAAATCCAGAGAATCATCAGGTCATACTGCACTCCACAAAATTGAAAATTTAAAGGAAATGAACAATTTTCTGAATAGATATCACTTACCAAAATTAAATGAAATAACCAAATAGCAGGGAGAAAGAGGCTCAACTGGACATCCCTTGCCACCAAATGATGCAAACCTCAACAGATATAAAAAATTGGGATAACCCCCCATATCTTATCAGACCACCATGACTTAAAATTAGAATTCAACAACCATGCAATTGCAGAAATCCCACAAACTCATGGAAGTTGAAAAATGCTCAATTGATCACTCCTGGGTAAAGGAAGAAATAAAGAAAAAAATCAAAGATTTCCTAGAATTCAACAAAAATGAAGGCCCAATGTGCTCAAACCTATGGGACACACTGAAAGCAGTTCTAAGAGGAATGTTCACAGCACTAAGTGCCCACAAGAAGAAACTGGAGAGCAGCCACACTGGAGAATGAACAGAACACCTGAAAGCTCTAGAATAAAATGAAGCAAACTCACCCAAGAGGAATAGACACCAGGAAATAATCAAATTGAGAGCTGAAATCAATAAAGTACAAACAAAGAAAAAATACAAAGAATCAATGAAACAAAGAGTTGGTTCTTTTGAGAAAATCAAAAAGATAGACAAACCTTTATCCAAGTTAAACAAAAGACAGAGAAAGAACATGCTAATTAACAGAATCATAAATGAAAAGAGGGACATTACAACAGATATTGGGGAAATCCAAAGAATCATCAGGTCATACATTGGAAACCTGTACTCCACAAAATTGGAAAATTTAAAGGAAATGGATGATTTTCTGGATAGATATCATATTTTTTAAAAGCATAGGGATGAACACATGTAATTCTAATGCTGGAAAGCACTGAAAAAATTCAAACCTTCAAAGCTTAGTGAATATTCCCTACTTTTGAGGTATTTTCTCTAATCTCACAAGACAGAATTATGTTATTTTCCAAAATGCATATTTCTCTAGTACTAAATTTATGACCTCCATATATTACTTTTATGCTCATATGAAAACAACTCCTGTCCCCAGAGCAAACTACCTTGAACAAAAGATAGTTTAAATGTTTGTCCTTTCAAATTAGCTGGCCAGACACCTGCAAACACAGATTGCATGTTGTCTTATTTCTTCACCTGTGGCATTCTATACTCTGCTTCTTACCTAAATAATAAGTACCCATTGTGACAAATCAATGAATGAAAAGAAATTTAGGAATGAATGACAGAAGTCCCTTCAATGGAGAGACTTTTGACTGAAGAAACAAAACTGTAGTAGTTTTGGAAGTCTTGGATCTTCTAATTCACAATAGGATTCATTTATTCTCCAACAGTGTGAAGCAAATTAAATTTACATGACATCAGAGAAACTGCCAGACACTATTTATAAAGTGACGAAAATAATCAATATTTTTGTACAAGTGACCATTGATAAATTTCTATGCCACATGAGATTGGGTATAAAATTATTGCTGTACTTTGACAGATGTGTATGCAAAGAAAAATATAAGGAAATAACATGCTATTCCTAATTATATTATTACTAATTGAAGGACACTAAATTAGAAAAAAGGGAACAAAATAAACCAAGTTGAATTTTCTGTACTTTTTTAACTTTCAGGATTTGGGTAGATGTGAAAAGTATGGAGTAGTCTGTCATTTTTAGGACTCTGTGTAATCTTTGAAAAGGTTATTATGCATGTAGGTAATGAGTGCTCACTTCATCAGCACATATACTAAAACTGAAATTATACAGATGTTGGGGTAGACATCATTCTGTAAATATGTGTCTGATTGGTTTGAATAAAGCACTGTTGGCGAACAGAGAAACAAGATAGGTAGGATTAGGAGTCTAGGAGGATTCCGGAAAATGTAGTGAAAAGACTGGTAGCCATGTGATCTCCTGGGAGCAAAGGGCGCTCAGGAGTGCATCCTCAAAAAGATAAGTCCTTATAAAATATATATTAGTAATTATGGATTAATAATCAAGTCATAGCTGGCCAATAAGAAACCAAGCAAATGGCCAACAGCTTCATAATTAATATAGTGTCTTGTGTGTTATTTGGGGGCTGAAAGCCCCCAGGTGGTGGGCAGGTGGTGGGCAGGAAGACTAAAAGTTACAAAAAGAAAAGATTCATGTGGTCCCTATGCAAGGATGACACAAACACTTGTGAAACATTTCACATTTTTAAATGAAAATTTAGGAATTCAAACAGAAGCTACAGAGGCAAGCTTCATAAACAGAATAGAAAAGATGCAAGAAAGAATCTTAGACATTGAAGATATGATAGAAGAAATGAATACATTGGTCAAAAAAGCTAAAACTTTCCTGGAACAAAACATCCAGGTAATCATAAGAACAATAGGAATAGAATGTTGCACCCTTCCCCCATAGGGGTCTGTTCACTGCTTGTTACTAGGAGTTTTTAGTAAAACACTTCTCGCCCCCTCCTCCAAGTAAGGCCTGTATGCAAGTTCCTGTTTATTGTATAGAAGCTAATAATTCCTTTTTGGCCCACCCTTTGCTGGAGGGCCCTGGGAACGTAGGCTTCTGACCTTGGTGTTTTTCCACCATGCCTGCCTTTGGTATATAAGGCTCCACTCTTGTAAAAACAAAAACAAAAAACAAAAAACAAACAAAAAACCCACCATTCTCCTTGTAAGAATGAGCCACTGTCTTTGTCTTTATTTTCATCCTTAGCCCTTAGCCTCGGATCGTTGTGAAGTATGGTAGCACTGTAGCTGGGAACCTTCAGCTCCTTCTCTAGCATCATGTCTTCCTTAGTGTCTCAATGTCCCACCATAATGATAACAGACTAGACCTCTGAAACTGTAAGCCAGCTCCAATTATTTTCCTTTTAAGAGATGTCATGTTTATGTCTCTTCATAGCAATAGAAAAGCTAATTAACATACTGCTCATGTCCTCTTGCTAGGATTCAACATGTCAGCAGCTTTTTAAAATATTAGTATAATAGAAAAATTTAGAGAGGTTTTATATCTAGTGTTATCTAGTAGTATACCGAAATGTTTTTTAATCATTACCAAGATATGAATTTTGAAAATGTATAAGTTGTATACTTATAGTCAACCTTCATGAGATCCTTTAATATTTTTATTCATATAGTGAAATATAAGACTGAAGACATCAAATACCACTATCATTTGCACAATTAAGATAAAACAATGATGTTAACACTTCATTTCTCAGTTGAATAAAAATTAATTTATTGTCAATATTTCACAATTACATAATGCATAACACAAAATAGAACCTTGATTACTCACAGTACAATGATTTATCATTTAACTGCACTTTTAAGTGACCCATTCATCCATTCAACATAATTTCATAGATAGGATGTCCTTCAGGGAAACAAAAATATTTTGAAATATAAATTTTACTAAAAAATATACTTCATCTGCATCTTACACACATCTACACTAGTAAAAACAATTTATTTCGTGTTATAGCCTTCTATTGGATAAAAAAAATGAAGCATTCTATTGCAAGTAGATGAAAACGAAAACAACAGTTTTCTACCTCCAGAAGAGACACTTGTTTTGACTTAGAAACACAGGGAAAAAGAGAGCTGACGCTATCAATTGGGGGGGGGGGGGTACATGGGAGTATAATGTAGCTGGGTGGGGCTGGAGTGAGGAAAGGAAAGAGACATTGCTGTAACTCCATTTTAATGAAAACATTAAATGTATCAAATAAGCCAGTAAATAAAAGTTTTTGAAATTGCATTACCCCCAAAAGAGAATTTCTAATGTAGTGCTGCTTTAGAAAACAAAAGTTCTGTCATTTTAGAAGACAAAACTATATGCACATGTCAGTGTGCATACTATTCCACATGGGTGAAATTGTTTGCCTGTGACAGAGCTACATGCACATGGTCTGAAAAATCAGTTTCTTTGAATTTATGGCAGGAAAATAGATAAGGAGAAAAACTGGAAAGTTCAGGCCAAATGACTAAACGACCACTACAATTGAGCTTGACAAAGAGCAGTGGAAAGACTGTCAGGGGCCAAGTGGGCTTGCTCAAGTGATACTCAGCATGACCTGATGACCATACTTTTAGGTTTTCTGAAGTGCAGAAGGAGGGGAGACTCCAAAAAACTGACCAGATCTACCAGCAGCCAGATGAGCACTGGACTAGATATGGTTTAAAGAACAACTGCAATATCAAAGGAGAACTTCAGGCCTGCTGCGTATCTCCCAAAGGTAAGAAAAGATGTGTTTATAAAACTTTGGTGTGTGGCTAATTTAGACTTTCTACTTTAGTAGTAAAACCAGTAGCAGTCTCTGAAAGTTAAAATCAATAATGTTGAAAATTACAAAACCTGCAAGATGAGGTCCTGAATTATCAGTTTTTCTCAGAGAACCATTTGTTGACCTTGGTTTAAATGATTTGGCCTTGGAAGACAGTCTTATACCCTAGGACATGAAATCCTCAATGCACAACCTGCGTAAAATTGCAGCATATGTACAATCAGTAAAATTGCAGCTGTTTTAGCTGCCTCTGGTGCCAGGAGTTACCTATCTGCAACTATCAGCAAGCAAGTGCAGCAGATGGTCTAACATATCGCCAACTAAAGCACAGAAGGCACTGATAAATTCTGTTTCCTGTCATCAGCAATAAGTTAGCTGGGTTGAAGGTGAATGTGTTTTCTTTTCTCATCAGTTTTTAAACAAAAGATGAACTGTGTTAGGTGAGAACCTTTGAAAGCCAAGTATAAGCATCCTTTAGTAACTACCAGATCCAAGTCTCTCTGTATGAGAATATTATTGCAAAGCTTTAACTCACTGCCTTAAACAGAGAACATGCTAAAAGCAAACCATTCCTGTATACAAAGACAATGTAATTTCATGTTTGCCTCTTTGTTGCAGGGTAGATGTAGAGGTGTGAAAGAAAATGGCCCCCAAAGGGCAGTGGGGCCTTACTGGTGTAGGTGAGCAAGGAGAAAGTGTATCACTGTGGAGGTGGGCTTTCAGGGCTCATATATGTTCAAGGTACCACCCTGTATTTCAGACTACTTCCTGTTGGCCTGTATAAGATGTAGGACTCTCAGTTACTTCTCTACCACCATGTCTGCCTGCGTGCCACCATGTCCTACCATGATGATAATGAACTGAGCCTCTGAACTGTAAGTGAACTACCTCAATTAAATGTTTTCTTTTATAGTGGTTGCTGTGGTCATGGTGTCTGTGGTAGTTTTAATATATTGGTCCCATAAGTTCATAGGGAGTGTTACTGTTAGGGTGTTAGGATTTGCAGCTTTGTTGGAATAGGTATGAACTTGGAGGAAGTGTGTCCATGTGGGGAGTAGCTTTGAGGTTTCCTATGCTCAAGATACCAACCAACATCACAGGTCACTTCTTGTCGCCTACAAGATGTAGGACTCTCAGCTACTTATCTAGCAACATGTCTGCCTACATGATCCTGCCATCATGATAATGAAATGAACCTCTGAACTGTAAGCTACACACAAAAATTAAATATTTTTTCTTTGTGGTGTCTCTTCATAGCCACAGAAACCCTAAGACAGTGGATCCTCTCATGTAACTTATTTGAGTCATTGAGACTAGCAGCTCTCTCCTACCTGCCAAACTGAAAAGATAAATTAGGGAATGAAGAGAATCACATTCATCCTAACTAGTAAGAAATAATGCATGACATATTCTTTCTGTTTTGTTTTGTTTCTATTTTTTTATGTCACACTTTTGAATTTCAACTGCTAAGCCTCTTTACTTTAGTGTATGTCTAGCCTGATTAGGCTTTGTTGTGAGGCTTTCCTTTTTCTGTATCACTCTATAATATTTCCTCTGTTATTTCTCCATACCTCTAACTCAGAGACTTTCTCTGTTGTTCTTATCTTACTCCCTGTTTTTCCATTTTCCTGTTGCCCCTCTCTTTACTTATTTATACTCTAAGATCTAAAAATATACAGGCTACAATTTTGTCTAACCATGTCATAGCAATTCTCTCTCTGAAACTTTTTATGGGTATAATTAATGTGCACTGTGTGTTTTACTATAAGTTTAACACTAACCTGGCTGTCAATCACTGTTTCTTTTATTTCGTCAATTTGTTCTGTAAACAGAGAGGGGACAATAGGTCCTAGTGAAGATAACTAAGAAGTCCTACAAAGAACAAGATAAACTCAGGATGGGGAGGGAAGAGTGAAAGGGAGGACACCTGCATCTCCATAGATGTGCAGAGCAAAACAGATAAAAGCTATGAGCAAACACAGCAGTATGACATCTCCCAAAGCTCATGATTCCCCAGGAACTAAAACCAAAGGTATTGGAAGAACAAGTTTCAACAAAGTATTTCCATCTCTACTTTTAATATTATCAGTGAATATACAGATAACTCAAAGGAATGAAGAAAAACTCCACACCTAAATAATAAAATTACCAAAGAAGATGAAAAAGTCACATATATGGAAATGAAATTCAAAAATGTGAGAGTGTTTATCAAAGTCATCGAGACTGTAAAAGAGATACAAGCAAATAACACAAATTGCAGTGAAACAAATTAAGTACATAAATGGTGCAGCACTGAGCATCATCTGGCAAGATCTCAAGTAGAAGAAAGAACAGCAGGGATGGAAGTACTTTTGGACATCAAAGCAAAAGATAGCATGAACACAACTTCAAGAACTCAGGGACATGATCAAGAGATTGAACCACAAAATCCTCAAGTATATAAGGAGCAGAGGAACACTAAAATCTAGAAAAATATATGTGGTAAAATTAAAGTAGAAAAAGTCTCAGATTAAGAAAGAATGGACATCAAAATATAATAGGCACTTAGAAATCCAGATAGACATGAACAGAGAAGAATGTCTCTAGAATATACTATTTTCAAGATATCATAAACACGAAACAGAAACTTTCAAAGGTTGTAAATAGAATATGCCGACTCACTTATAGCAGAAGCAACATAGTAACATCAGAACTCTTACCAGAAATTCTCAAACTCGGGTAAGCATGGGGTGATATATTTCTAATCATAAAAGTAAATAATTTCCCACTGGGATTGCTATATTTAGCAAAACTGTCTTCTGTGAGGTGCACTCTCACCCTGAACTCTTGGGGAAGGGTCTAGGCCCTGCCCTATATGAAATGACAGACTATGGACACCCCCATGGAGGGCCTCACCCTCCCAGGGGGAATGAGGGGATAACGAGGGGGGGTTGTGGGGGGGCACAGGAGGAGGGGAGGGAAAGGGAGAGGGACCTGGAACTGACTTGTGAAGCAACCTTGTTTCTTATCTAAATTTAAACTGGAAAAAAAAAACTAAGAAATAGACTATTTCTTTACAAGTAAAATCTAAGGCACTTTAGGACCACTAAACTTCCAAAACTATATTCCAAAAGATATTTAAAGTAATAATATAGATAGATAGATGATAGATAGATAGATAGATAGATAGATGGATAGGATAAAAGGCTGCCACAACCATGAGAGCACAGGAAAGAAAAACTTTCATCTGAGGTTAGATGAATAACAATTGAGAAGGAATCTTACATGCCAAACACAATAAATTAGCAAGCCCCTAATACTAACAGGGGTTAAAAAACAATCATCTAGTCAACCAGTAAAACAACAAACAAAATTACAGAAATTAGAAAATATTTCTCATTAATAATCTAAAGACTTATCAGCCTTAATGCACCTTAAAGAGACGCAGAATGACTGGCTAGGTTTAAAAATAATCTCTAAGTATTTGTCATCTCCCAGAAGCACTCCTCACTGGCAAAAATACCACAGCCACAAAGTCAAAGGATGGGAGTCAATACATCAAGCAAATGGAAGCTTAAAATAGAAGCCAGAGGACAACTTGTAATAGTCAGTCCTCTCTTTCAACTATGGGAGTTCCGGGAGTTGATCTCATGCTCTCAGAACTTTTAGCCAACGATCTATCTCACTAGCCTATGACACCCATTTTATGATAACAAATGATAACTGGAGAAAAAGGTCAAATACTTCCTGATCCAAGTCCTTCCATAATAATAGTGGAAAACTTTAACCTGCCACTCTCATTTTAGATATGTCATCTGAACTAAAAGTAACAATAATTCAGAATTAAAATATACCACAGATCCAATGAATTGAACAACATTTACTGACAATTCTCTCTAACAACTATAGAGCACACTTTCTTCACAAATACCCATAATCTTGAAATAAACTAAATTGTAGACCACAAAAATGTTTTTAACAAAGACAAAGTAATTTAAATAACTTACCATAACTTATCAAATTATCACAAGGTTAAACTAGAAATAAATATAAAAGAAATCACATAAAGATATGGGCACAGGAAAAGATTTTCTGAAAAGAATTCTAACAGTGTAATAAATAAGACCCGAAACTTACTATTGGAAACACAAGAAAGTCTATATACAAAAGACATCCTTCTTAAAAAGAGACAAATGTCAATTTGTCAGATAAGAGATTAGTATTTTGAATCTATGAAGAAATCAAAAGAATAAATAGTTGAAAATTAAATCATACAATCAACAAAATACTACTGAACAAAAAGCTCTCCGAAGTAAAATGAAAAATGTATTGGCAATTTTTAACAAGAGATAGTGATGCTGCAAAATATAGCTTTGAAAAAAAAAGAATTATCTACCATAATGAATATGAAAAGTGCTTACTAATGAGTTTACTAATTTACTAATGTATAACAAGTTATCTAAATGCTACTGAGATAGTTCCTATTTGTGAGGTAGAAATTATGGTAACTGCCTCATAACCTCAATCATATATATTACAATTACTTATGGCTGCCATATTCTCTTGAATGTATAATAAATGGCTTGTCTGATCCCTTTAGTAATTTTATGCTATAGTTTTGTTCTACCCTCTCAGTATTTGGAAACATTATTATAGTTAAACACATCTGCTAATGACAGTCTGCAAAAATTCAGATTTTAAATTATGTAGAAGAATTTTATATTCCTCTTTAAATTTCATTTATTCATCATGAATCTAATCTTGGTCACAGGAAATAGGCTGTTTTCTTAGGAATGCATTTAGTATTTGTTTTACAGAAAGGATAATTATACTTTGTTTTCAATCAGGTGTTATAGAAAACTACTGAGAAATTAATCCAACACAGAACCCCACCAAGATACACATATGCCTCAGAACTCAGTCTCTGGCCGGGCGGTGGTGGCGCACGCCTTTAATCCCAGCACTCGAGAGGCAGAGGCAGGCAGATCTCTGTGAGTTCGAGGCTGGGCTGGACCGACAGCCTCCAAAACAGTACAAAGAAACCCTGTCTCAAAAAAAAAAAAAAAAAGAACTCAGTCTCTGGCAGTTTATGTTTCACTGTGGATTCCTGTACAATACAATCCCCACATTTAAGTGAAGCAAAGGGAGGTGAGTTTCTTGTCAGAACACATTTCCATCTTTAAATTAGTTCAACAAACTTGTTAGTTATGTAATAGTCCAAACTTTATTATTTTAATCAATGTATAACTTTTAGAGCTTTCTATTTTTTCCAAGGGGGGAAACAACTAAAAACTCATGGCTGCTTCAATCTATTATTTTCTGGTAACTACTTGTCTTATTTCAGAATGGAACATTTTTTTCAAACTATTTTAAGATTCTGAGTCATATCACTTTTTTGCCATTTATTGACATTTATATAACTTCCCACTAATTAAATTTGTCATTTGAAAAGTGCCTATTTGTGTGAGATTTATGAATTTTTATGGGGCTGTCTCTCAAGAAAGTTTTGCAGTTGGATCACTATCTGTCCCTCAAATAGCCTGTAGACCACTATGTCCTTTGGAAGCAGTCTAAGGCTCACTTTCTTTATATACTTCAATGATGAAATTGATTATAACACCATTAGATCATAGTTTTAAAGAATTAAATTAATCTTGTCTTTTAAAAAATATTCTTAAATAATAAATATTCTTTGAGAATTTCATACATGTGTACAACATATTTTGACTTATCTTCTTATTAATATGATTTTTCTAATTATTTTCCATAGATTTTTTAAAGTATTTGCATAGATTCCTTCCAATAATAAGGTAGATCAATATAGGCAGTTAGTCATTCTATCTGACTAGTTTTAAATTCCTAAGGGAGTTTTGAAAAGTATAAGTTATTGACTATTTATACTTTACAATGCCATCAGTTGTGAAATGTGTCATATACTTTAATATTTTATTTCTTTCTTGTGCATATATCACCATTCTTCATTGTATCCATCTTTAAGCTTAGTAAGGCAACGTGCTATCTAGGGGCACATTAAAAATATTTGATGCCTCCACAAATCCATGGCCTTTTATCCTTGCAGAGCCCTGTCCACGCTTGTTGTTGCTGTAATCAAGTAATTTTCTCATTCTTTCAATAATTTTCTCCAACAGCCTATTCCTAAAGCTTTCAGAGCACACTTCTCTGAACCCCACTGCACTGCTGAACAGAGCCACCAAGGCCAATCACAAGGAATGGCTTCAATATTCTGCCCCCTAAAATGTATTGATTGATATCCATCACTCCTATCTCAAAGAAATGATGACTGTTTCCCTGTGTGTGTTAGCACTTTTTCTTGTTTTCTCTCTCAGTGGGCCCTCCTGTTGTGTCTTCTGCTACTATGGTAGCTAAGCACAAAGCTTTGCACTGGTGGCCTTCTATCAGAGGTACTTCTTCCTGGATACTTTACAGCAAAATATACTTTCTCTGTAACTGAATAACAATCTTTTCTCTGCTTACACCTTTTCTCACTAACTAGACATTGCTGGCTAACAAAGCCTCAATGTGTATAATGTACCTTTTCAGAGTCTTTCCTTGTAATCTAACCTGTTTTGGTTCTGAGTCACCTTCAACAACCCATAATGGTTTAGAACCTGCCTCTTGACCTCTTTGCAGCTTTTATGAAGATTAAGCTTGAGAAATTAAGATTTATGGCATCAGTTTTTAATACTGGTTTTATATTAGAATGCTCTAAAATATCTCTAAAATCATTATGAGTGACCAGATGCTTTTCAAGTAACCTGACTCAGAATACTGGTTGTTTATAGACCTAGGAACTCTTCCTTTCCTCCTATCTCCCCTCCCCTCTCTCTCCCTTTCTTACACTACTTCTACCTCCCTTCTTTCATCTTTTCCGCTTCCCTTTTTACTTCTGACATCTTTTTTTTTATCCTTTCATTTAAAACATAGACACCCATAAAGAGAATAATTGCATTGTTCATGAGTATATATGCAGGTACCCACTCTGTTATTTGCTGTTTAGGCCACATGCACAAGTTAATCTGAATGGTTTTTACTACCAACTTGAGACACTCGAATGATAATGTCTACCTCAAAGAGCTTTGCTGTAAGCACTGCCATTGAGTCTCACAGCAACATATTTTAAAATGCTACAGAAAAACACAACCAATCAAATGCAGGGTTTCAGAGCTCAGTCCTAACTGATGTTTCTACCAAACACTTCCATACCCAAGGCTCAAAGAACACTGAGTAGGAGGGAGCAGAAAGCTTGAAAGAGCCAGGGGATAAGTGAGCTTGCTGTAACATCAGAGGCTACATCCATAGGTTTCCCCAACACAACCACCCAAATATGAGCTAAACATGGACAGTACCAACAGACATGCCAGAGTGGAAGGGAAAAGTCCAAGAAGCTTCAACCCTACATGAAGAACTACAGACAACTGGGGAAAACAGGTAG
Source organism: Mesocricetus auratus (assembly GCF_017639785.1). Taxonomy (NCBI): domain Eukaryota; kingdom Metazoa; phylum Chordata; class Mammalia; order Rodentia; family Cricetidae; genus Mesocricetus; species Mesocricetus auratus. The sequence goes on from NW_024429194.1 coordinate 61,208,787, forward strand.
CAGAAACGGTGGTCTTTCCCAAGGAAGATTATACCAGCTGATTGTCCAGTGCCAAATGGTCAGTCCCCAAACCATGCATACAAGTAACAGTATATGGAGTGGACAGGTAATATTTAGTAATATGTGTATATTTATCTATATACATATATTCATGAATTAACTACTAGTGGGGAGCAAAAGAGTTTATGAATTTGAAGAAGAGTGGGGAAGAAAAGGATGGTTTGGCAGGAGGAGAAAGAAGGGAAAAATAGTGTAATTGTGTTATAATCTCAAAAAATTAAAAATTTTAAAAATTGTATCTCATGGATCATGGATCATGTATGTCTGATATATCCAAATAAGACAATAGCTTCCTGTTTTCCCTCAAATTCAGGGCTAATTTCATTTGGTTTTAACATTTCAAGGCTTAACTAAACTGTGGCCTTTGTTAACAAATATCATGGCTCCTTCATCCATGCATTGTGTCTTTTTCTTCTTTCTTTCACACATCATCATAGCATGTTCCCTGGTAATCTCAGAAAAGGACTTCCTTGCTTGTTACAGACTTTCCTGTCATTCTTGCTCCATTTCCTGAGCTTTATGGCTCTTCCCTTTCCATTTGTGTAAAACAACTGCCATTGTGTATCTGTGCTGACTAATCTTGTTTTTTTTTTTTTTTAACATTCATGAAACAGTTTATTTGCCTACCTCTGCAGGCAGGCCACTCCTTGTGAGGAGAAATGTCCATAGTTTTACTCTGCTTGGATGCAGCTTGTGTCCACAGGAGAGACTATGGTCAAGTTAGCGCTAAGCTAAACAACCTGAGAGGCCCAGACTCAGCTCCACTTTATGTTCTTGTCCTCCTCGGTCATGGCTGGTGTATCAGTGACAATGCCACTGCCATCCCTCAAAGTAAACGCTGGCCTTTCTCTAAAATCATGGGTTGCTGCAAGACTAGGCTGAGCTTTAAGTCCTCTCCAGGCATGGCAAGCTCCTTCCCTGGAGGCAAGATGACATGACAGGCCATGTCCCAAGTCAGGGAGAACATGACAGGCATAAAATGAGATATAAGTGGTTTGTCGCGGCCACCCTCCTCCTTGCTGAGGTTGTAAACCTGAGCCTCTACCTTCTGGTGGGGCTGGATGGAGCCTGGCTTGACCACGACCAAACCATGCCTCAAATCCTCCTGCTTTAGGCCTCGGACCAGGGCACCCAGGTTATCCTCTGCTTCAGCCCTTTCAAGGCTCTTGTGGAACATCTCAATGCCTGTCACTATAGTTTGAATGTTCTTGTTATGTCCCAGTAACTCACACTCATACCTCTTCTTCAAAATGCCACGTTCTAGTGTATCAGTCACCACTGTGCCCCGGCAGGGAATGGAATAAACTGACTCTATGGGGAGCAGAAAGGGCTTCTCCAGCTCCCAGGTAGGGACCGGGATGTAAGTGTCCACGGCGTCCAGCAGCTTCTGCGCTGACTTCACACTTAAATCGGGGTCACGTTGCTCAAGGGCACAGAGAGCAGAGTCTATGATTACTGAGGCCTCCTCTCCTTTATATCCAAACTCAGTGAGCAGCTCCCGGATCTCCAGCTCTACGAGCTCTACCATCTCCGAGTCCTGGACAGCTTCTGCCTTGTTCACGTACACCACAATGTGCTCCACCCCAATCTGTTTAGCCAGTAGTAAGTGCTCTCGGGTCTGGGGTATGTGGCCGTCATTAGCTGCCACAACCAGGATGCAGCCATCCAGTGGGGCAGTGCCTATGGTTATATTCTTATCATAATCTGCATGACCAGGGCAGTCTGTGTGGGCATAGTGGCAGGCAGCAGTGCTATACTCCACATGAGCTGCATTGATAGTGACACCCCGAGCTCGCTCCTCAGGGGCATTGTCTATCTCCTCATACTTCTTGAACTTAGCTCCAAAAACAGCGTTGACAGGACACTTAAGAGGGTAAATATGAATAAACTGCAATGGATGCAAAACCCAAGAGCTTAGTGTAGTCCTCAGCAGCTCTGACCCTAGAAGCAGTAAAACAGGTAAGTGGGCTCTAAACAGGAAACCTGAGATCTAAACAAAGCTTGGTCTTATGATTCCGTTTTCCTTCCAGTGGTAATTCACATGGTGTCAGCAATTTGGCAGTTAGGACTTTACATGGAAGGTGGCAGACTGTTACAGTGTGGAACCAATGAACTTTTAGCTAGGTAGAGAAGTCCCACCTCTTCACTTCCTGTCCCTCTGTGCAGAAATAGAGCAGTAAAAGTTCTTTTCCAAGGAAAGATAATGTGAGAATAAAAACAACCATTGATATCACTTACTGATGGATTGTAATGTGGGACTGTAAATTAAAACAAACCCTTTCCTCTCCAAGTTGCTGTCAGCTGCAGTGGTTTTTCTGTTTGTTTGTTTGTTTGTTTGTTTCGAGACAAGGTTTCTCTGTGTAGCTTTGGAGCCTATCCTGGCACTTGTTTTGTAGACCAGGCTGGCCTTGAACTCGCGTAGCTCTTCCTACCTCTGCCTCCCCAGTGCTGGGATTAAAGACATGCACCACTGCCACCAGGCTTGGTTACAGTTTTTTTATCAAAACAATAAAAACATTAACTAAGACATGAATAATGGTGAATACCGTTGTCTTTATTTTCCTGGAAAATGTAAAGAAATGCCCTCTCACGCAGACAGTGCACTGTGAACATATCAAGAAAAAGTTTCCACTGAAGTCTGGCATAGTGAATAATTAATTCATTGGGGTTAATTCCAGGGCTATGAGTGAGGGGTTCCTTACAGAAAATGATGAGTTAAAGGCTTCTGCATCAGCCAAAGCTCATCCAGTCCTGGAAAAGCGTCACAGAACCTGCAGCCTTGAAGCTCCTTACACAGCTTGCAGGCTGTTGGGCTGACCACTTGAGTATCTTCTCCTTAGCGACCATCACTGCTTGATAACCTTTCTGCATCTTCTCTTAGCTTCCAGATGCCTATAAATTTTGGTTACTTCTTGAGACTGCTAACCTTTCTTTATTTTCAGTCTTAAATGCCTTCCCTCTATAAAGGAATCTTTCAAGTTTGTAGAAACAGCTACTCAACATTAACCTTCAAAAAGACATGGCTCATACATAGTAGAACTTTGACAACCAAAAAGAAAAAAGAAAAAAAAAAGAAACGGGAAAAAATAAGAAAAAGTCAGATTTAAAACGAGTACTGCTTTTGAAAATAAAAACCAATGGGATAAAACTTAGTTGAAAAACATAATTTAAGAATATAATTTAGGTCCTGCTTGATGTCATTCAGCTCAGGCAGGTGCTAGCCATCCACATGCCAGCCTGGGACATCAAAGCCTGGGGTGACTGAAGACAGCCACAGGGCCCTGCCAGGTGCTAGGTGGACAGCTGCTATCACTATGAGCAAATGTGTGCTACCGAAATGGGAGGGAAAGAAAAGCAGAATGATTCATGCGCTGTGGAAACAGATGGATGGGAAGAAGTGAAGGCAACGAGGAACAGGCTGGTGTGAGTGGCTTGCTTGCCACCTGGGGCCATGGTGACCCCCAGGTCAGGCTGCTGCTGAAGGCCATATCTTGGTCCATGGCCCTATCCCATCCGTGGTCTGTGTTTAACAGCCATGGCCCACATTACCTCCAAAGGTCACATGGAAGCCTGGGATCTGGACTGAAACCTGTTGCCTTGTTCGAGTCTGAGGGCCACACTGCAGCTGGAGCCATGATGTTCTGAAAGACCTGTGCTGCCACTTGGGGCAATGGTGATGTCCAGACCTGCTGCTGCTGAGGACCATGTCTGGATCCATGGTCCTACCACAGCTGGAGTCTGTGTTGAAGTCCGAAGCCTTGTTGGTGTCCGGGGCTTGTGCTGTCACCTAAGCCATCCTGATTTGGGTGGCCTTTGATTTCACCTGAGCCATGATGTCATCCAAACTCAAGTTACTACTGAGGGCCATGTCTGGGTATGGGGTCCTGCTTGCAGCTGGGATCTGTGTTGATGTCTGTGGCCCATGTTACCATGGGGGAAGGAGGCAGGCATAGGAACCATGTGTGATGAAATCAGAGAGCCATGCTGTGCCGGCTCCACCCTTTATTGGCCCTGGGAAAGCTGGCCCTGCCCCTTACTGGACACTGCAGCAACAGAGTTGGTCACAACCCCCACAGGAGAGCTGGCCTCTCCACTTTGGAGAGATGGCCCCACCCCTCAATATGGGTGTAGGAGAACTGGCCTGGTAACATGGGCATAGGAGAGCTGGCTCCACCCCTTGTCTGAGGAGGGACATCAGTGGCCCAGACGGAACAACTCAGCACCACCCAGGCACACATCTAAGGCTTGGGTTGGACCACCATAACACCCACCTCATCTGTGACATGTTAGAGCATGAAGGGACTCGTACTGTGGAATGACACCTGCAGGATCTCCACGACACCTGGTAGGTGGGGAATATCCAAGAGGAGTTTCAGTGAGGGTCCAGCAATTATGATGTACCAGAAACCAGAGGCCTTGAGCCAGACCAAGGACTCATTACAATGAACATTTGTAAGTAAAGCTGATTGAACTAAAGAGAATGCTATGTGACACATTGAAACTTCCAAAGCCGCTATGATGAATTAAGAGATGTTAGAGAGATGGGAACGACAGAAGCAAAGAGGTGTTTTTGTTTGTTTGTTTTGGCTTAGTTTGATTTTATTTTGTTTTATAATTTCCTTTTGGGGGGATGCTGTAAGGGTGAAGGGAAATGAACAGATTTGGGATACATGATATGAAATTCCCAAAGAATCAATAAAGAAATAATGCCAATAATTAAAAAGAATATAGTTTAGGAATATAATTTAACCAAGGCATTAAAAATCTAAATGGTTTGTGTGGGGGGTTGTTTTATCTTTTATGCATAATAATATAAAAGAAATAGAAGAGTATAGAAGAAATGAATGAAGAAATGTGTCAGGAAAAATTTTAAAAATTAAACAAATTTTCATGTCCCAGAAGACTACCTTTTAGTCAACAGGTAGCATAGAAAGGGATGACAAAGAAAGAGAGGGTAGGAAACAATCAAGATATGACAGAAAAAAAATTCCTTATTGTGTCTTCAAACTTAAAGGGGTCTGCTGTATATCCAGCTTGATGACTCAAATTTCATTTCTCCACTGATCACATCACTTTGAATCTTCAGAATACCAAGGACACAGGAAAAAAAACAACTTAAAGATGTCCAGAGACAAGAGAAATATTTCTCTCAAGAGAACAAGAATGAAAATGTCCTTAGGTGTATTTCCTCATTAAGACTGGATGCTAGACAATGGAGCAATAAATTCATATTTCTCAGGAAATTGGATATGAACTTGGGAATTCTTACTCAAAAAACTCAATGAAATGTAAAGTCAGAATAAAAATGATTTCAAGCTTGTAAGGGATTTAATAAAACAGGCTTCCTTGTGACCTTCCAAGAGTTCCTGGAGTAAGAATTATTGTCAGAAACAGTAGCTTGAAGGCTACTGAAAAGAAAGGACAGGCTCACTGTATCTGTGAGAGGAAATAGGTGGAGACTCATTAGAGCAGACCAGAAGACACTAGAACCACAAGAATCTATGCCACGGTTAATGCATATGAAATGGCTGACAACAAAGGAACATGGTGAAGGCTACATAACGCAGTGAAAACAAAGTCCTTGGAAATCATAAGGAGGAACAAAGTTCTTATTAGATCACCACAATTTACTTTCAAATCTGTGAACTGTGGCATGATTTTAAACAATTTATTCAAGTGTAAGCGTAAATACAACTCAACCTCTACTAAGGAACTTTCAGTTTTAGAGGACGTTAGGTTGTGCATGGTATTAAACATATTAATTCAGTAATCCTCCAGTAAATATTTCATGGCGAAAACTACATAGTTGTATCACAACAGTACTTATTGGATTACAATGTACAGATATAAGTTACTGTCAAAGTATAGATTGCAGAAGGAATGTAAGTAAGAAGGATTTACAAAACGCGTATATCCTGATGAATTCCAGTAGTATATTTTTGTAATTCTCCAGGTATAGGATGAGCAATCAATTAAATGAATAGCTATTAATATGAAGCATATCTGTCATGGGACAGAATATTTGTTAACTAATTAAAGATGTGTTACATGTATTTATGTTGCAGAATAATTGTTTAACTATGTAAAGGTGTGTTGCTTTTGTGTATGCTTCATTTATTTAATTGTGTAAGGATATGTTGCTTTTTCACCTTGCCTGCCTAAGGCACTGACTTGTCTAATTAAAAGCTGAACAGCCAAGGCAGAGGAGGGATAGGTGAGTCTGGCAGGTAGAAAGAGAAGGGGAGCCAGCCAGCCAGCTAGCAGGTCCCAGCCCACCAGGGGCCAGATAGACAGACACGGATGAAGTAGGAAAGCAGGATGGACAGAACATAGATGAGGTAAATGAGCCTTGGGAAGCACATACATTAATATAAATGGGTTAATTTAAGTTTTAAAAGCTAGCTAGAAAGAAGCCTAGGCTAAGGCCAAGCATTCATAATTAATAATAAGTCTCTGTGTCATGATTTCGGAGCCAGTGGTCCAAGCAAGCCTGCTGTACATATTAGATTCTGGATCTTTTAGAAAATTCCTAACATCTTGTGCATTATTCTATTTTTAAATGGTTTCAGAAGAAATGACTCAGATATTAATGTGGCATAAATGTATCTTCAAGGCGCCTTTCAGCTAACTTTTTAAATTATGTAGTAAATATATGTAAAATATTACGCCTACAGCAAAAATTACTAGCAATATGAAATTATTTTATTTTTTCTGCCTTATGAATGTGAAAAATGTTAATTACCATTTATAGCTCAGTGAGTTCAGATGCCACTAAATAAAAGTCTCAGCCTTAGATATTAGTCTATTATATTTTGATATTGATCTTTTAGAATTTAATACAATATAAGAAGCATTAATGCAGAAGGATTTAATTATAAAAACATTGGCAATTTCATTAATAGTACAGTTTGAATCATGTACCTCTTGTGTCACTGGTACACAACTTTTGACAATGGTAAGATCAGTAAAGGACAACCATGATTTCCTCAATGTTGACTGTTAGAATGGTTTTGGGAACTAAAATGACAGAGCAAAGCTGGGACTAGGGCAGTGCCCTCTGAGGCAGTGCATTTCAGGAGATATTTATACAATCTTCCTAGATCTAGGCCCAGAAGACCCATCCTACAATATTTGCAGATCTGCACTTACTTACAGGGGCAGGAGAAAGGGGAGATGCAGCATGGAAAGTACCAATTCCAGCCACACGTTTGCAGATTGCTTGGGACTGAGATTTGCTGGTTCAAATTCTGAATCTTACTTCTTTTCTTCCCTTTTACAGTGCTAGGGATTGAATCCAGGGCAAATATTCTGCCATTAAGCTGTCTTCCCAATCCTACATCCTTCCCTTTTCAAAGACCTTACACATGAACTTTGGATACAGGACCAGCAATTGCCTACATGTGAAGGACATTTTCAGAGCCAGGGTGTCCCAAATAGAGCATGAGCTCAGGTTCCTTCTGATGGCCACCTCCAAGATATATCTTTTCTGTATCACTGGCCCAGTCAGAGAGTTTCTGAGTATATCAAGGTCTCAAATACAGATGTATATCATCAGAGTCATTGATCTCTACAGTGTGAACACAATCCCATACACACTACCTAGAAGTCCCCAGACTAGGACGAGCTTCATTTTTCATCAGTGTGCCCTACCAATGGATCAGAGTTCAATACCATGAAATTCTTGTTCAGTAAAATAACTCAGACACACTCTAGGCTTCCTGGCATGTCACACTGACGTTGGAGAAACAGACATCTGATTCTTTTATTCTGTCACTAGTATTCTAACCAACTATTTCTAAGAGAACTTAATTTTCTATTTTCTTGTTTAAAAAGAGAATGGATCTCTTTGTCATGGAGTTTATTTTCTGGAGCTGAAAGCATTCTCATTCCTACAAAGGAAAACATCCCTACACTCAGCTACTTGGAGCAAAATGGGTAAATGTGGCAAAGTACTAACCAAGAGAAAGCCTGGGCATAGGCAAGCATCTTAGTGTTCTAACCTTTGGAATTCCTTTTTTTATACAAAACAGCTGTTTTTTTAAAGCAGTTTTATATGTTTCCAAAATAATATGGACTTAAATGTGTAGTGTTGGGCTGGAGAGATGGCTCAGTGGTTAAGAGTACTGACTGTTCTTCCAGAGGACCTGGGTTCAATTTCTAGCACCCACATAGCAGCTTACAATGGTCTGTAACACTAGTTCCAGGGGATCTGAATATCTTCACCCTAATGCACATAAAATAAAGGTTAAATAAATCATTTAAAAAATGTGTAGTGTCATAAACATTTGGTGATTTAGTCACGCGTTTTCTCTACTTACTCCAAGCGGGATCTGTGGGAGAATATACCTGCACCTAACTCTAGTTTACCTCTGCTCATTTTCCTTTCTTTTACCTCTGTTTGCTTTATAGTCCATGGCATTTAGCTTTCCACAATTTTCCAGTCAGACATTATTTTGTTTTATTTTATGAGATGACAGTTTAAACAATTCTTCACATTCAACAGAGATTAGGACACTACAGAAAACACTTCTAAGTAAAAATTTGAGTAAAGAACCAAATAATCACATACTGTGCCTTCCTGGGAATTCAAACTATTCTTAGATTTAATCTTTAGACAACCAGACATAAGTCTTATTTTTGCCTATTTTGCTGTAACTGAGTTTTTTATTTTTATGAAGCTTAAGTAGAATATTTCAAATTTTATTGTAATAAGGACAAGTAAAGTTTTAAAAATGAAAGCATGTCAGTCACCTAAATGAATCAGTATGTAAAGGTGTTTGGTGCCCTGAAGTTTATCCCAGGTACCACATGGTAGAAGGTGAGAACTGAATCCTGAATGTTTTGTCCTCCACACAAGTGTCATGGCACCCCTACATGTGCAAACATACATGATAAAATAAATGGAAAATTGTTTAAAAGACAGAAACTTTTTCTTGGCACCTCCTAGGCACTCAACTGTGTCAAGGCAAAGCTGAGTATCTCCTTACCAGGCACCAGCTGTCAGAATCTCATTGTGGGAATGATGTACTTTCTATGGAAGCACATGGTCACAGAAGCAGCTGCTGATGCTGCGAATGGAAAGGATATGTGGTCTGCTTTAGCATTGGGAACCACAAACAAGGTTTTCACAGGAAGCCAGGTGTCATGACTCGCAGCAATGTGCCTGATGTTGCATAGAGGGGGCATTCTTGTTACAGACCAAGGGGAACTGGAGAGAGGAAGGGCAAGTCTGTCTGTTCATGGGTTCATTGTGAATGCCAATCTGAGCGTTCTTAACATGGTTATTGAAAAAAAATACATAAGGATATTCCTGGAATGACAGATCTACTGTGTGCTGGTGATTCTGGCCCAAAGGGGTTGAAAGAATCTGAAAGCTTTTCAATCTTTCCAGAGAAGATGATACCCACCAATATGTTGCCAGAAAGTCAGAAGTAAAGAAGGTAAGAATCCTGGGAACAAAGCACCCAAGTTTCAGTGTCCTGTAACACAAACACTGACGTGTCACTCTGAAGAGACAAGGCACTTAGCAAACAAGAAGGAAGCCGCAGAATATGGTAAATTTTGGTCAAGAGGATGAAGGGAGCTAAAGGAGAAGTCAGCAGCCAATTGTCAAGAGACATCAGCTGTTTTCACTGAGAGTGTTCACTTCTGAGTCTAGTCAAATATATAACTCTTTAAGTGTAACAAATAAATGATCAGAATTTGAAAAAAGCAAGAAAACCACTTACTGAAACTTTGGAAGTATATATCATACAGAAAAACGCTTTGGCAGCAGCTGCCTTTGAGAGTTGCATTACTGGTGGATGGGACCCATGTACACTCATTATGATATTTATGTATGAGAAACTTAATTTCTCTTTATGATGATGATTTTGGCAAAAAGAAAGAACTTTGTCAAAGTCCTCTTAATATATGAAGAGTACTAGATAATATACTTAACTGAGGAAAAATTGTCATTTGATCAGACTAGTTCAAATAACAAAAGATGTAAATTTTACTCCTCATGAATTCTGAACTGTCATTCAAATGTTTTTGTCTCTAAAATCAGTATTATCAATTAAATTTTAGGAATTGTTGGATACCCTGTTCATCTCATGTTTTGATAAGCTGACAAATGTTGCATTTAGACACTCTAAAGGTAGGTGAAAGAAAGAGAAATGTGTAAAAAATTGATTACAAGGATGAGTTATTTACAAAAATAATATGTAAAGCAATATATTCTCTAAGCTTTGAAATAATAGTTAAAATGAGGTTAAATTTCAACATGATTCTCTATCTTCTGTTCATTATGTACTTCTTATGAAACATTAAGCCTATAATTTGGTTATTTTCAAAGACAATACAGAACTCTCAGCATCTCTTTTATTCTAAATTGTGATGACATATGTTGGGGACATAAAAGTGATAAAGACTGGAGCCATACAGAAATAAAAATGGATACAAAATTATGTGAAAAGTTTCCTGTCATCATAAAATATGATGAAGGCACCAAATGAAGCTTCAAAATCCTGGCTTGTGGCCTAGTATTTTTAGTAATCATATATCTGGGGGAGAATTACATAATTTTCCTAGAATACAGCTCCTTGTATTTTGAAATAATGGAATGGATGGTGTATCTGCTACCAGTTGTAGCTTTCTTTTCATTATAACTTAGCTTTTATTTATTTTGATCATATATTTTTTATTTTGCAAGAGGCTTTAAATTTTTTTATTCATGTTTATAATTTCATATATATACACAATGAACTCTGATTATACTTACTATTCCTCTTTCCCCATTCCAATTCCTCAATATGCCACAGAAGTTGTATCACAACTTCATGACTTAAAAAGAAAACAACCTACTAAGTCTAGTTAGTGATGCCCATATGTGCTTTCAGTTGTAACCTCCCACTGGAGTATGGAATCTCCATATGTGCAGAGGTGTGGGGCCTTCCAATGGAGTGTGGGAGCTGCCAGTGGCCACATCCTCCAGGAAGAATGATTCTCCATCACCAACAGCTTTCATCTGCCAAAGAGCTTTCGTTGCCAAACTATGCTTATAAATATTGTCACTTTGCAAGTAGCAATTTCTCAATTTCTCGGATACATTTGCTCTGGGGAATTTACTCAGAACATCTGAGCCTAAAGATTTTATTCATTCACTAGCAAAGTCAACAGCGGCTATACTCAGTTATTTCTAATATTGTCTCAACACCAAGTCCTGTGATTGCTTCATTATGACCTAATGCACTTGTCTCATGAGATTAACTTTAAGTTTAATTTCAAATGAGTGCCTCTGGTAAGAAGGATGAGATGGTCATGAACCACCTACTAAGCCTCACACACAGTGATAGCATAATTCTTCACATCAGTGTTAGAAAAGTCCGAATTTCAGATGCCTAGATGCTAGCATAAAAACACAATCAACAACAACCAGGGCAATATGTACCCACTAGAGCACAGTAACCCTAACCACAGAAGGCACTGAATATTCCAACATAGCTGAAACATGAGAAAAATGACCTTAAAACAGCCTTAAGAAGAGGTAAAGTTCCTTAAAGAGGAAATGAATCCCTTAAAGCAATCCAGGAAAACATAAACAGTGGGAGGTAAAGATAAATTCCGTAAAGAAACCCAAGCAAATACAACCAAACAGTTGAAGGAAATGAATACAAGTGTTCAAGACCTGAAAATGAAAATAAAGTCAATACAAAAAACCCAAACTGTGGGATTTCTAGAAATGAAAAATTTAGGAGTTGAAACAGGAACTATACCAACAGAATACAAGAGATGAAGAAAAGGCTCTCAGTTATTGAACATATGTTAGAAGAAATGGGTACATTTATCAAAGAAAATGTTAAATTTGAAAAAATTCTGACCCAAAACATCCAAGAAAACACAGGGTACCATAAAAAGACCAAGCCTAAGAATAATAGGAATAGAGGAAAGAGAAGAAACCAGAAAATATTTTCAACAAAATCATATAAGAAAATTGTCCTAATCTTAAAAAGGAAATGCCTACAAGAGGCACAAGAAGCGTAAATAAATAAATTAGATCAGAAAAGGAATTCTCTTTGACACATAATAATCAAAGCACTAAATGTAAATAGCAAAGACTATTTAGAGCTGAGGACTACACACAGCAGATCCCAGCATGAAGGGATTCAGCCTGCCCAGAGACTGCCAACGTCCAAATCCCATTCCCTACCCACAGGACAGGAAAGGTAAGCCTGGGACTGTCTCCAGCTTGTCTTCTGGTGCCCTGAGCAGAACCACCTGATATCTGGGGACTGCACAAGGCAGATCCCATCCCCACCGGATTCAGCCTGCCCAGAGATTGCCAGCACCATAGTCCCTTTCTCCACCCATGGGTCTAGATAGGCCTGGGTCTATTTACAGCTCGCCTTCCAGTGATCTGCTCACAACTAGCCTAGGCCAGGGTACTGCACAATGTAGCTCCCATCCCAGCAGAAGCCAGCCCATCCAGAGACTGCCAGAGGCCAGGCCCCATTCTCCACCCATGGGACAGGCAAGGGCCCAGCCTACCCAGAGATTGCCAGGCCTGATACTAGGATGGCCTCCATCCACACAAGATGAAAGCCACCAGGGTACTGGACCTGCTCCCACCCACTGGAAAGGAACCATGGTAACATACCCATCAGAAAAACAAGGGACTCCTTCTGTACCCACAGTTAGAAATGATGGGAAGGAGACAATATAAAAGTACACTCAGCAAGAAAAAAACCATATGGCACAACCAGAGACTAGAGACTTTACACCTGTAAGGCCTGAATACCCATTGCATATGAAGCAGATGAGAAAGACCTTAAAAACAACTTCATGAAAATGATACAAGCCCTTAAAGAAATGGAAGAAAAAAACAAACCAAAAATACAAAAAATGCAAGAAAGAGAAGACAAGACAAAGCAAAAATTGCAAGAAACAATTCCAACTGTGAAAGGTTGAAAGTTGAAATAGAGACAATTAAAAAAAACACACAGTCTGAAAGAATGCTGGAAATAGAAAAACTGGGAAAACGGTCAGGTACTACAGATGCAAGCATAACCAACAAAATACAAGCGATGGAAGAAAGAATCTCAGGTGTTTAAGATACACTAGGGGAAATAGTTTAATCAACCAAAGAAAATCTTAAGTCCAATAAATCCCTAACACAAAAATTTCAGGAAATACGGGACACCGTGAAAAGACCAAACCTAAGAATAATAGGTATAGTAGAAGGTGAAGAAAACAACCTCAATATCCTTAACCATTAGGGAAATGCAAATCAAAACAGCCCTGAGATATCATCTTACTCCTGTCAGAATGTCTAAAATCAAAAACACCAATGGCAGCTTATGCTGGAGAGGATGTGGAGAAAGGGGACCACTCGTCCATTGCTGGTGGGAGTGTAAACTTGCACAGCCACTTTGGAAATCAGTATGGAGATTCCTCAGGAAAATGGAAATCAGTCTACCACATGACCCAGCAATTCCACTTTAGGCATATATCCAAAAGATGCCCATTCATACAACAAGGATGTCTGTTCCACTATGTTCATAGCAGCATTATTTGTAATAGCTAGATCCTGGAAGCAACCTAGATACCCCACTGAAGAGTGTATAGAGAAAATGTGGTACATTTACACAATGGAGTACTATTCAGCAGAAATATAACAATGGAATCTTGAAATTTGCAGGCAAATGGATGGCACTAGAAGAAACCATACTGAGTGAGCTAGTCCAGTCACAAAAAGACAAACATGGTATGTACTCACTCATATATGGATTTTAGACATGAATAAGATGGGTGCCAGCATACAATCCCACTGCCAGAGAGTCTGGGAAACACAACCTTCATCTTGCAACCTATGGAGGCAGAGGCAGATACCCACAGCAAAACACTGAACTGAACTCCTGGAATCCAGTGGCAGAGAGGGAGAACTCATGGGCAAAGGCGTTAAGACTGGCCTGGTTTTACCCACAGAAACAGTTGACCTGAACAAGGGGGAGCTCCTGGACCCCAGATTGATGGCTGTGTGGAAAGGGTGGGACTGATCCAGACCTCCTGAATGTAGGTGTCAGTGAGGAGGCCTAGGTAATCTATGGGGCCTTGGGTAGTATTAATCATTGGCATACAAATAAACTTTGAGTGCCCATCCCACAGTGAGGGATACTCTCTCTGCCTGGTCTCTCGTGGGAAGGCCTGGGCACTGCCCTGGATGAGGTGACAGACTCTAGAGATATACCATGGAGGGCCTCACCCTCCCTGGGGATCAGAGTGGAGATTAGGTGGGGGACTGGAGGACTTGGTGGGGAGTATAGGGGAGGAGGGGAGGGATGGAGATCTGGGATTGACATGTGAAACAAGCTTGTTTCTAACTTATATATAAAAACATAGACTTCCTTAGTGCTTTGCAGCAAGGAAATAAATTTGCATTACTTTTTTATTGAAAAATAAAAACAAAACTAAAAAATGAAAGTTTACTAAAATCTGAGACAGAAAAATATCAAGTAACACATAAAGACAGATCTATTAGAATTATACCTGAATTTTCAATGGAGACTCTAAAAGCCAGAGGGTCCAGACAGATGGTCTACAGACTTTAAGATACTGCAGATGACAGCTTGGATTACTATGCCCAGCAAAGCTTTCAATTGCCATAGTTGGAGAAAATAAGATATTTCATGATAAACCCAAATTTAAACAATAGTTATCAACAAACCCAGCCCTTCAGAAAGTGCTAGAAGAAAAACTCTAACTAAGGAGTTTAACTACAAACACAGAAACACAGGGAATAAATAATCTTGGAGCAAAATCAAAGGAAGAGAAACACACGCGCACACACACACACACACACACACACATACACACACCACCACCACCACCACCACAGACAACAACAAAATTATAGTAACCAGTGACTATTTATCATTGACATCTCTCTGTATCAATGGTGTCAACGACCTAATAAAAAGACACAGGTTGAAAGAATGGATGCAAAAACAGTATCCATCTTTCTGTTGCATTCAAGAAACATACCCCAACATTAAGGATAGATATTAGCACAGAGTAAAAGATTGAAAAAAGATAGTCTAAGTAAATGGGCTGAGAAACAAGCTGGTGTGGCCATTTTAATATTTAACAAAATAGACTTTAAACCAAAATTAATCATAAGAGACAGGGAAGAACACTATATGCTAATCAAAGGAAAAATCTGACAAGATAACATTTCAGTCTTAACACACATTTCAGTTCAAAACACAAGGGCACCCAAGTTCTAAAAGGAACACTAATAGTGACCCTCACACACTAACACTGGAAGACTTTAGTTCTCCACTTTCACCAAATAGATAGACTATCCAGATAAAAAGCAAAGAGAAATATGCATTAGGTAACATACATTATAAACCAAATGGACCTAGCAGATATTTACAGAACATTTCACCCAAACACAAAAGAATATTCCTTTGTCTCTGCACTCATGAACTTTCTCTAAAACTGACTACATACTCAGACACAAAACAATTTTCAACTGGGAGCAGGAGGGACAGTAATTGGAAGATAAGGTAGAGATTGGAGGGGTAATGAGGTTGAGCAAGGAAATTCAAGGAGAGACAGCTAGAATTAAGTTCACCTATTGCAGTGAAAACTTCCTAAAATATATAAAGGCAATCCTACTGAATTCTCCAAACAATGAGTGAAACAAAGTCCCAACTGGCTAAATCTTCTTACCAAACAAAGCTTACAGTACCAGGACTAGGTTATATCCAATTGAGTTGTTCACCAAAGGAGTCCCATGAAAATCCCCAAACAACCAAGGCTGTAGATGAGATTATAGGTTGCTCTCCACAAATGGAGGATACCAAACGAGAAACATAAACACCAGATCAGTTATAAAACCTTTGATCTACAGTTTATACTGCCTGCAAAATGTGATAGGATGACAGTGGCACAATACGTGGGGGTAGTAACCAATCAGTATTTGATTTGACTCAAGGCCCACTCCATGAGAAGGAACCTGTACCTGACACCGCTTAAATGACTAAGAAACCAGGGGGCATTTAGTCCAAAGACCTAGGGTAAAACCAAATCCTACTGTTTTGTTTCGTTTTAAATCACTCCTGATGATACTCTGCTATACTCATGGGTTTGTGCCTTATTCAGCCACCATCACAGAAGCTTCCTCCTGAAGCAAATACAGAGACCTACATTACACACACACACACACACACACACACACACACACACACACAAAGAGAGAGACATACACACACATGCACACACACACAGAGAGAGAGACATACACACACATGCACACACACAGAGACATACACACACACGCACACACACACAGAGACATACACACACATGCACACAGAGAGAGAGAGAGAGAGAGAGAGAGAGAGAGAGAGAGAGAGAGAGAGAGAGAGAGAGAGAGAGAGAGAGAGAGACTTGGGAACACACAGCTCTAAATAGGATGTCTCCATCAAATCCCTCCCTTTAGAGCTCATGGATTCCCCTGTAAGTGGAGGTTGAAAAAATGTAACAGCCAGAAGGAATGGAAGAGAACAAGGTCCAGGAGAACAAGGTCCTCTTAAACAACTGAGCAAGATTCATACGAACTCTCAGAGACAGGAGCAGAAAATACAGGGCCTACACATGTCCCCTTCAGGCTTTCTGCAGATATCTTACAACTTTTAGTTTAGTATTTTTATGGATTTCTGATTATATTGCCTTCTCTTGGATTTCTTTTCCTTATGTTTGTTTGCCCTGTCCAAGTTTAATGAGATGATTTTTGTTTTAAAAAGTAAAATGAAAACAATAGCCTAGAAAACATGAACCATGAAGAACATACATAAATCCAATTGTATATTGTTTATTTCTAATATGGAAGGAAATAATATCTCCTTGCAGAATTTCTTAATTTCTTCATAAACAATCCAATTTCACCTAAACATGTGACTCTGTAAAATGGAAAGAATGAGCCTTAGTTTCCTATACTTGATTTTAATAAAATTACAAAATCCTAACAACAACAAAAATATTAGTCTGAACTCACTAGGCAGGTTGTTAAAGTCTCATCACAGAGCATTTATTGGCTAATCTGTATCAAATGAGACATCAAAATGTGAAAATCTCTTATGCATACTATTCATACTTAGAGAAGATGCTTATGATATGAAAAACTGAAATAAATAAAGGCTAAGTTTTCATTCTTAATTACTCAAACTAATTAATTTAATGAGAAAACTCACATAATCACAATAGACTTTTCTGCACTTGCTCTTACCAAAAGCCCAAGAAGTGATAAACAACAGAAATTTATAAGTAACATTCATTTAAAATTTTGGTAATATATACATGTATATAAGATTACTAACCATTATCTTTTAATTCTTAAGTAAACAACAATGAAAGAAAAATGATATAAAGTTTCAAGGAAAACTTTCCCTTACAAAGACCACCAACTGATGGTTCCTTCTTTGGAGCTGTTCAAGACCCCACCTACAGTGTATTTAAGCTCTGGTCCATAGACCTACCATGTTATTTCTCTCCTGCTCCCTCGGAGGTCATCCAGAGTGCTTTGTTCAGATTAAACCTGGTCTTATTAATTAGGCCTGATTTGACTTATTGTCAAATCTATTGTCAAAACTTCTACTGGGAATTAAAAATAGGTATTATTCTTATGGGAAAATTTGATATCCATCATTAATAAGTTGATGAATTATATTGATTTTTTTAAAAGGTAAGTGAGGCAAAAGCAATGTTTCCTTTCTCCTGCATGAATTTCTGATCATGGTGATGGAAAAAGCAACAGTTTTAATTTAATCTATGTCTCTCATTTTGCTCAGAATTATAGTTAAATTTTTGGTAGCCAATGCAACATATTATATATGCAGTAGTACCAATTAAGCAGGACACCCTTAAAATGCTATAAAATAATAATCATAGTTTACTGTCAAAATATAATAAAATAGTATCTCAGTTCTGTAAAATTCATCTTAAATGAATGACAAGGATATAACCATTTCTTAAAAATTAACAATATTCCTTTACAGCCTATTGTTTTCTTTTTTCTAATAGAGATATAAAACCTCCTGCAAAGTAATTATGAATCTGGGAAGTAAGTAATCAGGGACTGTGAAAATGGATGTTTGTGTTTTAATATTATTGCTTTGGTCTGACATTATGTTCAGCTTTAAGTCTCAATTCAGAGAGGAAAAATGAAAAGGATGTTATTCATATTACTACAACAGAGTTAGCATCCTCATTTTTCAGTGAGTATAAACAGCTTAGTGTAATTAATCACAGAAATGAACTTCTCAAATAGGTTTTCATATAAAAGTTGACAAATATTCTTCACAAAACTTCTTTATTCATAATAAGAAATTATATAAACAACTGAAGTTATGTTGTAAACATACTTAATATGTAATTCATCATATATAATAAAAACCTCAGAGAAGCAGACTGCGGCATGTAAATGTAAATTTTGTCTTGTACCTGTGAAATTGTTATCCATCCATCTTTTCCCAACCACAGAATTGTGTTCTTTCCATTCTCTCTGTTTCAGAATCCACTCTTAATTGTTCTGTTGAAAGCTGTGCCTCAGGCCCACTCCTCCCTCTCTAATCCCTTTACGAAAGTCCACCAACTGATGGTTCCTTCCCTTGAGCTGCTCAAGAGTCCACCTACAGTGTACTTCAGCTCTGGTCCATAGACCTGCCAGTTATTTCTTTCCTGCTACCTCAGAGGCCTTCCAGAGTGCTTTGCTCTGATTAAACCTGGTCTTATTAGTTAGGCTTGATTTGGCTTATTGTATCAGCAGAGAAAATTTCTGCTGGGGATTCAAAAATAATAAATAATTATTATTATTATTATTATTTTTTTTTTTTTTTAGTGAGGAGGCCTGGGCAACCTATGGAGCCCTGAGCAGTGGATCAGTGTTTATCCCTGGAATACAAACAGACATCGTGTGTCCATAGCACAAAGAGGGAGGCTCTCTCAGCCTGGACTCTTAGGGGAGTGTCTGGACCCTACCCTGAGTGAAATGACAGACTCTAGATATCCCCTATGTGGAAGGAATTGGCAATAGGGTGGGAGGCTGAGGGGGATGGGGGGTGCGGGAGGAGGGGAGGGAGAGGGAACTGGGATTGACATGTAAAACAAGCTATTTAAAATTAAAATTAAAAAATTAAAAAATAAATAAAACAGTAGTTATTATTCTTATGGGAAAATTCGACTAATGGATTTCTTACCTTTGGGCTACATAGTAGCACCCCTCCTGTTTCTACCTTCCCAGGATGCACTTAGAATTTGGAAGTTTGTGTCTTCTAAAGTATTTTCAGGATGCTTTAAAATGTAAAGTAATACTAAGTTACAAATCACTAGTAAAATATTGCCATTGTTGTTGAAGGGCATCGGAGCTGACTTATCCTAGAAAGGAACCCTAAAATTTAAGTTTATCAGCTTGAGCAAGCCTCTGCATACCCAAACTAGAACTGGAATTCATTTCTCCACCACATCCGCAGGAATTTGTCTCTCTACTTCCTAAAGCTCCGCCTCTATGTAATGATTCCAAGATGTTGAAATTTGCATAACCTTGAATACTGTCAGCACTACTGATTTATGACCAGTAGTTTAGTCCAGATTCTTGCTCTTTTTGTGAATTTCACAATATTTCAGAGGCACAACTTGTCTAGTCTTCATTACAAGCAATTTCAAATTCAATTCTTAAACCTGGCAATTATTCTCTTCTGTTGTCCCAACACAATCCATCCCTTATTTTAATAAACAAAGAAAGACTTCGTTTAACTAGTGGACTGAGGTGGTAAGAATGTGATAGCTGTCTCTGCCCGGCAAAAGCTGCACCACTCAGGAGAGTCGCCCTGCACCTCACCAGGGAAACACAGCAGAGTTGGCCCTAATGGAGTTGATATGGGAAAGTCAACCCTGAAGGCATGAAAGCAAGAGGACTGGCCCCATCCCTGGCTCATCTCTACAGGGGGTGAACTAACAAGGGCAGTGCTGGAGAGCTCACCTAATTGTGACCACAGGGGAGAGCTGGTGGACTGACAACCCTGCAACTACCCAGGGCCAGAACTAGAGTTATGAATTGGCCCACCCCAACATCCACCCGATCTGTGAACCCTGCAGCAGCATAGAAAGGGGCCGATCCTATAGATCCAAAGCTGCAGGATCTCCACAACAGAGGCCAACAGCAGGATAATCAAGAAGAGTCCCAGTGAAGGTCCAGCATTGATAGTGTAGCGGAAACCAGAGTCCTCAAACCAGATCAATTACTTTGCAATGAACAGTTGCAAGTAAAGATATATGCAATGAACAGTTGAAAGTAAAGATATATGGGCCGGGCATGGTGGCGCACGCCTTTAATCCCAGCGCTCGGGAGGCAGAGGCAGGCAGCAGGCGGATCTCTGTGAGTTCAAGGCCGGGCTGGACCGACAGCCACCAAAACAATACAGAGAAACCCTGTCTCGTAAAACAAACAAACAAAAAAAAACAAAACAAAAAAAAAGATATATGGACAAAGGGGTTTACTGTGTGACTCACTGTGTTACACTACAGCTTCCATGACAAGATTAATTTTTTCTTTTCTTTTTCATTTTATTTTTTGCTTTTTCTTTTCTTTTAAATTTTGTTTTATTATGGTGAGAGGGCATTGCAAGGGCAGAGAGTGGATACAAACGGACAGGGAAATTAATAGAATCATAGAATCCAGACGCATGATGTGAAAGACAAAAAGAGTAAATGAAAAGAAAGTTTAAGAAATGATAGTGTTACAAGGTAATAGATGTGTCAATCAGCTTAATGTAGTAATGCAGACAATGGATTTACTAATCAATGATATAGTTATCCTGTCATGTGTATCCTGTTATAGACAATAACAAGTATAACTTTGTTAGCATAAAAAATAGAAAAAAGAAACTATTTGTTCCTTTACAGTAAACCTACTCACATAAGAAATATATATCAGTCACTTTTCCTTCTTCTTAAAGTATTTAGATCTAAGGTCGCCTGCCCTTCCCCCCCCCTTTTTTTTTCAGGATTCCATGTTCTCATCATTTTCATTCTTTGTATTTTCAAGTTTTCTTCCAGGTGTGGTCTTATGTCTATTTTCCTCTCGAAGGCCATATTTTAGTTTTAAATATTCTTGAGACTATAATATAATTCAGTCATTTCCCCTTCTTTTCCTGCCTCCAAACCTTGCTCTCTGCTAAATTCATGGCCACTGTTTTCATTGATTGTTGTTATATACATATATTCCTAATATATAAATATTTCTAAACACATAAATGCAACATGCTCAAGCTGTGTAATGTTACTTATGTTTTTAGAATTGACCATATGGTACTGGATAACTAATTAGTGTTCTCTTCCCTGGGAAACACTTTCTCCCAGTCTTAGCATTCTGAGTTGCCCAGAGTTCTTTGTCTACAGTTGAGATCTCCTGAGCTTTCCCCTGTCCTTGGTAGCATTGGTGTCTTTCTTGTTCAGTCTGTATTAGGTAACCCTATGAATGTCAGAAGGCCATGTTCTTAAATTTTCTTAGACAGTTCATGGATCTTATGAATTCATTTTTTAAAAATGTCCTTACAGTTATTTACAGGCATTTTGCAGTATTTGTGTAGTGAATGTAGTGAAGACTTTGATTTATGTCTTTATTGGCATTTTCAGAACTTGTTAATGATTTTATTTAACATCTATTGTCTTTTACCTGGCTTATAGTCCCCTATTATGTTGTTTACTCTACTGAAATATCCCTTTTTGGGTCAATACATATTCAAGAAGAGAGCATATATATGCATATATGTTCATGTGCTTATATTTCATAAATCACAGATACTGAGATAAGTAATCATGAAGCTGTTCATGTAAAATTTGATAAAAGTCTAAGACATAGTTTAAAGGCTGGTGTAGGAGATACTAGCATTCATCAGCACAACACACACACACACTCTCTCTCTGTCTCTTACACACACACTCTCTCTCTTACACACGCATGCACACACACACAAATAAATTTTAGACAAAGATCCACAAACCAAAATTCCCCAATCTATGATTTTCACACACTGAGAAAAGGAAAAAAGATTGAACAATCTGCCTCCCTAGGTTTCAGAATACCACCAGTGTACCTGAGCTTTCCCCTGAGAGAGCCCATCACTCCTGGACCTGCCATTAAGAAAATGGGAAACTTGACATTAGCCTGTGATAATTATTTAAATAGAAACAAATTAAAACTCTTTTTAAATTTTATGTAAATATTTTAATACAAAATACTTTTAATTTTTTTATATTTGTGTGTGTGTGTGCATATGTGTTTCTGTGACTATGTGCAAGGGTTCCAGCCAAGCATCAGATCCTTGGAGCTGAAGTTGCAGATATCTGTCCAATTTCTGGTCCTCATGACAGAGGGGCAGGTGCTCTCAACCACTGGTTCATCTTTCTAGGCCCAAGTCTAAAAGACTTTAATACTCAAATGGTAGCATTTAAATTACTTACAATTTTAGCATAAAACTAAAAGAAAAACTGGTTAACAAATACCTACAATTGAAAATAGCTACAATTATCAATGGATGTGTGGCATGAAAACTGTAAACTGGCAGAGCTGTCAAGAGAACTCAGGAGTAAAAGCCCTATGCATTCAAGTCTGATGGCCTTAATTCAAGCCCCAGGACAGAATTCTCACAAGTTGTTCTCTCACCTCCAAGTGTGTGTCATTGTGTATGACGCACACAAAGTGATACACGTAAAATGCTTAAGTGTCAACTGGCAAATAAAAATAAAATACATGGGAAGGAACAAAAGGCAAACTACTGTGATCAAATTGAGAAATGATGATGTTAATATAGACTGTACAGCTTATCAGTACTTTAAAAGCCGCATGATAACCACAGAGAGAAACTCAATGATATGCAGAAGAAAGCAATTAAGCATACAAAGACAGAAAACTACTGAATTACACAGCATATCACAATTGGGAAAGGGGGATATGCAGCTAAAAACAAACAAAATAATAAAAATGAAAATATAAAGATTTTATCAATGTTTACTCTACATATTGTTTCATTTGCTTTGATAGTGCTGTGTCAAAACACCATGACCAAGACAATATCTAAAAGAAAGCATTTAATTTGGGAATAATGGTTCCAGAGGATAATAGAGTATATGACCACTATGGTGGAGAGTAGGGCAGCAGATAGGCAGGCATGGTATTAAAGCAGTAGCTGAGAAATCAAGCTTTCAAATATATGAGCACCTGATGGCCATTCTCATTTAAACCACCACAAATGTAAATAGACAAAATTTACCAACAAGTAGGCAAAAAGTAATTGAATAGGTACAAGAAATACTCCAAATTTTATACTGCCTACAGTAGAAATACTTCAGCTTTAATGAAATTAAAGAAAATTGAAAATGCTTTTCAGTAAATGATAACCAAAATAAAACAGGTATCAATACTCACACAAAAGTCACAATTTTGATGAAGGATAGCAAGAATGTAAAGAATATAAAGGAACCAAGTTCATACGGGGAATGTACTGGCTAATTTTTTGTTGTTGCTGGTTTTTTTGTTTGTTTGTTTGTTTGTTTTGTCAACATGACACAAGTTAGAGCATTTGGGAAGAGAGAACCTCAATTGTGAAAAAAACCTCTGCCAGATTTGCCTATGGACAAGCCTGTGGGCATTTTCTTGATTATTGATTGATTTAAATGAGCCTAGTTGACTGGGAAGTGGTAGGGGCTGTCCAGAGCTGTAAAAGGAAGCAAACCATGAGGAGCAAGGCAGCAAGCAGTATTCCTCCATAGCATCTGCTTGAACTCCTGACTCAGATTCATGCCTGACTTCTTTCATTGATACGATGTGACCTGAAAGTTGTAAGCAAAGTTGCTTTTGGTATCTTTCATTTTTAATCATAAAATTAGAACCTCTAACTGCAGGGTCTTAGACCAATCACAGAAGGCTAAGCTGGGTCCAAGGAAAAAAAGTAAGCTACTTGCCTGTTTCCCAGTCTCCCAGGATCCTGGAGATAATCAGACACAGCAGGGAGTCTAGTCCAGCAGGAACTTGTTTATTGTTCCAAAGCAAGCATCTTTTTTTATTATTAATTTTTTTTTATTTTTAAGTTTAAATTTAGATTAGAAACATGGTTGGTTCACAAGTCAGTTCCAGGTCCCTCTCCCTTTCCCTCCCCTCCTCCCGTGCCCTCCCCCCAACTCCCTCATTATCCCCTCATTTCCCCAGGGAGGGTGAGGCCCTCCATGGGGGTGTCCATAGTCTGTCATTTCATCCAGAGCTGGGCCTAGACCCTCCCCCCAAGAGTTCAGGGTGAGAGAGAGTTCATCTCACATTGTTGGATGGGAGTCCAAAGTCCATGTATATACTCGGGATGAATACTGATCTACTGCCCACGGCTCAATAGATTGCCTAGGCCTCCTCACTGACACC
Source organism: Mesocricetus auratus (assembly GCF_017639785.1). Lineage (NCBI taxonomy): Eukaryota > Metazoa > Chordata > Mammalia > Rodentia > Cricetidae > Mesocricetus > Mesocricetus auratus. The sequence goes on from NW_024429194.1 coordinate 61,233,301, forward strand.
CCCATTCAGGGGGTCTTAATCAGTCCCATGTTGGATTCCCAGGTATCAGCCTGGGATTCAAGAGTTAACCCTTGTCAGGTCAACTGTTTCTGGGGTTAAACCAGCCCAGTCTTAACTCCTTTGGTCATCAGTCCTCCCTCTCTGTTACTGGCTTTCTTGAGTTCAGCTCAGTACTTAGCCATAGGAGTCTGCCTCTTCTTCCATCAGCCACTGAATGAAGTTTCTGTTTCCCAGACTCTCTGGCCATGGGATTGTAGGCTGGCACTCCCCAGATCTATGTCTAAAATCCATATATGAGAGAGCACATACCATGTTTCTCTTTTTTGTGACTGGGTTACCTCACTCAGGATGGTTTTTTTCTAGTGCCATCCATTTTAAAGGAAAAAAAAAACAAACACAGAGCTGGAAAACAGCCACCCAATGGTTTTAAAGGTCAGCCTATTACATGCCTAGGTGCCCTACACTACCTAGTTAACACAAGCTGTTCATGCAGTGACCTCATCTGGTCCAATCTAGACAACCAATCATCATTTTTTGTAAACAATTCAGGACTTGCCATCTGACTTCCCCTCAGTGCCATCTTTGACTGGCTCCATCTTTGACTGGCTGGCCCATGTGCCCTACACTAAGACACCAGTACATAATAATTGTAAATATCTTTGCACTTACCTTAGCATATACCTATATAAAAGAAATACTAACAGATTTGAAGGAGTAAACACACAATATTACACTTGTTAATTAGGGAATAAGGGCCTGGCGTGATGGACAGAGCACAAGTCATGGAGAGCTCGTTAACTATAATTTATTATAGTGAGACCAAAAGGGGCAGACAGACATGACAGAGAGAGAAAGGTGAGAGAGTACGAGAGAACGTAAGCGGGCAAGGGTCAGTCCTTTAAATGGGTCCTTTGCACCTGCCTGCAGACTGGTTTTCATGGAACTCTGGGATGGCCAGAGTGCTGCCTGAGTGCATTCTGTCAGGTAATAGAGCAGGCCAGCATAATACCTGAGCTTTCATTCCCACCTTTATTATGATTAAAAAGAGGTGGGGGTGTTAGACGTGGCAGGTTAGGGAATAAGGACGTTGAGTTCTTAAGACTGCTTCCTGCTAACCTGGGGGCGTCAACCATCTTTGGGGAAACTTGAGAAAGCTGGGGTGTTGCCACATCCTGGGTTAGCTGGTTGCTCCATTGCAGTCCAGGCTGTATGGAACTCTCTGGCACCTCTGTAGATCTGGCAAGATGTTAGTAGAGTAGAGGACAAAGTCAGGTTAAAAATTTTTTTCTTGGGTCCTGGTGTTTGAGGAGAATATTGCAAGATGAGGGAGGGGTTCCCATGGTGTCCAAAGATGAGGGAAGGAAATCCCAGGACCAGGGAGAGGTTGAATAATATCTGGAGTGAATCTGACCTGTTTGGATGGGTCCAATTTGGCTCTCTGGAACGTACAAGAATCCTTTACGTTTATGAAAACACAAGTATTAGACATATCAGTAGCATATTTGTGTTAGAAACGACTTGGCTGAAAGCATTAGCACTTTTAAAAGTGACAGATATTTTTAGCACAATGAAACTAATGTAATTTTGAGCTTATAGTTTTGATCATATAGTGGCATAATTGTTTAGTACTTTGTTGAAGTTAGATTAGTAGCTTATCAGAACTTTATTAATATTAAGACTATGAACAGTAGCATAATGAAAGAGAGAAATCTGGAACATATTTTAATAATGCATGGCTTTTGGGCATGCTCCCAAATTTTCCTATACTAAACTAAATAATAAAAGGTGTATACATTAAATATGAAATATGGAGGACTAAAATATATTTAATTTTCTTTTCCAGGTGGTAAATTGTTAGAAATAATAATCAACAGTACTCGGTAGCCTTAGTGAAAAACTAATTGGATGGGATTGCAGGAAAAGGTAGTCAGCTGCTTTAGAAGCAGACATTCTTCATTAAAAATTGCTTCCATTGTTTCTCTTAGTCAATTAAAAAGATGGCAATGCCAACAAAATCACTCACCAAGGTTTGATGCATTGAAAAGAAGCACAAGACTCCACATATTTCTGGTTAGGATTTTGTTAAGACCAAAGAATTAGTGATTTGTCTGCGCTACTTCTATCACAAGGCCACGAACCTTTGGATAGAGTAGTGTGTTGGCATCAAGAGGATTGTCATACAGGGGCTACTTCAAAGGAAAGCCCTCCTGACCCTAAGTGTCCACACATGGGACTGTAATAACAGGTGCCATTGGGGGATACAAACCTGCTGCAGATTTTCACGATTTTGGAAAAGTAGCAAATAATAGGCGTGAAGTACAAGCTGAGAGCCAGCACACAATTGTGTACAACCAAAGTTCATGACCACTAACTGAGGTTTATAGCCCACTTTCTTTTTTGAAAATTTAAAACAATATTATTTTACATACCAATCTTAGTTCCCTCTCCTTCCTGTTCTCCCACTCCCTACACCATCTTCCCACCCCACCCTCATCCACTCCTCATAAAGGACGTGGTCTCCCACAGGGAGTCATCAAAATTTGCAATATCATTTGGGGCAGGACCAAGACCCTTCCCCCTGTGTCTAAGCTATAAACCATTCATAGAAGCCAAGAAAAATGGCCCTGGTAATGCAGACTGACAACTGGCTGTTCCAATCACAACAGTCAGGCTGGCCACTTGATTTTCCTGACAATCCACTAGCAAATGGAAATTGGCTCTTCTTGCTGTGCAGGTGGCTCATGGCTTCAGATTAGCCATCATGTCACTTGTGTCTTAACCTGGATAATAAAGGAAGCACACTTCATGTTAGGAACACCAAACAGTTAAATGATAGGAAATTCAAAATTTGCCACGAATTTTTCTGTGATATGCTTGTTCTTTTCTTGTTAGCTGATGTGGCTATGATTTAACAGACCCTTATCACCACAGAGAAAGATGTTGCTTGCATAAGCTATTTGTATAACATTGAACTCCCCAGTTAAACTGATGAAAATAGACTCTATTGTATTCTGTTTTCAATCTCAAGTAACTGTTCAAAGCAGCGACACAGTAATTGTGTTAACAACTCAGTTTGCTTTGTTGATGTATTATTTGGCTCAAAGAAGGTCAATTTGGATATAAACTGAAGAAATCTTTACAGGCTGAGGGAATATTCTTTTATATAACAAATTATATAAAAATGGATTTATCTAAATGTAAACAATAGCAATATAAGTCTTAGATAACTTCAGAGTATTGCAGCAATCTTCAAAACAGTCTTACTCTATTATAGAAAGATGAAGTTATTTGTACAGGTGTAATTAGAGTTAAGACATTAGTAGTCACAACAGTTACAAAGTATGTTAAGCTAGCTATGTTTAGACCAAGAATTAGGTTGCCTACTGGATTTCTACCTATATTGCATGCAAGGTCAGAAGAATGCCCTAGAAATGTCTTTTCCCAAACTTCTGCTCAGAACCACATCCCCCTTCCTTTTTGGATGTAATATTTAATAGAAACAAAAATGATCCCATTTGTCACTAATGCTTTTTAGCATATAGTTTCAAGAAAACTGTTTTTTTCACCTCCTGTGCCCCATTGCAGAAGTATATCTACTTTACATTACATTTCAGCATCCTTGCAGAAGGAAAAATATACACGATCCATTAAAAGAAACATTTGAAGAGAAACAGATCTATTTCATTTTAGAAGTAATTTTGACTAATTGGCTTTGTAGAACCTCAGCTTAGAGATTTAATGAAAGGTCTTCAAATTCTTTTAATAAGTCTTCCCAGTAGCATTATATATAAGGGTATCTTTGATTAAATGTCAGTCCTTTACTGTCCTGCAATTAAATTATGTCTTACTTTCAGGAAAAACACTACACTATTAGCTTTAGTCTGTGAGGTAGAAGTATACTGCTGCTGTTTCCATATTCTCCTGTATACATCTACTATTAGTGAAATAGGAAGCAAATAATGGGAAATTACCTTTAATTTACCATTAATTAAAGGCTTCAGTAATGTTTAGTCCTTTCTCGTTGAGTGCCATTCATGCTAATTTAGTTTGTTGTGAGTAAGCATGAAGTAACAGGTAGAAAGGGGTCAAGACCATGTTGGGGGAAATCCACAAAAACAGCTCACCTGAGTAAGTGGGAGATCACTGACTCCAGATTGACAGCTGAGGAACAGACATAAGACCAAATTAATCCCCTTGAATGTGGATGACAATTGGGGGACTTGGGCAATTTATGGGGCTGCTGCTGCTGGAAATGGAACCAGTAATAATCCCTCATGCATGAACTCGCTTTTTGGAACCCATTCCCTGTGAAGGGATACCTTGCTCAGCCTAGACACAGAGGGAAGGGTCTTGGTCCCTTTATTGCAAAAGAAAATAGACTTTTTTCATGTAATAAATTTAATTCTGATTGCGGCTTCTCCTCTCCCAACTCCTCCCAGACTGTCTCTACTTCCCTTCCACCCAAATCTACACCCTTTCTCTACTTATAGTTATTAAAAACAGGCATACAAAGTAATAATAAAATGAGGTAAAATAAAAAACGGAATAGTACAAGATAAAGAAACTAACAGAAAAAGAGTCAGTAAAACTACAAGTCTCTCTCTTCTTCTTTCTCTTCCTCTCTCTGTCTGTTCCGCTCTCTCTCCCTCCCTCCTTCCCTCTCTCTTCCTCTCCCCCTCTCTCTCTCCCTCTTTCCTCTTTAGAAAAATTTTTTTTTAAATTACAAGAAACACCAAATCTGTAGAGACACACATGTTCACAAACGAAGAAATCCCATACAAACCTAAAACTGGAAACTATAATGTGTTGCCTTCCTCGCCATCTGCCTGGGCCCTGCCACAGTTGCAGTCCCCAAATAACACACAGGACACTATATTAATTATGAAGCTGTTGGTCATTTGCTTGGTTTCTTACTGGCTAGCTCTGACTTAAGTATTTAAACCATAATTGTTAATCTAAGTATTTCTCTTACCAGAGAAAAGGGTCCGGACCTCTTACTCTGGCGGCCTACACTGTGTCTGACTCTGCCTCTTTTCCCCAGAATCCTCCTTGACTCTTAGTCCCACCTATCTTACTTCCCTATTGACCAACAGTGCTTTATTCAACAACCAATAAGAGATAGATTTACAGAAGACATCTCTCATCAGGAAACCATTTTATGTATGCAAAAGACATCTAATGAAAACAAAGAAAACTTGATGAAGCATTATGAGACAAAGACTTTCCAAAACTACCACTGAGCATGCTTTGTGTTGACCATGGTTAGGCATGAGGCCTAATGAGAACAGTGATTTGTTTTTCACAGTTAGATTCCATTAATGAAAATTAATTCAGCCAAATGTATATATAACTTTCTAAGATATTATATTATATATAACATATACGATATAATATTGTATATGTAACTTCCTAAAAATAACAAAACCTTTTGTTTGCTTTTTGTTTATTTATTTATCCATCCATTCATTCATTCATTTTAAATAGTGCCTCATGTAGCTCAAGTTGATCTCAAAGGAGATACACAGCTTAGGATAACCCTTAACTCCTGATACTCCTGCCTCTAGTTCCTAAATGTTAAAGTTATAGACATCATGCAAGGCCAAAAAATGTTTATTTTAAAAGAAAAATGGTAAGAGTAGTAAACAGCAAGTATTCTTTCATTTGAACAGGAATCTGTGAGGATCCTAATGTTCTTCCAAATGTGTAAAGAATAAGCAAATTGGAAGTAAAATTGACAAAAAGATTACAAAAGTAGAGTTGATATTAAAATACAGCAGAAAATAGGCATATCTATTATCAGTAATTAAAAATACGTGTATAGATAAGTATATGGCCTGTTCTAAACAACTGTGAACTTCAAGAATCATTCTGTTACATGTAGTACAATGACCTTTTAATAATAAGCTCTTCAGTTCACTGATAAAGTACAAATGATGTTTGCATAGATATTCCTGTTATGAAGACAACTTCATTATTTTTCATAGTACTATAACCAAAATTCATTCTTAAGAATTTGGACTCTACCATGGTTAGAGTGATTCTGAGTCCAAGTAAGATGAGGAAAGATGTATTACACTGAAGTGAATACTAATGAAAATTGGCATCTCTGATTTTGTGTGTTAAGTATTCACCCTTTTGAAACATTTGTATCATCTTTGCTTCCTTCTTCACATTGTTTTCCAATAGCTCGTCCCTCTTGTGTCCTGTGTGCACTGAGACAGCTGTGATAGTGACTATATAGGGGTGGAAACATGATTCAGGTATAAACAGAGAGAAAAGAAGCCAGTTCATCTTCTAAAAGGCTCCCCCTAACGCAGTACAGAGTCCATATTTGTGCCTTTGTACTTGCAAAAACAGCTTTAATTTCCTCAGTATTTGCCTAGAGTGAAGATAATTTATCATCAAAGTTTGTATACATTCAAACAATCTACAATCTATTGAAGAAATTGTAAAGTGGAAAAAAACCAGAACTACCAAAGCAAAGCAGAACAGGTGTTCACCATAATGTTAATCTTATAATTGCTTTTCAAAAAATATGAAGTGAAAATATGTAAAGAAATAATATTCAAACTTATCGAGAACATTGCAATTGTTGTTACACTAATTCTAAGACAAATGATTACTTTACTTAAAACATGCAGCTTAATAATCACTTTTTTCTTATAAAAGAAACAATTTCATTGTTAACATCAGTGATACAAAAGGCAGTTAGTAAACTTGACATTTAAGGAAATAATAAGCAATACTGAAATACTGAATGAAAAATTGTGATGTATTTTTTATTTTAATTTAAGTTAAATGAATGAGTAATTCTTATGGGGTAATCTATGAGTCAGTCATTGGATCAATTACAGTTGAAAATTTTATGTGGTATCATTTTCACTTATGCTATGAAATCTGTTTTGACACTTCATCACATTTTTGTGGTATAAATTTATTGAAACCGTCATGATGAAAAAGGAAACAATGGCTATCAAGTAGAGCATAAATACTGCATTTACACCTGAAATGTGTAGTAAAGGGAATTGTTTCTAAAATAAATCTAAGCAAACAGACTCATGTTATAATTAACAATTGATTTAACAATTCTGAGCATATCTGCTCCAAATTCTGGTATACTCAATTCCATAAAACTACAGGATTTACATAGACGGGCCTCAATGCAAAATATGTGGTGACTTCATTTCACATCCTACTCTCAACAATCAACCACTTACCCTGACTCACCCCCTCAAATTAACTGAGAAATAACAGTTACTTGGCATTACAGATGAAGTAGACTTAACAGATATCTAATGACTACACACTGTTTATAAAAACTCACTGAACTTGCTTCAGAAAAGGTTATATGGTGGGTAGGACACAGAGCAAATCTCAACACATACAAGAACACTGAAATAATTTCATGTATCCCAGCTTATTACAAAAGAATAAAAAAAGAAATGAACAGCTAGGGAAAGTACAGAACTCACAAAGTCACAGAGAGTGAACAGCACATTATTTAATCATGAATAGGTCATGAAAGAAATCAGGCAAGAAATAAAAATCTCCTAGGCTACAATGAAGGGGAAAAAATCCTCTACCCAACCCTATGGGATATAATGAAAACATATTCATAGCTGTAAAAAACATTTTCAAACTAAGTACAGTAATTTTTAAAAAATCATAGTAACCCCATGTAAATAACTAGAGAATTCTCTCCAAAGGCCTACAAACCAGGAATAAGCCAAAAGCTAAGTCAATAGATGGAAAGAAAAAAAAGATCAGGGTAGAAATTTATTGATGGAGATTAAAAACAACTGTTCAAATATGATGAAAAAGAAAATTGATACTTCAAAAAGATAAGGAAATTTGACAACTCTTTAGACAAACTAAAGTGAGTTCAATTTGTAACTGACTGTGACGTATCAGCCAAGATAATACACTACCTTTGGACCAGCCTAAACAAAAGTAAGAAAAACACAAATTAATAAAATCAAAGATAACTATTACAAATAATGGTGCTATGAACATAGTTGGACAGATGCCCTTGTGGTATGAGTGTGCATCCTTTAGGTATATGCCCAAGACTGTAATTAGGTGCTAAGGTAGGTCTATTGCTATTTTCCAGAGAAATCACCATATTGATTTCCAAATTGGCTGTACAAGTTTGCACTCCCACCAGCAATGGAGGAGTGTTCCTCTTACTTCATATCCTTTTCAGCATAAACTTTCATTAGTGTTTTTGATTTTAGCCAAAAACAGGTGTAAGATAGTATCTCAGTGTTGCTTTGATTTGCATTTCCCTGATGGCTAAGGATATTGAACAATTCCATAAGTGTCTTTCGGCCATTTCAGATTCCTCTGTTGAGAATTCTCCATTTAGATCTGTACCCCATTTTTAATTGGATTATTTGGTGTTTTGGTGTCTAGTTTCTAGAGAGTTCTTTGTATGTTTTGGGGATCAGCCCTCTGTCAGATGTGAGGTTAGTGAAGATCTTTTTCTCATTCTGTAAGCTGCTGTTTTGTCTTTTTTTTTCATTAATTATTTAATTTTTTTAAATTTTATTTTCCAGTTTAAATTTAGATAAGAAACAAGGTTGCTTCACAAGTCAGTTCCAGGTCCCTCTCCCATTCCCGCCCTTCCTCCCATGCCCTCCCCCCCCCCCCCCCCCCGTTATCCCCTCATTTCTCCAGGGAGGGTGAGGCCCTCCATGGGGGTGTGCATAGTGTGTCATTTCATATAGGTCAGGGCCTAGACCCTTCCCCAAGAGTTCAGGGTGAGAGTGCACCTCACATTGTTCTATGGGAGTCCAAAGTCCGTGTGTATACTTGGGATGGGTACTGATCTGCTGCCCAAGGCTCAATAGATTCCCTAGGCCTCTTCACTGACACCCAGATTCAGGGGGTCTTGATCAGTCCCATTCTGGCTTCCCAGGCTAATGCCTGGGATTCAAGAGTTAACCTTTGTCTGGTCAGCTGTTTCTGGGGGTTAAATCAGCCCAGTCTTAATCCCTTTGATCATCAGTCCTCCCTCTCTGTTACTGGCTTTCTTGAGTTCAGCTCAGTACTTAACCAAGGGAGTCTGCCTCTTCTTCGATCAGCCACTAAATAAAGTTTCTGTTTCCCAGACTCTCTGGCCATAGGATTGTAGGCTGGCACTCCCCAGATCTATGTCTAAAATCCATATATGAGAGAGTACATGCCATGTTTCTCTTTTTGTGACTGGGTTACCTCACTCAGGATGGTTTCTTCTAGTGTCATCCATTTGCCTGCGAATCTCATGATTCCATTATTTTTTTCTGCTGAATAGTACTCCATTGTGTAGATGTACCACATTTTCTCTATCCACTCTTCAGGTGAGGGACATCTAGGTTGCTTCCACGTTCTGGCAATTACAAATAAAGCTGCTATGAACATAGTGGAACAGACATCTTTGTTGTATGAATGGGCATCTTTTGGATATATGCCTAAGAGTAGAGTTGCTGGGTCTTGTGGTAGGTTTATTCCCATTTTTCTGAGGAATCTCCACACTGATTTCCAAAGTGGCTGAACCAGTTGGCACTCCCACCAGCAATGGAGGAGTGTCCCCCTTTCACCACATCCTCTCCAGCATAAATTGTCATTGGTGTTTTTGATTTTAGCCATTCTGACAGGGGTGAGATGGTATCTGAGAGTTGTTTTGATTTGCATTTCCCGGATGGCTAAGGATGTTGAGCACTTTCTCAAGTGCCTCTCAGCCATTTTAGACTCCTCTATTGAAAACTCTCTATTTAGTTCTGCAGCCCACTTTTTAATAGGGTCCTTTGGTGTTTTGGAGACTTGCTTCTTGAGTTCTTTGTAAATTTTGGAGATCAACCTTCTGTCAGATGTGGGATTAGTGAATATTTTTTCCCATTCTGTGGGCTGCCTTTTTGTCTTGCTGACTGTGTCCTTTGCCTTACAGAAGCTTCTCAGTTTCAGTAGGTCCCATTTATTAATTGTTGATCTTACTGCCTGTGCTACTGGTGTTATGTTCAGGAAGCTGTCTCCTGTACCAATTCGTTCAAGGGTACCACCCACTTTCTCTTCTAAGAGGTTCAGTGTGGCTGGATTTATGTTGAGGTCTTTGATCCATTTGGACTTAAGTTTTGTGCATGGCGATAGACATGGATCGATCTGCATTCTTCTACATGCCAGTCTCCAATTATGCCAGCACCATTTGTTGAAGATGCTTTCTTTATTCCATTGTATATTTTTAGCTTCTTTGTCAAAGATCAGATGTTCGTACGTGTGTGGGTTAATACCCGGGTTTTCAATTTGATTCCATTGGTCTACCTGTCTATTTTTGTGCCAATACCAAGCTGTTTTCAGGACTATAGCTCTATAATAGAGCTTGAGGTCAGGGATGGTGATGCCTCCGGACGTTGCCTTGTTGAACAGGGTTGTTTTGGCTATCCTGGGTCTTTTGTTTTTCCATACAAAATTGATTATTGTTCTTTCAAGGTCTGTGAAGAACTGTGCTGGGATTTTAATGGGGATTGCATTGAATCTGTAGATTGCTTTTGGCAGGATTGCCATTTTTACTACATTGATCCTACCTATCCAAGAGCATGGGAGATCTTTCCATTTTCTGAGGGCTTCTTTAATTTCTTTCTTTAAAGATTCAAAGTTCTTACGATACAGGTCTTTCACTTGTTTGGTTAGCGTTACTCCAAGGTATTTTATGTTGTTTGTGGCAATTGTAAAGGGTGATGTTTCTCTGATTTCTCTTTCAGCCCTTTTATCATCTGTATATAATAGGGCTACTGACTTTCTTGAGTTGATCTTGTAGCCTGCCACTTTGCTGAAGGTGTTAATCAGCTGTAAGAGTTCCCTGGTAGAGTTCTTTGGGTCATTGATGTAAACTATCCTTTGCCTTATAGAAGCTTCTCAGTTTCAGGAAGTTCTCACTGAAGAATGGATAAAAAATATGGTACATACACACATTTTAGTCATGCTCTGTGGTTAAAAACAAACAAACAAAAACAATGGCATCTTGAAATTCACAGGCAAATGGATGGAACTAGAAGAAACCATCCTGAGAGAGGTAACCCAGACACAGAAAGACAAACATGGTATGTACTCAGTCATAAAGCAAATATTAGACATAGAGCAAAGGATAGAAAGGCTATACAATCCACAACTCCAGAGAAGCTAGGAATCAAAGAGGACCCTTAGAGAGACATACATGGACCCCCTCCCAATAAGGGAAAGGGACAATGTCTACTGAGTAAATTGGGAGTGTGGGGGGGAGGGAGAGAGGAGAGAGAAGAGGGGAGAAGGGGAAGGGGGGGAAAGAACATGTAGGATCAGGAAGGTTAAATTGGGGGAAGAACAAATAAGGAGGGCAAGGAAAGGGATACTGAGATAGAGGGAGCCACCTGGCTCTAGGGAAATGTCCAGGGATCCACAAGGATAACCCCAACTGAGAATCTAAGCAATATTGGAAAGGGTATAAGTGCTCTGCCCCTATAATGAGATTGATGACTACCTTAAATGCCATCATAGAGCCTTCTTCCAGTAGCTGATGGAATCAGAAGCAGAGACTCACAGCTAAACACTGAGCCAAATTCCTGGAATCCAGTTGTAGAGAGGGAGGAATGATGAGCAAAGGGGTCAAGGTCATGCTGGGGAAACCCACAGAAACAGCGAATCTGCGCAAATGGAAGCTCAGGGTCTCTAGACTGACAGCTGGGGAACCAGCATAAAACTGAACCAGGCCCCCCTTAACATGGGTGTCAGTTGGAGGGCTTGGGTAGTCTATGTGGCCTCTGGCAATGGAACCAGTATTTAACCCTAGTGCATGAATAGGTTTTGGGGTCCATTCTCTGTGGAGGTATACTCTCTCAGCCTAGATACATAGGGGAGGGCCTAGGTCCTTCCCCAAATAATGTGACAAACTTTGATACTCCCCAATGGGAGGCCTTACCCTTTCTGGGGAGTGGATGGGGAGGATCAGTAGGGGGTATGGGAGCATGGGAGGGAGAGGGAACTGGGATTGATATGTAAAATAAGATTGTTTTAATGTATATAAAAATTTTAAAAAGTTGAATCTACTAAGTAACTTTACAGGAAAAAAATGAAATCAAAGATGAAATGAAGACATTACAACAGAGCCAGGTGTTGGTGGCACACGCCTTTAATCCCAGCACTTGGGAGGCAGAGGCAGTCGGATCTCTGCGAGTTCAAGGCCAGCTCTGGTCTACAGAGCAAGTTCCAGGACAGTCTCCAAAACAATACAGAGAAACTGTGTCTCAAAAACCAAAAAACAAACAAACAAAAAAAGACATTACAACAGACACCTATGAAACTCAGGTTATTAGGGTACATTTTGAAAACAGATATTCTACATTGAAATAATGTAGAAGAAACAGATGCATATGACTTGTCAAAATTAAATCAATTGCTACAAATTTAAACAGTTCTATAAAAAAATCCACTAAGTCTCTCAAATAAAAAATTGCCAGGCCCAGAAAGATTCACAGCGGAATTTCCTCACAGTTTGCTCACGTTTACTGACTTTTCAGAATCTATTCATTACTAAACTGTGTTTTTGATACTCAATGACTAGTCCGATATCAACTGTAACTATTTCTACTTTCAGCACAAGGCCCCTGACTCAGGTTCTTTACGTTCTTGTCATTAACTACTGACCTCTCAGTCAGAAATCTGCATAGTAACATACTCAATATATGCATTGGTGAGGTGAAGAGTCTTGGTCTTTATTTTTATTGTGTCTAATGCCATATCCAGGTTTTGGGTTGAGCTTTACTGGCATTATAAAGTTGCTTTTGTCATTTATAGAATAGCTTGCATGAAAATAGCATACCTTATTAAACTTTTTGCAGACTTCAGCAAAAAATATTATCTGATCGTAGAGTGCATTCATATAAATGACTTGGCACATGAAATAAATTTTATAATCAGATTTTGGACTGTATACACTTTCTATTAGGTATTACATCATATCTGATAATTTCACTTTTAAATGCTCAACTTTGTTTCTTTGAAGTTTGTGATTATTTTTAATCCTTCCTGTAGTCTTATTACCAACTTTTCTGCTTTTTTGGAGAACAAAATATTTACTTTACAACAGCTTTTACTTTTTCTCTGTTGCATAATTTAGTGATACCTTTTCTAATCTTTTTTGCCTGTATTTTATCTTGCTTTCTTTTGGACATTGATTGATCTTAGATCTTGTACTTCAATACATTAAAGTTTTATACTTTTGGCTAAGCATCATATTAGCTGCATCCAATAAATGTTATATAATGCATTATATTGCATTATATTTATTAAAATATTTTGTTTTTCTTTGCATATCTTGACATTTGAAAGTGTGTGATTCCAGAATATTAGGGGTACACTACATATTTTATTGTTATATGTGCCTACTCTGTAACTCACAATCATAGACTATAATCTTCTTCAGCTGTAGTGTTTTGGTAAACATCTGTTAATCATGGAGACTGATAGTGCTGTTTGTTTTCTGCTTCAGGGGGACCTGGATTTCCCTTCATTGAATAGATTTTTAATCTGTGCTGTGATCTATATTTAGAACCTGGGTGGGTAAACGATGATATTTTCATCAGTCTTCTGCCTGCCCAAACACATTTTTCCTACCTTGCAAGTCACATAATACACTACCATCTGAGCTTGGAGCACCATGCTCTCCTAAGATCTCCTTAGGGATCTCAGAGATGTCCAAGAGTTGGGGCATCCTGATGGATACTTTGATCTTGCTGATTATTATAGTGATTACAGCTACCTTAATTACATCATAGTAATTATGATTAAGTACTATCACCATTCCTTGACATTACAGAATTCTGTAAACAGCGCACACCTAACTCTATCTGCTCACACTTGTCTGCAAAGAATCCACTACTGACCTTTAAGTAGATGCCTTTATATCCTCACACTGACTTCCCATCACTAACAAAGGCACTACTTATTAACTTCTAAGAATTCAATAGACATTCCTTGGGAGCAAAACTAGTTGATGAGGTTATGAATTCTCTGAACTCTACATAATGAATCATTTTAAATTCCTTCATTTCAAAGCCCTCTGACTTCCTCGTCATTTTACTTTGATGATTCTTAGATATTTGTCTCATTTATTGTTCCCTACCATTTTGTACAAATTTCAAAGGAATTATCTTAACATGGTATTCTAATTTGTTCCAAATGACCCTTCCAGGTCATTGAACCATGAATGAAGCATTACTGTTTGTAAGTTTGTTGACCGTTCCCTATCAGTCATACTCTTCCATTTCTGGTCAAATATATTTACTCTAGCTCTTCCAGTGCACATTTGTCATATCTTATAGTCATATCTTTTGGGCATTTACTATTGTTTACCACTCTAGCTGGTGGTGAGACCTGAGAGAAAGGAGTAGATAAATGAGGTAAATTGAAGTCTCAAAAATAGTCTTTATTCAGAGTATCAGACAATTATACTCTGTGGGTTAAGAAGTAAGTAAAGTGTACAATACAAGGGCAAGCCACACATGGCAAAAAACATGTTTTTCCATAGAATCATATAAACAAATAAAAATGACCACTTGTAATGAATAATCTGAGATAAAGTCAACCCTATCCACTACACCTGGGAGGAGCACAAAAAACACACTCCAAGAGCAATTACATGCTTTTGAAGAAACTCTTGTCTTACTGTCTTGGAGTTTTCTCTCAAGCACTTGTAATTGTCCTTGCATGACTTCATTCCTGAACTGTGCTCCAGCAAATATTTTCATCTAAAAAAAGATTGACATTTTAGTGATGTAAGGACAAAAATGCTACAGAAGCAGACATTGGCGTTAATAAATACCAAGTGGCAGTGATTCGGGTTCAGGCTGAAAATCTTCAGAGTTTCAAAATTAGATAGGGAGCTCCATCTATCAACACAAACTTAGGCAAACGTGTCACTTGGAATTTCACATTATCGTCTACTCTGCATATTCTCTCCACTGCCCCAGGCCCTATGTTTTCCTGTTAACACATTGCCTTTAAAATGAAGATACTTGAAGACATGCATAGTATGATTTTGTAGATGTTCCTCTTTTATACCTATATCCTTGGTAGATTTTTTAGCGTAGTTTGAGTTGTAACTGTAAGATCCTTAAGGGTATTTTTAAACATTCAACCACTACGGAGATTTTATTTTATTTTTTGCTTTCCTAGATGTGATAGTGATTTATCTATAATTCTCATTAACTTCAATTTTAAAATTCTAAAACATGCATTTTAAAATACTATTGTCTCCATGTTGTTTCTATGTCTAAAATACCTTCCATCACTTCATATGTATGTAATACCTTATTCCTTCACAAAATAGACCAGTAATAATCCTAATGCTTCTGAATAGCTGTGATTATTGTCATTCTCTTTCATACTAGAAATAGAACCCTTATTACCTACAGACCACAATGTTATAATCCAACTCTTAGATCCATTGATTAGTACCATTCCAACCAGTTATAGCTATGTATTCTGGAAAACATATCCTAAAGTAAAACAAGGTCAAATGACATAAGAATTACATTATAAGAAAAGGTATTCTTTTACAAATTTTAACAATGGATGTGATTTTTCTGTGAAATTTTGGGTACTATTATTTCTTATCTTTTTATCTTTTGTAGTTATATACACTTTAGTCAACATTGTTCTGTGAGTTTAGTTGGAATTTTTATATGAAACCTTTTATTGGATGGACATTTGTAGATCATCCCAATTACTTTGCAAGTAATTGAGTGTTTGTAACCCCCCCCCACCATTCTTTCCAAGAAAGGCACTAATGAAAGAATCCAGTATTTTTCTATTCATTTGTACCCATGAAGTTTTGAAAAGTCTTAGTTGTAACAGACTATAAATGAAAGTTTGTTTCCCGCTCTGTCCTGTAGCCATTCAGTCCCAAATTAACATACCGAGGCTTATGTTAATTATAAACTGTTTGGCCTATTGCTCAGGCTTATTACTAACAAACTCTCACAACTTAAATTAACATATAATTCTTAACTATGTTTAACCACATGACTTGGTACCTTTTCTTAGTAAGGCATTCTCATCTTGCTTCCTCTTCATCTGGCTGGCAACAGTGTCTCTGCCTTTCCTCTTCCCAGAATTCTACTAGTCTGGTAGCCCCACCTACACCTCTTGCCTGGATACTGTCCAACACCATTTTATTAAAACAATAAAAATGACAAATATTTACAGTGAACAAGAGCATTATCCCACATCAACATACAATGAGATACAGCTACTTATGTAATCACTTCAATAGAAAATTATTATGGTACCTTCACTCATCTGTACCTTGTAAGGATAGAAACACATACATGTCTTGGGGAATTGATCTGGCTATTTCAATAAAGTTTACAGCTTTGGATCAAATAATGCATACACTAATTTTTATCAGTGTTAACTTTCACTATGTGTCCCATCCCTCTGCTTCAAACATTGTAAAACAGGTATTTACAAGCTACCCATTAACTGAGTAATAATAAATTAGGAAAAGGGTATCTGAAATAGCATAAATATATTAACTGAAGCCATTAAAATCTTTGAACTAAAACTAAATAATGGAGTCATTCAGTTTTGATCATAATTTCGATAAATTCTAAGTGTGCTTTTGGCAAATCTCTGAAGTGCTCAGTGGCAGTTCACGTTATTCATTATGGGGAAACAGAGCTTGGGAATGGACATTTGACTTCAAATTGGATATAAATCCTGCCTAATTTCACTGTAGATTTCAGGAAAGGGTTTCATTTTGAATTCAGTAATATAGTCAACAAAACTTGCATTATGCTGAGATACATGCTTGTTAAATAGGATATTATATTAGAAGAAATATTTAAACTCAGTGGGATGTAGGCCAGGAAATTAAAGGGCAACATCAGTCCTAAGAAGTCATTTTCTCGAGTTACCTTTCCTGTCATGAATCTGAAGCAACTCATCAGAATCTATGAAATTTGAAATATTTGGTAAGTCTTAAAATTGTTCTACTTGTATGTATGCATTTAAGGTTAATAAGAGCCATGGTATAATTACTGGCTGTTTTTACTTACAGTAAAGTGAGGGGATTTTTCCTCATTTTTTTTTAGTGGATGTTATAGAGCACCTGGGCTTGCACGATTTATGGTGATATAGCCTGGAGCCTACAGAGGTTAGGATCAAGGCTACAATGTCAGGTCTAGTGAATACTTTAAGGCTCTGCCTTACCATGATAGGAGATGAAAGAACAAGGAAGAGAGGGCAGAATTTACCATTTACAGTGTCATTTATTCCACCAGTGAGGACAGAGCAATCACAGTCTAACCCATGACAGCTCAGGCCTCATCTTAACTTCAACAGTATAGCCTGCTGCTATAATATTTAACTTATTGCAATTAAATTTCAACATAGATTTTCAAAGAGACAAACATTCAAGCTATATACATAGAGCAAGTGTGTGACCCTACCATCCCCAGTCACCTACTCAGAGAAAACCACACCCATGGCAAGTCACCTCCAAATGTCATTGGCTAAACCAATTCAGTTCCCACAATATCACCCCCATTTTCCAAATAAGAAAGTTCTACCCCTAACATAAAACTATATACAATAGGAACAACTGTCAAGTATTTATAAGAAGAATGGAAATGTAATAACACAAACAAAAATAAAACTACAACCAACAAGAACAACACCAAGCAAGAAACACATAGTAAATATCCAGGACATAGGCATGTGGCTAATTACAGAGATTATTCTAATAGCTGTCCTATCCTGGAGAATCTAAGACTTGTACCTCATATGCCCTAGCTAAGATATGAGAGGATTGTAACTGTAACTATCTAATCTTCAACTTCATCAAACGCCTGAGAAGGGACATATTACCTGAGAAAGCAGGAAGTACAAGCAAGTGACCTCCAAAAGATGCAAGAAATGACAGAAACAGTTGGCTACCTGGGTCTTCACTATTAGTAATTTAATATTTTTGGAGTAAGTTGACCAAAATTCAACAAGATTTAATTGAATATGAGTCTCTGTGTTTATACTTTATCCTTATTTGGTTGAAAATTGGAGCTATATTGATTATTCAGACAACCTGTCAATCTTTCATAATGAATAGTTGAAAATGAACATTTGAAGTGGAATCCTAGTTCAACTTTTAGAATTGATCACTATCAGTGTTTAGACATACGCAGTATTATCTGGACCTACTTGGGGATAAGTAAAAAAGACAATCAAAGAGCAATCTGCTTGACACAGTACATCTTTTGTCATCTGACTGGGATCCTTTATCAGCCCACCATGGTCTCTTGTGTTGATCTTCAACAGTAGCACTATTTATATGAACAGTAGAAATATTTACAGCATGATTGTGGCAGACACCTTGCTTGAAGAATCCACAAAAGTTGCAAACATCACAGCTACTGGTTTATGTGAGGTATGTTCATAATGGTGACTTAAAGATTAGTTCCTTTTTTGCAAATGTCTTGAAAAAACAACTACTGGACATGATCGGTTCATTTCTGAAAGAGCTGATCTCTTGGGAAAAGGTGTGTGGTGTTTGTACAGATGGTACACTAGCTATGCTGGGATGTCAATCTGGATTTCAACGTTTTGTACTGCATGAGTCACCGAAAGTCATCAGAGCTCATTGTATGATTCATTGGCAAATATTAGTAATGAAGATGCTGCCACAAGAGTTACAAGAAATTATGGAAAAAAGCCATAAATTCTGACAGCTTTATAAAGGTGAGCATTTTAAATGGCTCACTGTTTCGAAACTGTGCAAGGAGTTGGATGTGCCAAACAAATCGCTGTTATTTCACACTGAAGTAAAATGTTCTAGAGAGGAAAACTTTTTGAGCTTCATAATGATGAACTTAAAATGTGTTTGTTGGTGTGTGTGTGTGTGTGTGTGTGTGTGTGTTTCAGGACAGGGTTTCTCTGTGTAGTGCTGGGCTGTCCTGGAGCTCCCTCAGTATACCAGGATGACCTTGAACTCTGAGATCTAAAATCTGCATGCATGCCTCCGCTCTTAAGTACTGGGATTAGGTTTTTTGTTTTGTTTTGTTTATTATCAGAAAGCAAGACCACAGTTTGAAGCACTTTTCAGTGATAGAAGTGAATTGCAGAAAATAACTTACTTGGTTCCCATGTTTGCCTTCCTAATGAGTTAAATTTATCACTACAAGGACTAAATGCAACATGCCTCTGTTTGTCTGAAAAAGTCTGGTCTTTCCAAATGAAACAGGCTTTGGGGGGAAAAGGTATGAAAATAAAATTCACGTGTTGCCTCCCTTATCTGCCTTCATTGAGGAACATGACATTGAACCAAGCAAAAGAATTAAGATGTTAATTTCTATGAAAGAAAACTTGCACATGCTTGCAGATAAAACTTCATCATACTTTCTAAATCTACCTGCCATCCCATTTGCACTTACCAGAAGAACATTTATGGTCAAAGTTGAAGATATTTCCAAGACAGCACAAGAGGAGTTCATTGTACTTATTAACAGCCATGCAATGAGAACTGATATCTCTACAATTCCAGTTACAAAATTCTGGATCAAGTGTTTGCAGTCACATCCTGTTTTGTGTTAGACTTTGTTGTGCCTTCTTCCATGTCCAACAACATATCTTTGTGAAACAAGGTTCTCTAGCTTGTTGGTTATCAAGTCTAAACATAGAAATAAACATGTTGTGAAAGATAATCTTTGTGCTACTGAAAAGACTGCTCTGAGAATTTCTGATCTGGTGAGAAAAAAGCAATCTATCTCAACTTTTGAACTGATGTTGACTTTTTACACATATTGTCTCAAATATAGCAATGTATTTTATTGCTGTTATATTAAGACTGTTAGCTTTGAAAATAATATGAATAGGAATTTTTAAAAAGGACTGATATCCATGCTTCACCATGTTTCCATTTTTTCATTTACTTGTAATTAGAAATAAATATTACACAGCATATAATTACATATTGTTTTGTGATTAATTACTATGCTTTAATTATGTTCAGTTTGGAACAATGAAAATTCATCCCGCATATCAGATATTTGCATTACATTTTACAGTGGTAGCAAAAATTACAATTACACAGTAGCTAACAAAAAATTTATCGTTGGAGGTCACCACAATATGAGAAAATATATTAAAAGGTTGCAGCAGTAGGAAGGGTCTGGAAGAATGTTCCACAAATTCTAAGAGACCACAGATGGGATCCCAGACTGGAGCAACACAAGGGGCTCCTACACAAGTCCCTGCCCAGTCAACTAGGTTTCCTTTTGTTTTTGTTTTTGCCCCCAAACCTCTGAGCCAGTTTTGGACTTTCCTGTTGTAGCCACTCTAAACAGTCTTCAGCTGACACCCAAACTCCAGAATCACCTAGGCTCCAAACACCACAGGACTTAACCCACACTAAAGTGGCTAGTTTTGTCTTCAGGCTGCACCCACCACAGGTATTTTTTCTACACAATCTCTGGTGTGTGTCCTCTCTCTCTCTCTCTCTCTCTCTCTCTCTCTCTCTCTCTCTCTCTCTCTCTCTCTCTCTCTCTCTCTCTCTCTCTCTCTCTCTCTCTCTCCACACTATGGGTCGTGGGCTTTCACTGCAGCCCCTCTCTTCAGGCTGTCATCCTCAGTTCATGGCCACACATGCTAGTTCTCCAATAAGACATGTTTACTGCCATCATCAACAGATTAGGTAAAAAATTGGGAATTCTTAAAGGAAGGAATTAGTTAAAAGAAAGGTTTTTTCCCCACATCAAAAATTGGATACACTATTACAATAGAGAGAGTTAGGTCTCTGTATGATTATGTGATTCATGATTTAAAAATGGAACATTAAATGAAAGGATAACCAACTTAAGATTGACATACTATTAATTATCATTTTGATAATCTTTGTTGTCAGCTTGATAACTCCTGGCTTATCTCTAAAAATTTTGGTTGATATGAGTACCAAGACACAGGCCTTAGAAAAACACATTAAAGCACATCATAGAGACATTCAAATCCAACTAGAATAATTTAACAGAGAATCAAGCTCTACACTGAATTGGAAGGTAGAGAAGAAAAGTCTAAGGTTTCCAAACAACCAATTTTAATATATCCAGAAACCTTACAGGAATTGTCAAATGATAGTTCTGTAAGAGCTAACTGAACTCTTGTGACAGTGTTAGGTTTAAGGAAATTCAAGCAAGAGGTAGTCTCATAGGGTTTGCATTCACTATTTGAAACAGACGATAAACATGTGGTTAGCTTGTAATAGAATTATCCCTAAAGACTGGATGGACTTACTGCTGTTTTAAAGCCTGATACACAATTACAATGGACTTCCTGGTTCAGAGAAGAGGCTAAGAATATTAAATAATGGGCTAAAGCTATAGGTATAAATGTCTTCCAAGATCAACTTCTTGGATAAGAAAATTATGCTATTATAGAAAGACAATTTCTATATGATGACCATATCCTGTCTTTATGCCATGCAGCAGCTTTGAATGATTGGGACAGAACTGGAGAAGTAGGGAAAAAAATCAAATCATTTACTAAAGTTTTACAGGGCCCAAAGGAAGCATTCATGGATTTCTTACAAAGATTGGGATCAGCAGTAAATAGAATGATACCAGATTTAGAAGCTAGACAAATAGTCATTGAATCTCTGGCTTTTGAAAATGCAAATTATCAATGAAAAAGGATAAGTGGGTCCAAGAAACAATCAATACTGAATCTCATGACCATTATGATGAATGGATAGGAAGGTGATTTCAAGAGGTTTGAAGAAAAATCAAAATGTCAAATTTTTCAATTGTTGCGAACAAAGTCAACTTAAAAGTGATTGCAAAGAAGGCATTCCTAGAAACAATGACTTTTCTAAGCATGATTCAGAGAGGATGCCCCTCCCTTCTGGATTATGTAGAAGGTATGGCAAAGACAGGCATTGGACTAGCAAATGTAAATCAACAAGAGACACTCAATGTAAGCCTTTGCTGTCTGAAAACTTCTTCCTGACATTAAATCTGGCTCTGTCATTTCCTGTCGTTGTAGAAACTCCTTCTCAGAGCAACTAAAGAACCTAATGCCTATTGTAAAAAAAAAAGCCATATTGCTCTGGATTATGGAAGATCTTCAGAAGATAAAACAAAACTTTCAGGAAAAACTATAAATCAAAATTGATAAAGATTTGATTAGGAATCTCCCCAAAGTTAGATTTGGGGAAGGGTTTCGTGTGTGTGTGTGTGTGTGTGTGTGGTGTGTGTGTGTGTGTGTGTGTGTGTGTGTGTATTGTTGTTGTTGTTGTTTTGTTTTTTGCTTTTCCAGGAAATTATAAACAGCCATCTTGAGGAATTTAAAGACCTTTAGACAAATAAGCATCCAAAGAAGAAGAAAGAACTACCTGGAAAAAAATACCAACTAAAGGAATAATCTGACCTAATGCAATCTCTGAAGTCTCCAAAAACATGATGGGATCCCACAACCATGATTCCACCAAGTCTATGATAATACTACTAGGTTGAAAGATACCAACTAAAGATCCACCAACATTGGACTACAAACTGCTCAGAACAATTTTGAGGTGGCTAGCTGAGGTGATATAGCCTCAAAGACTACTGTATCCAGGGCTTGAGGGAAGCTCTGAACTTTCCCATTATGCAAAGACTGGACAAAAGTGATATAGCTACTTATCCCAGGACTTGACAATTAAGCCAAAATTTTCTTTTTAGGATTCCCTAAACATGTCAATGCCCCTAGACAATGGGAAGTAACTTTAAGAACACAATGTCTACATTCCCAAGAGATGGGGTGGGTGGTTTTTGCTTTTTCCTGGATTATGGACATTTATCATTGTTTAGGGGGATTAGTTACAAGTTATTATTGGTAATGGTCAGGAAATCAATGTCAATTATCACATAAACAATGAAGATTATTTTCTGGATTGTTGTTCTGACAATAAAAAAGATATGATAGGATAAAAAGGTAAATTATTGAATCTAATTTTAAAAAGCAACTACTATTTTTAAATGTTTTATATTGAATTTGACTTTTGTATATTGTATATACATTTGTATATTTATACAAATTTGAGATTAATTTGGTTAAAACCATACTGTATATATGTTTATAATCGTACCCAAGGCATTGTACCTATACAGCTCACTTAACAATGTAATACAAATGTCTAGCTCTTGAAAGTTTTTATTACCAACTTTATAAGATAATAAGAAAATGAAGGTTAGTAATTAATCACCTATTTCAATCAAATTTGTAGTCATATTAGGTATGTTTACAAGGTCAAACAGAGATATATTTTAGACAGAAAGATCATCTTCAAACACTTCAGAGATCCACAGAATATGACATTTAAGATGCTTTAATAATATAGGTTTTTATTTTATGAAATGAGATGTGTACACTCCTGGGACTTCAGAGAAGATGATGGGCAATGAAGAAATTTCATGTGGAGTCTACTTTCTTTGTGGCAAAAGTAAACTACTGGGCAAGAAAGTACCCTTGCCTTGACTAGAGCTGTGGAAACTTCATTTGTAACAATATATACCCATCTGCTTCTGCTATGTAAATCTTTTTAATTATACTAGTTAAAATGACGTTAAAAAAGAAGGTGCAAAATCTAGAAAAAGCAGCACCATTTGTTAAAAGAATATTGCATACATTATTTTCCCATCTGCATGCTCAGATCCAACCATTTCTACACAGGAAGGGACCAGTTTGTTGTGCAAGTGTGCCTTCACAAATTGGCAACTATTTTGGAGATAGAGACAAGCTAGTTTGCCAAATGGAAACTCGGTGACCAAATTTTAATACTGGATTTAAATTCAGTTTCCAGTTTGCTCCTATCAAGAAGCTGTGAGCACCTTCAGTATCGTGTCACTATTACACAAATTTATATTTAGTATCATTTCAAAGCAGAGCTTATATTTCTGAAACAAAACAAAAGATTCAGAAGCTCCTACAAGTTGGTCAGGCTTTTCTAGTCTTTGTGGAAACAGGCTCCACGTGTTACTTCCTGTTAGATAATTTATCACAACTCTGTTTACTTAGCGGATCTCCACATTCATGTTCCCTCCCTAAACAAGGTGGAAACTCTAAAGAATGAGCTTGATTTTCTTTGCTGCTATTGAGAACAGCTTCCTTTCATATTTAGAGGTTATGTTTTCTCTGGGTCAGGCAGCAGGATGGGTGGGGCTTGTTCTGTTTCTCCAAGAATTTCCTGGAAGACTGCAAAGGTACTCTAGGAAATACTATTTATACGGATAAAGTGAGGACCTCATTATTCTAAGGAAATGTAGGAAAGCCAACACATGTTACCAAATGCAAATAGCAAGCTATAAATTCAGTTTACCAATCTACAATTAAAAATCAACCTATTGCTTTTGTTGTTCCTATTTTGAGATTAGAATTGACCTAGCATATTTTTAATGCTTAGATGTACTTGGCATTTATTAGACTTTTTCTTGGAAATGTCATTGCAAATCACAGGTAGGGATAGTCTCCTAATAAAATTTTGCTACCATTCTTCTTTAATTCCTAGGTCTATCAAAACATAGTATCTACTAGGAGACATAAAACAAGTCTGGAAGCCAGAAATTAAATATACATAGAGAGGTAGATGATAGATAGATAGATAGATAGATAGATAGATAGATAGATATGTGGTATTAGCATAACCCACCCTCAAAGAAAACTGTGGTAGACTCCTGCTTGGCATGTCCACAGTGTGCGCTTGTGAGCTTCTCTAGCTTGTACAGAAATAGCTCTAGTTCCTGCTGCATCTCCTCATTACATGCTCTCTGGGAATTAGTGAGGATGTACTTTCAGCAAACACTGTTTTTCCACTCTAACTGGTGAGATAAAGAGGAGATATAAAGAAGTTACTTGTAGTTTTGATTTGCCTGTTTATTTTCAGATGGTAGATTTGGATAGATGGGGAGGTAGGGAAGATTGGGGAGGAGGTGGGAGAGGGGATACAATGATCAGAATATAGTGTATGAAAATTTTTATTTTCAATTTTAAAGAGTTACTATCTAGTTTTATTGTTTTAAACGTTTTAAACAATTTTTCTTTTTAATCTTCAAAAATAGTAATTCTGATTGGCAGAAGGAACCGTAACAATGCTTTTATCAAGGCTCTATTGTGTACTCTGTCTTTTATCAAGGCTCTATTGTTTACTCTGTCTCCAACTATAAGTACTCAGCCCACTTCTATATATATGGTTTTCAAAAAAGTTACATCCTCAGGTTCCTCCTCATTTAATCTGAATGGGCATTCCTCTCTCGTGTCTGCAATCTGCCTCACATCTGAAGAGCTAATATTCTTTTAAAGGAATTTAAAATGAAACACTTGTGAGGATTATTCAATGAGTTCCAATCTTTATGTTCATAGAACCTGCTTTCCTCATTTTTAAAAGGAAACAATAAATAGTCACTAGGCATTTTAATGATCAATGAAATTCTACAACACTTCATGGAAGCACTATACAAGTACTCTTGTATAGTGAGTGATAGAGAGTCCATCAGAACTCTCACCACCAAATAAGATAAAATTTAAAACTTATTTTTTTAATATTTTATTTTAAAAGAATAACGATTCAATTATCTAATTCTCTTTATCATGTGGTCAGATTTTTCTGTAGCACTAAGTGTTCTAGCAAATCATTGCTGCTATTTTTATTTCACATTAGACCACTGGAATAATTAATTTGAATAGGCTGATTATGAACAAAAAGGAGAAAATTATCAAATTAATTTACCATTCAAGACTAATTTTTACTCTTGTTCTTCCTCGCTTGCTTTTATGACCCCATTATTTTATATTATCCACATTTTCCATATAAGAGACTTAATGAAATTTCTCTTGTGATGACAATTATGTAAATGTGATGTTCATCACATCAAATTTCTCAAAATGCTCTAGAAAAACTGATGATTGCAAGGCGATATTTTTGAGCCTGCAATAGGCTACTGCTCCAGCATCTGCCTATATGTCATCATGCTTTCTGCCTATGTGACAATGGACTGTAACTGTAAGCAAGCCTCTAACTGAATGCTTTTTTACAGGAATTGCTTTGGTCATGTTGTCTCTTTACAGCAATAGTCAGAGACTAAGACAAAATGAAAATGAAAAGTACCAGGCTGTATTAGATCAATAGTTATGATTCTTTATATGTACCCTACCTATATCTGTGCTGCATAATGTGCAGACCTAGGTTTCGCCTATTCGAGATCTCTCCCCTGACAGACACACACACACATACACACACACACACACACACACTTCAGATATTTCACATAGACCTAGAGTCATGATTGTGTTCTTACTCTTCACTGTTCACAGAAGTTCTTTTCATGGAACCAGTTTTCGTTTATTCAGAATAAGGCTTTAGATGCTAAATCTTCAGTGTGAAGCAAGCAAGGCATATACAAAACCAAATGAAATATAAAACAGAAAACCTCTCCCTTTGCTAATCAAGAGTAGTTACAAGTGCAAGCTACTATTTTCATGAAAATGCTTTTTTGCAGCCTGTGAGAGTTCTCAGAACAAGCAGAACCAATGGAAGAGTTAGACCAACATGATTGTAAGTAATTATCTCTGAGGATAGGTGAGCAGGCAGGTCCTGAGATCTCAGTCTACTAACTAGAGAATCAGGAGGACTAATATGCAGTAGTAACTTTCCATATGAAGGCCTAACCACTAGTTCTGTGTGTGTATATATATATACATATATATATATATGCCCAAAAATGTGATATGCTCCGCATCCAAGAAGATCCATATTTCTATCTTAATCTAAAGAGCCAAAAATAGATCCACACTTAAGGCAACTATGTAAAAGAAAGTCTGTTATTCTCAGTGATCCAAGAGTTTTTCCCTTCTTGCCTTCAACTGATTGAAAAAGACCCACTCATGTTTGGAAGTCATTTTGCTCACTGAAATCACTGACTCAAATGTTAATTTCATCAGAAAATCTTCATATTTACATGCATAATAATGTTTAATCAAATGTATTGATGTCTTGTCACCCAGTCAAGATGACCTCAAATTAACTGTCACAGAGCAAAAAAATTTTGTGCAGCCTTAATTGACACTTTAGTGATATCTTTAAAACAGTAGGGTGTGCAGTGATTAAGAGAAGTTTAGGCTGGAATGATCAAGTTAGAAAAGCATGGAACAGAGGCATGAACAAATGGAAGAATAAAGCCAATATGAGCAACACAGAGAACTGCCATCCAAACACTTGGCAGACAGTGTAATATACCTGTGCTCTCCATTAATTATTGAAAAGATTTGTGTTAGAAATTTGACTTATAAAAGCATACTAAGAACCTTTGAAGTCTCTTTGGTAAAGAAAACTGATATGAACGTTCCACAAATCCTCTTAATACATGACATCAAATATTTTACTACCTTCACTGATTTTAGTGAGGAAAGGCTCTTGGAAGACTTTGGAAGTTTAGTGTGAAAAGTGTTGTGGAGTTGAAGATCACTGGGACTCAATTCTGATTATAACTAAACAAATTTATTAAAGATGCTAGTAGAGCCACAGTCTCTAACCCAAATCAGAGACCTGACACCCAGATGTGGGTGAAGGAAGAAGGGCTGTTATGCTCTGCAAAGATTAGGTGGTCAAGGCAACCTCAAAACAGTCCTTGCCTATCTGTGTAAACAAGTAACAGAAGCCCAAATCAGCAGTTAGTGATGTCACAAAAAGCAGATGGTCAAGCTGCACATTTCTGGGTAGGGATCAAGTAGCTGGGGCTGCTTGGAACTTACCTTGTCTGAAGCTGAGTCACAGACAAATAGCTATTAAATACCAAGATGGATGCCTAGCACAAAATGGAGGTTCTTTAGCTATCACAGTGTTATAAGACTTGAATTTTTATTATGAATAGGAAGAATTTGGACCAAATAAGACATACTAGAAATTGGAAAAGGAAAGCATAGACAGATAATGTCTGGGGAGGAGGATAATGGCCTCTTTGGCCACAGTTTATAAGCAAAATGAAAGTAGACAGTAGTAATAGAGCCATTGCAATACTAATGGTTTGTAAAGTTCTCAGATGTTAGTCTGTAATGTCCTGAGAACCACAAAAATGCTGGACAAAAAAGTGGTGTGGAACGTTAAGAAATATACCCTTCAGGTGTTAGCAAGGTGGATCAGTGGGTGAAGGTACACTGCCAAGCCTAACCTCTGAGTTTGATCCTGAAACCCACACAGTAGAAGGAGGAAACAGACTCCTTTGAGTTATCCTGTGACCTCCACACATGGTCCATAGTGTGTGCACACAGGCATACACTTGCAGGAATGTGCACAAACATACACATATAATAAATTACAATATAAAAATTTAATAACAGCAAAAATTTACTCTATGCAGGTCAGGGTTCAATAAATAAATAATACTGAAGGAAGAAAAATTCAAATTAACTCAGTAACTTAGCAGGTTTGAAAAATTGATCAGCTGAGAGAAGGAGATCAGGGACTTCACAATTTAGGAGACAGATAGGAAATTTTAACTATGACACTGAAGATTGGCAACAAATTCAAGCCTTTTAAATGCAACAAATGGCAATAAACAATTGAACTTCATTAACTATGGACCATTGTTCTAATAAATTTCCTATTACAAGTCTCTGGAATAGGTATTAGTCTCTTCATATTGGTGAAAAAATCATGAAGGCTAAAAATGGCTAAGAAATTTAGGTATACACTGTCAGTCTGCATTGTAGTATCCACTGCTTTGGCAAGGGTGTCCTAGAGCTAAAATGGGTGTCTTTATCTTCTCCCCCTAGTTGCTTCTCTATGCCTATGAGTTGACCTTACTTACAAAATGCAGATATGCTCTTGGGAATTATGCTGAATAATAAGCAACACTTTAGGGCTGAAGAGATGACTCTGTAAGTAAGAGCAAGTACTGAGATGAAACACACTTCAGCTCTCAGCACCTACATTAGGAAGCTCACAACCACCTGTGACTCCAACTCTAAGGACCTTACACCCTTCGCTGGTTCATATGCACATACCTATATACACATACACAAAACTAAAAATAAAAGAAACCTTTAAAAATACATGTGTATGTAGTAGGATCAGTGTTCACCATGGTTTATGAACGAGCTTTGGGAGCCCATTCCGAATAGAGGGATGCTCTCTCAGCCTGGACAGATGGGGAAGGGCCTAGGTCCTGCCCAGGATCAAATGACAGACTTTAGAGATCCCCCAAGGAGGGTCTCACCCTCCATGGGGAATGATGTGGGGATTGGGTGGGGGGCTGGGGAGCTGGTGGAGGGACAAGGGAGGAGGGGTGGGAGAGGGAGCTGGGACTGACATGTGAAACATTCAAGTTTCTAATTTAAATAAAAACAGACATTGAGAAAAAAATGTATGTGTGATTTGGAGAGCCACCAGGATGGCCCAGCTGGTAAGCTGCCAAGTCTTAGCACATGAGTTCTATCCCTGGGACCCATATAAAGTGGAGGAAGAACCAATTCCACAAATTTGTCCTCTGAACTTCAAAACATGCACCAGAGCTTATGGATATCCACCCTTTCCCCCAACACATGACAAATGAAAATATTTAAAAGTGATGTATTAGTGGTCTACTTCCATGAAGAGACACTATGACTGAGGCAGTTCTTACAAAAGGAAGCATTTAACTGATGATTTGCTTATGGTTTCACAGGGTTAGATTGTTTCATGGTGGCAGGGAGCATGGCAGCATGCAAGCAGTCGTGAAGCTGAAGAAGTAGCTGAGAGCATTACATCCTGATCTGCAGAGAGAGGAGAGAGAGAGAGAGGAGAGAGAGGGAGAGAGAGAGAGAGAGAGAGACTGGTGGGCCTGGGCCTGACTGGGCTTTTGAAACCTCAAACTCACCCCCCAGCAACCCACTTCCTCTAATAAACCCAGGACACCAAATGCTTCTAATTCTCAAACAGTTCTACACCTGCTGACTATGCATTCAAACACATGAGGGGAGGGGTGTTTTCATACAAACCTCATCATAGTGGCATATTAAGACAGAGTTGATTAAAGTGTGGCTACACACAACAATTAAGCATGTCTCTATGCTGATGATAGTCAGAAATATTGGAGAATCTGTAGTACCTACTAGATTGAGGAGCAAATCACTATTAAAGGATTGTAAATCATGGGGTGGGGGATAAGCACAGAGGCAGAGAGGAAAGATTATAAACTACCCTCCGGTGTCTCACTTATTCTAGATACTTCACCTTCTGTCTGATATTCCTATTGATTCTCATTTCGTCTCACATTTTGTGGATGACACTGGGATGTGTTCTCTGTTCAGACTCCCTTCAGGAATGCATGGCTGCTAGGATACTGGCAGACGAGCCATAGGAAAACACTGGGAATTGCATTGGATTAGGAGAGCAGTCTGCCAAAGGTCACATTCCCTTTTCAGGGAAGCCAGAGTGTAGTTATCACTCAGCTAGTGCAACAAATGACAGACAATATTATTCACACCAAGTACAACTCACATAACTTGTTCCAACTTCAGAAATCCTCAAGAGTTTGCTGGACATCTGTTGCAATGTGTCTGCAACTTGGCCTTTCCCTGAGCCCTGTGTTGCTTCCTTTACTTCTTTTACATGGGTGTTGACATTTATAGCAGTATTTAACACACCTGTAGCACATTAATGCCCTGTCAAAGCCAGCTTGGAGAAGAGCCCCCAACCTGAAATGCATTTCTAGAAACTTCCAAGCAAAGTTCAGATTCAGTTCCCAAGTCTTTCTTTCAGTGCCATTCTTCTCAGTTTTGTTGTTTCTTGGATTTAACCTTGCCTTACTTAAACCCACCTGTGTGTCTTTGGTCATGCATGGTTCTTGTCTCTCCTCTTTCTTCCTCATCAGTATAAAAAATGAGGAAAAGCAGAGTAGACTTTCCTGTTTACATCAAACACACACACACACACACACACACACACACACACACACTTCTGTTGCAGGCAAAAAGGAAAATGGAGGAACAGTGACTAACAATTAAAATTTAATAATTTTATTCTATAATAGTATATGACCTATATGAACAATTAATGTGTCATCAGAATCAAATTCTTACAAGAAACAATACCTATTATTCATTCATTATGGATGGGAAAACAAAGGTTTAACATAACTTCAAATTATTTAAAAATAATTTGGGTTTTAGAGCCTCTGTTTGGTAGAGAAAAATCCATCCATCTTTTCTCTATCACAGAGCAAAGAATATTTATCATGCTCTGAAAGGTGGTATCAGTTCTGCCTTAACCTGGACTGGCTCATAGCATTTTGACATCTGCCTATGAACAAAAGAGCAATGTGCCCTCCAAAGACAAGTTGATCAGAAAACAGATATCCTCTTCAAATTCAGAGGTAAAGGAGAGGACTGAGGTTTTTCTCAATGTCTTTTGAGAAATTCGAGTATTTTGTTGCAGGTGTAATGAATATGTAGCAGATCCTTAAAAGTATTAAATAAAAGAACTTCCCGGATAGAGAAAAATTAATTTACACTGGTGGCTCCAGGGATGTTTGAAAATGTAAGACTTTGTCAGTAACCCAGCAGAGACTGTTGAGTAATGTGGAAAACTTGGCTCTATGGAATAAGTATGGATTATTTTTAGACACTTAAGTGTATTTTTCCCAAACTATAACTACAGAATGTATTTTTTAGCCAGGACTTTACAGATACGAATTGGATAGTTTTATTAAAGAGTAAACCAAAGAGCATCTCCAGTAATACTGTTTGAAAATGCACAGAACTCTCTTTATGCAGACAAGTGGAAAACCTACACATGAACACACACACACACACACACACACACACACACACAAACACACACACACACACATATATATAGTTAAGTTCGAAAGTCATCCAGTATTTAAGGCTGGTGTATTAATTATTGATAAAATTATACTGAGAATTCTATGATTTATCTATGCTTTGTGCAGAGAATAATGAAACATAGATGAGTATATAAATATAACTAAGAACAACTGTGACAAAAGAAGTCAAAAACTTACACAAAAACAGAAGCACTAAGAAAAAATATATCAGAAAATGGAATGATCTTCCATGTTCAGATTAATATAGTGAAAATGGCCCTAGCAAAAGCAATCTCCATTAAAATTCCAACATAATTCCTCACAAAACTTGAAAGGACAATTTTCAGGTTCATAAGGACCCCCCTCCACACACACACACACCAAAAGACTTTCTGTATAGGACATCTATGGATAGCCCAGGCACTTGGACCAATAAGACCTCATATATTTGAAAAGCATCTTCATGCTAAAGAGAACCATGATCTGAAAAAATCAGCAGGTTACAAAATGGGAAAAGATCCTTACCAATTACACATCTGATAGAGGACTAAAGTGTTTAAAGAACTCAAAGAACTGGACGATGGGAAAACAGATAACTCAGTTGAAAAATGGGATACACAATTAAACAGAGAATTATTGAAGAATGTTAATTGACAGTGTGTTACATTTGTTTATTCTGGGGAACATTTGTTTAATGATGCAAAGGTGTGTTGCATTCTTTAATGTTGCATTTATTTAAGCTGTGTTACTTTGCATGTTTAAAACACATGATTGGTCTAATAAATATCTGAACAGGCAATAGCTAGGCAGGAAAAAGGATAGATAGGGCTGTCAGGCAGAGAGAATAAATAGGAGGAGAAATCTGGAAAGATCATGGAGGGGAGAAAAGGATAAGCCAGGACACCAGGATCCATTCACCCAGCTACACAATAAGGCATGGAGTAAGAAGTAAAGAAAGATATATGAAATAGAGAGAGATAAAATCTTAGAGGCAAAAGATAGATAGGATAACTTAAGAAAGACTGGCAAGAAACAAGTCAAGCTAATGCTGGGTACTCATAAATAAGAATAAGTTTCTATGTGTAATTATCTGGAAGCTGGGTGGTAGGCCTCCAAAGAGTAAAAGGCAAAAAAACAACAACAGAGAATTCTTAAAATATAAAACACAAGCACTTAAAGAAATATTCAACAACCTTAGCAGTCAGGGAAATACAAATCAAAACTAGTTTGAGATTTTATCTTATTCCTGTCAGAGTGATCATAGTGAAACAACAATGACAGCCCAGGATAGTGAGGATGTGAGGTAACAGGAACACTCATTCATTGATGGTGGGAATGCAAACTTGTCCAGGACTATGGAAATCAGTGTGGAGGTTTCTCAAAAAGCTGAGATGTACTTCAAGACCCAGGTATGTTTGGAGACTTTTTCGTGTCATATTGCTTTGTTTAGGTACATTTTGCCTACTTGTTCTTTTGCATGTACAATATAGTTTATGATTTTGTGTTTTTATGGGTTTTGTGTGTTTGTGTTCATGTGTGTGCTGGGAGCCATGCCCGGCAGTGAACAGGTCCCAGCAGAGGATGTAAGGAGTTGGCGAGGGAAAGAGGTGAGCCAGGCCATGGTGGTCAGGAGAATCTTGCAGCCTGACTGACTAGCAGCCAGAGTGCTTCCTTATTTGTACAGAACTTAGTAAGCAGGGATACATTCTTGTTGTTCCAAAACATAGGTCCTATCATTTTTGCTTTTGGACATGTGTTTAACATTTTCTCTCATTCATCTTTTAGTAGTCATTAATAGACTAGCAGGGTTATCATATCCAATCATTTTCCCTTAAGTTTTGACATCATTGATAAAGTTATCTTTCATAACCATTTTTACTCATTAATCCCATAACCCAATTTTTAAGAATCTAAAGGCATATGAGAGCATGTTTTCAGTTTGGTAGTTTTGTGGGTACACTAGGCCAAAACAATCTTCAAGCAATCCTAGGTGTACTGCCATGTCCCAAGCAGTGTATTACAAACTCTTAATGGTCAGAGTGCCCAAGAAATACCCTTAGGCCAAAGCTGCTGCAGGTATTATTCAAATTCTGGAATAATAGAGTGTTGGTATTTTATATCTTTATAAGAATGCTTATTATCATCTTTCTACATCATTCTTTGCCCATCAACATAAGCCTCTGTGTACGACAGAGGTAACTTGCGCTAATCTAATTTTATTGCTGTATGTGCCACGTAATTGCCTGAGTGTATAGCTAAGAGGCTTGCAATCTGAACTGTGGTCAACTCCTCTACCCACTGAATCTTGTTGACCATTTTGATTGATTTGATTTTAATATCTTGTTCCTGCGTAAGTATAGGGACATATGTTTCAAAAGTGTCTCATAGCCTCATAAAGAGACCTCTGACTTCTTTATGTGTGTCAGAACCTCCAAGGCATAAGGAAGACCTTCAAGTAGATAAGGATATCTACCTAAAAACAGGAATAATATGCTCAGGGCTTTGCTGAGGAGGCTTAGAAGCAGTACTCTTGGGAGAAGGTATAAATTATTCACAAGAAAATTTCCATCAACCCTGTATCCCTAACTTGTACAAATAATAAAAGTCTCACAAGTATGCAACAGGTGGAAATGAAAACCAAAGATGGCACAGGAGCTGTCATGTGGCTCAGTTTTGCTGGATTTTGTCAAACAGCTGTGCTGGTCTTATGACGTTTTCTGTTTCCATCAGATACGGTTGTGCCATGTATTTCCATGTGTGTTTGCCTGTTGCCTGTGTGTGCCTGTGTGTGTGTGTGTGTGTGTGTGAGAGAGAGAGAGAGAGAGAGAGAGAGAGAGAGAGAGAGAGAGAGGGAGGGAGGGAGGGAGGGAGAGAGAGAGGGAGAGACAGACAGACACAAAGAGACAGATGTTATGTTTTGTTTTGGTATTTTTTTATATTGGTTTTATGTGTTTGTTCTTTTGAATTCACATTTTTGGGGGAGAGAGAGAGGAAGGAGGGAAAGAGGGAGGGAGGGAGGGAGGGAGGGAGGGAGGGAGGGAGAGGAAAAGGACATGAAATTGGGTGCATAGGGAACTGGGAGATATATGGGAGGAATCAAAGATACTATGTGAAAAAGTAATTATTTTGAGATGTGGTGTGGGTGCCATAAAATGATTCTTTTTAAACCCCGTTTCCTTTAACAGTAGGCTAGTATTAGTGTGTGCGAATGTGCATGATGTATGTGGATCCATGAACCACACCGGGCATGTGGCAGGCAGAGCACAGCATCTTCTTCTGCTGCCCTGATACGGACGGTTTCCCAGGGAGTAAAGTCAGGTGGCCAGATTTCCATCATAAGCACCCCAATCTTCCTAACCATCATGCTGACTCTGAAATACAGGGATTCTAATAGCGAACTGAACAGAAATTTTGCAAAATATTCAGTACATGTGAGAATGTTTTTTGTTGTTTCTTTAAATTTCAGAAATCAATAGAAAGTTAAACAAGGCAACTTTACCTGGTTGTTCTGCCATTCCTTTTGTGAGTGAACATCTGCTTGCAACTGAGTGTTTTTCCTGGCTAACAAAACTATAAACAATTAGCAGCATTTTTTGATGAGTGTGTGTTTTCATATGGCAGATGTACAGCTATGAAGGATAAGTGCAGGCAGAATGTAGGAGCCATATTTTCCAGCATCAGTGTACCCATGACACAGCGAAGGAACATTTTTCCCAGTGATGTTGCTTGTTTTCAAAATAGAATTCACAA
The DNA here is from genome assembly GCF_017639785.1 of Mesocricetus auratus. Taxonomy (NCBI): domain Eukaryota; kingdom Metazoa; phylum Chordata; class Mammalia; order Rodentia; family Cricetidae; genus Mesocricetus; species Mesocricetus auratus. Next base: position 61,268,880 of record NW_024429194.1, read on the forward strand.
TATGATATGAGTCTCAAATGCTCCAAAGGAGCTTAGCTACTGTGATGCCAAAGCACTATGAAAAATGTGCATTCACTATCCAGTTTAGAAAAAGATGCATAAATTGGACTAAGAAGAGTTTGCAGTTGAATGGTTCTTTAGAGAATTGTGGTCATTTGCAGCTAAGCTATTATACTTCTGAGAGGCCGAATACGACCCTATTTGGGGGTTGTAGGGTTTTGTTTGTTTGTTTAAATTTCTTTTATTTTTAAATAATGGAGTTACAATTTCAAAAAATACAAATGGAATTTTTGGGGTGTAGCAAATAAACTTGGACTGTGCAATCTCTCTAGTGATGGAGATGCCAAGAAATAGCAAGCAGAGAGATGCTTGAGAGACACTCCCCCTCATGGCTTGCAGAAGACACATGATGTGAAGATTGAGATTAGCTTAACAGCTGTTGAAGAAGCATAATGTTGTTTTGCCACAGTGAATGACCACTTAGATTACAAATTTGGGAACTCTTTTGTGATGTCAGCAAGCTATTCAGTCTTTTTCTGTGGTCTTGATTTTCATTTCATATGTACCAAGAAGTCCAAGGTATGCTAAATGCTCTCATAATATATTCCTGAAGGATTTGCTGGGTGACTGGAGGCCAGACTGGTCTTTTGGTGGGTTCTCCATCCCATTGTATTTAGCACTCATAGGAACACCATGTAGTCACTGTATTTCTAGTAAGAGTTGAGGCTGTCATTCCCTAAGTCAACGGCTGGTTTCTTATTCATATAGCAAATGCTACTACACATGTAATAAGGTTGACTTCTTTGTGACATCCTCTGTCTGAATGAAGGGCAGGAGAACTACTAGGTGGCTCACTAGATCCCTAAAGTGGTACAAGGCATCATTCTCCACCTTCTGTGTAAATTGTAAGTGCCAATGCCCTGGAAGCAGGAGGAAGTGAAGGCACAGTCAGAATATCTGATGATGATGTACAACCTAGCTCCAAAGCACAGCTGCTGGTGACAAACGAGGATCATGCTATGCCAGGCACCAGGAGTCGCAGGAGAATCATTTTGTCAGATGTCATGCGTAGCTGCATTCAATCATGCAATTTCTTCTAGGAAAAAGAATTTCATTCTTTGCTTCATGATTTGGTTAGATTTTATTTAAAACTTGTCATGTTTCTGTGTAAAAACTTTTGTAAACTTGTTTACTCTTTGCTGGTTTATAAGAAAGAATTTTGATAAAGATAAACTAGAATTTAAAAATATGAGAAAATGTTTTTGTTCACATTTTAAGGATTTCAGTAGCAGGAGTGAATGTACTGAAACTGTAGCTCTTTTCTGAGATTATTATATAATTAGTAAGTTGGGGGTAATGAAAAAAAAGATTACTGAGAAAGGGTTTATTTTCATACACCATATTAGTTGCATAATACTTTATCTCATGACTCCCCTACATCATAAGGCCTATTCTAAGGAGAGATTTTTATGAATAGTATTATAAACCTGGTCAAAATCACATGACTGGGGCGATCAGAGGCCCGAAGATAGAACTATTCCTGCAGTTATGGAGAAAGATCATGTTGTTTATAGGCATGGATTCAGTTTATGCTCAAGTTTGATCAGAGGAGCTTCTTTGTGCCAGGAGTAGTGATGAAAGCAGAGACTCACAATGGACCAAGAATAAGTAACTATGAATTCTTCATTGTGGCTGGATAATACATTTAAACCTTACTACACCCAAGGCTTAGGGAATTTCGATGAGTATGTGGAAATATGTAAAAGCCAGAAGATATGGAAGAAGGCTGTAATATTCTGACTTCTGAATATGGAAAGGCTGTTGCAAATAGCAACTCATACCTTATGTAAAGAGAAGCCTTTTCCTTGCCAGTGGCTTAGTTTTTCCCTGGCCAGTCGCCTGGGCTCTGCAGCGTTGTAGTCCCCAAATAACACACAAGACACTATATTAATTATGAAGCTGTTGGCCTTGCTTGTTTCTCACTAGCTAGCTCTGACTTAAGTATTTATCCCATAATTGCTAATCTAAGTATTTTCTCTTACTGGAGAAGTTTCCGGGTTTCTTATCCCTATGGCAGTTGTATATTGACTCCCTGTGTTTCTCCTACCCAGAGTCCTCCTGGACTCCTAGTCCCACCTATCCTGCTTCCCTATTGGCCAACAGTGCTTTATTGACATATACACAGGACTTCCCCAACATCTCCTCTTTTCTGTCTAAACAAAAAGAAAGGTCTTAATTTAACATAGTCAAATTATGTATAACAGAACAGCTATCAACCAAGAACACAGTTACAACATTTTGTCTATCAACATTTAGCAAGATTTAAAGAAAATATCATCCATCCCATCCTTGTGAGTTCAAAGTCCTATATGTAGTTTATCTCTTATCATAACTAAGGAAAACTATAATTATAATTATCTGTCTTCAACTCCATCAAAGACCACAGAAGGATAATACATAAACACTAGGATTGACAGAGACATCTTGCTGCCTGGACAGTCACCTGGAGTTTCTCTGTAATGTTGGGGCATCCATCTTCAGCCCATAGGCCACAGTGTGTCCGGAAGACTTCTCAGCAAAACGGGAAATTTCAAACTGTCCATTTGCATTGGCAGTCTTTCATTCATTTTTCTGTGTCCTGCAGAAAGTCTCGAAGACTCTTCCATGAAGCAGAAACCCTGAAGGATTGTTTGAGTTCAGCAGTCACTTTCCTGTGGGTGCTGCATATCCAGTTTATAGAGCAACAGTGAAGCAGTCCAGGCAAGAGCAGTTTCTTGCCCAAATGGCTAATCTTGCCATGTTGAAAGCAAACTCCATGACAAGTTTCTTCGATGCCCATCTTCCTCTCAGACGTAATTGGTGATGCCAGGAGCAGACATTTCTCATTGTCAAGAAAAACCCTAAACCATTTTAAATGCCATTTTCTGAAGGTCTTTGAAAGGTTTGATGACTATCTATCTCAAATATTATCTCTGTATATCTAGAAAACCTAACTTACCTAACTATAAGATCTGATTGTTATAAGTAACCATCTATAGTCTGTACTTAATTATGCATTATTTTTAAAAGATCAGTATAAGCACAATACTTAATCAAGAGGAGAAATATGCATATCACAAAATTGACCTTAAATTTATATCAATAAACGAAAAACCGTACCAATACAAAGTACTCATTTCCATACCATAATCCCTTTTTTCCTTTAAAAAGAGATTGGTTGTGATCATTAACCAATTATAAACAACTCAATTTAAATGAAAACAAATATTTATAAACAATATGGGGATTTGGACGTCGCTCATTCCAAACTGCTTCTTGCTGGATGGGGGCGCTATTCATACCATGGGGATCAAGACAAAACTCAGAAACCTGTATAAGTCATTATTTTCGTGGTCTGTAAAGCTGTATCATCTTAGCTATTTTAGATGTTGAATCACTTGTGCCACTGTTTCCGGGGGTCTTGGTTCATCAAACCACAGAAGCCTGGAAGGAATCCTCAGCTTCTCATTTTCTGTAGAAACATAAACAAAAACTCTTTTCCAAAATAATATATCCTTAGACTTAAATTTTGAAGTCAAGGCATTTTCAAAAGATATAAGTTGAACTAATTCAGGAGCATTTATAATCAAGTGTACTTTAGCAGTTGTTCCTTCCTTAGCAATCAAAAAACTGAAAAGCACAATAGCATACAGTATCCAGACTGTCTGTGTATTTTCCATCTTTACGTGGCTTATTTATTTATCTATTATTATTATTCTATTTCTTTTACTTTTATTTATTTTTCTCTGAGACAGGGTTTCTCTTTGGAAATCTGCCTGCCTCTGCCTCTGCAGCAAATCCTACCAGCGTGCGCCACCACAGCCGGTTTCTCTATTTATTTACCACTATGCCGTTTCTTTTTCTCTCTCAATCTTACGTATATTCTTAAACATATTGTAAACCTTTAGAGGTTTTTCTTCATCCAAGTCTGACTTTACTGTAAATCTTTATGTTTTTCTGGCCATGTGTCTAATCTGTTAAAACTGCGGCTGTTTAAACTGCAGTTTTTCCTAGATGGCGGGCGTAAGCGTGACTCCAGCTCATCGCCTCAGTCTATGCTGACATCCAGCAAAAGCTGCCAGCCTAGAGATGTGGTCACTGCCACTTCCAGCTGTGCATATACACTTTTCAATTGTTAGCAGAGCGTCTTAAAAGAACCTTGTTGGTTTTTTGTTTTTGTTTTTGCTTTATGCTGAGTCAGGAAGACTCCCTTATGGGAGCCATGTGAGTCTCTGCTTGTTCCTAGCAAAACAGAGCCCACCTGAGAAAAATACTGCTACCAAGAAACCATGCTTTTCTCCATTCTTTTGTTTCTAAAATTCCTTTAAAGCTTTTGTCATTCTACGTGGAAATTCAATTCCATTCCTGACAACCATTTGTAGAGAGAAGCCTTTTCCTAGCCAGTTACTTGGTTCCCACCCCTCCCCCCACCAGTCGCCTGGGCTCTGTGCCGCATTGTAGTCCCCAAATAACACACAAGACGCTGTATTAATTATGAAGCTGTTGGTCTTGTTTGTTTCTTACTGGCTAGCTCTGACTTAAGTATTTATCCCATAATTGCTAATCTAAGTATTTTCTCTTACTGGAGAAGTTTCCGGGCGTCTTATCCCTATGGCAGTTACATCTTGACTCCCTGTGTTTCTCCTACCCAGAGTCCTCCTGGACACCTGGTCCCACCTATCTTACTTCCCTATTGGCCAACAGTACTTTATTGACATATAACTTCCCCAACACATACCAATTATGGTTATCTGAGCACAGACATCCATACCAATTATGGTTATCTGCGCACAGACCACACAATTCTCAGGCAGTGGCTGAGAGAAGGAACATTAGCCACTATTCTTTGGGCATGTGGTTCTAGGTTTCCCATGCCCCGTGGATGGACCCATACCAATGCACATATGGAAAAAACTAATTGGACTCAGGGGGTTATTAATAACTACAACAAAGGTAGAGCACGAATTTGAAGGGGAGATTAGGAGGGTTGTAATGGTGGATGGATATAATCAAATATATAAATGGTTGAAATTTTCATAGAATAAATAAAAATAATATTAATGAAAAGTACATTTTTGTATTTATTTAACTAACCTGTAGTTGTTTAACATTGAATGCTTCAAGTTTAAATTATAATATGTATTTAAAAAACACCAACTCTGACTACGTATCCAGCAGTTTCTATGAAGCAAAACCCTCAAGGTAGAATTAATGAAAACCTGTGTGCTTCCTGTATGCTCATAATATATTGCTCATTACAAATTATTGTCATTAGGTTACCTGTTTACATGGTAATCATCAATGTAAAGTCATATTTTCTTTATTCATTTGCTTATTGGTAGTCACAGTCTTTCTTTCACCTGGGAAAATTTGCTGTAAACATGCTTACTCTTTGCTGGTTTATAAGAAAGAATTTTGATAAAGATAAACTAGGATTATAAAATATGAGAAAATGTTCTTGTTCACATTTTAAGGATTTCAGTAGCAGGAGTGAATGTCCCGAAACTGTAGCTCTTTTCTGAGATTATTATATAATTATTAAGTTTGGGGTAATGAAAGAAAAACATTGCTGAGAAAGGGTTTAGTTTCACACTGGGAGAAAGAGCTCCAGTCTCTGTCTTTTGATTTGCTTTTAATTGATTTAAAATGACTTGAAGGACCAAGTCAATGGACACATGGTGGGCATACAGTGGGCAGACCTTTTTGTCTTTTTTCAGCAATGAGAAAAAATGAATCTAACAAAACCTTTGGATCATAAAATAGTAATGTAGTAATTTGGAATATATAGTAACATAGTTACTTTATTTTTATTTTTATTTTTTTCATTTTACATTGATGATTTTACATGCGTCATTCTATATGTCAGGTCTTCAAGAAATTGCAACTGTGTTTCTACAGAGCATAAGTCTGCTGTTTCTTAAAGAAACTAAGTCAATCTCTGTATTTCTATCTGCTTGGACCATCCATCCTCATCTAGTATACTTATAATTAATGCATCTTACAACATACAGACTCCTTATCCTTCACATCATTGAAGAAGTATTAGCCATGCTCAAAATGATTGCTAGCTTAGACTGTTCTCATTTCAAATAGTGTGCCTTGCTAAGGATTCATAAAATGAATTAGATTTAAACTGAAGAACAAGACACTGATTTGAGATGCAATCCATTTCTCTTGTTTGGAGAGTCCGTTGTGCTACACTAACAGCCATTGTCATAGTTTCAGTGACCTCTTTTCTAAATTGATAATATGCTAGAATAGTTTTAAATAACTGATAAAATTTGAAGTTATTTCTTATCTACTATTTCTTTGATTAAAATAATTTTATCTTTCAGGCTAAATTAATTTATGTTCGCAAAGACTATGGATTGTTCACCTAGTTTTGAAGGGATATATATGTGCACACACATGCATACATACATACATACATATATACATATATACATGCATACACACATATTCAGATATAGACATGTCAGTAATAGCTGAATGAAGTAGTTTTAAAACATATTTTATTAAAGTCTATCACATATGTTACTCATATGCCACCTTCTGTCTAAACCTCATAGCTTACTTTGCTAGTTTACTTTTATTGTTTAATTAATTTTATGTTCAGAGATCCAGATATCTAGATATCATGTGATTCTAAAATAAGACATATTTATACATCACAGGAATATTTAAAATTACTATGTACTACTAATTCTTATTGTGATTTGAATGTGCAGTGTTACCCATAGGCTCACATGTTTAATTGATGTGCTACTGGAAAGTTTCTGGGACATACAGGAGATGGACCTTTATTTCCTCCAGCAGACCCTAAGGTTTTACAGCCCAGCTCTTATTGTTGACTCCGCTTCCTGAGTGTGGATACAATGTGACCCTCCAGTTTCCTTACTCTGCATGTATTTCTTGTTTGCTGTCATGTCTTTCCCAACAAGATGGACTGTATCTTTCCGGAACTCTAAGTCAAAATAAGCCTTTCTCCTTTAAGTTGCTTTCGTCAGGGTATTTAATAACAACAACAACAAAGCAACTAAGACAATACTGTGATGTAAATTGTATGTGAGGTGTGTGTGTGTGTGTGTGTGTGTGTGTGATGCAGAATAAACATAATCGAAAGTGGGAAATAATTACATTTATGTATAGTACATGTCAGAAAGCACCTGAATAAACGCATAGAAAAGTGATACAAATATTATCTCTTGCAGTACTTTATTGTTTTACTGAAGAAGACTAAAGGGCACAGCACATTCAAACAATAACAAAATGAAATGATTTATAGTTTTCAAAATGCCAGTAATGAAATCATGAAAATATATCCATTTAAAAATGCCTATTTAATTTTTTTTATGTTTTTGAGATACTTCCTGTAATTTTGCTTTCTACCTTTTAACCTTTTACACGAGTGTGTATGGCATGTGTATGTATGTGTACACATTCATATATGTGAAGGCATGTGTGTTCATGCCATGTCAGAGAAGTTAATCTCAGGAGTTGACTCCTGCCCTCTACTTTGTCTGACTGTGCCTCTGGTTCTTCACCGCTGCATACGCTAGGCTAGCTGCAAGCTTCCAGGGACTCTCCAGACTCCACCTCCAATCTTGTTATCAGAGCACTGTGATTATAGAGATCTGATGCTATGTCCAGGCTCACACGAATTCAAAGGATCCAAACTCAGGGAACCTAGTGCTTGTACCATAAATACTTCATCCACTGAGACATCTCCCTAGCATTGTTTTCTACAGTCCATGGAAAGCATTGAGGATTTTTTTAGTCTTGCCTCACTTAACTGCCAGATCAGAACACCACAAAACAATTTTTATGCCTTCATTTTGGGAGGGTAGAAGAAACCATATAGTTATAGTGAAACAGCCCTTTAGAAAATTAAAAGAAAATGTTTTTGTAATGTGAGATATTGTTTCTCTGCTAAGAAATAAAGATTACTTAAAGATCCCAAAACATTATGATAATGTTTCATTAATTTCTAATCATGTTGTCTTTCATTAAGATATTGCTTATGTACAAAAATTCTTTAAAAATTAAATAATCATTCTACTACATCTAATAGCTTCAGAATAAACTATAAAATACTGCTGTCAGATATTTGCTGTTTCCATGGCTTCATAGCTCTTTAAAGTGATCTTTGTTTCTTTTCCCTTTGATGGAAGAAGCAGTTTGGAGACTATGACATTTCATTGTCAGGTTTATCCCCAAACTCAGCAGCAATAATTTGAAGATGCTGATGTTCAGTCACTGCATGCTCACAGCTCTGAAATTAGCACCTCAGGTGGAACTACAGAGAAATAAAAGTTGATCATAACAATAAGGGAAATAACTGTTTATAATTCTATACATGTTTAAGGTTTATACTTATAAACAACTTAATATAAATAACAGAAGCTGTCTTATACATGTTCACATTTTAAGTGATAAAAATCCCAAGGACATACTTGCTTATTTTTTCATAAATAAGAGAAGATAAAAGCTAGTTTAAATTGAAAATGATCATAATCATTGTGACCTACTTGTCTATAGGTCAAATTACAAGGTAGAAGAATGAGTGGCATTACAAGAGGCAAGCCTGGTGATGTACACCCACAATCATAGCAGCCTAGAGAATCAGAAACTCAAAACTCCCCTGAGCAACATAGTGGGAGCCTAGGCCAACAAAACAAATGAAAAGAATCAAGGATGTCTACCTTAAATGTCATCATAGAGCCTTCATTCAGTAGCTGATGGAAGCAGAAGCAGAGATTCACAGCTAAGCACTGAGCTGAACTCCTGGAATCCAGTTGTAGATCCAGAGGACTGATGAGCAAAGGGGTCAAGATCATGCTGGTGAAACCCACAGAAACAGCTGGCCTGAGCAAATGGGAGCTCAGGGACTCCAGTCTGACAGCTGAGGAACCAGCATAGGACTGAACCAGGCCCCCTGAACATGGGTGAGGGGCTTGGGTAGTCTATGCAGCCTCTGGCAATGGAACAAGTATTTAACCCTAGTGCATGAATGGGCTTTTGGGGCCCATTCCCTAAGGAGTTATACTCTCTCAGCCTAAATACAGTGGGGAGGTCCCAAACTATGTGACAGAATTTGATGATTCCCTAAGGGAGGCATCATCCTCCCTGAAGATTAGATGGGAGTGTGGAATGGGGTGATAGTGGGGGGAATGGGAGGACAGGAAGGAGAGGAAACTGGAATTGGTATGTAAAATAAGATTCGTTTTAATTTAAATAAAACAATTAATGAAAAACAGGAAAAGAACCACCAAGAGTGTTTTACAAAAGAGCAAATGGAGATTCTCCTACAAGATCCATGGCTTCACTAGTCCTAAGTTGTCTAGGTTGTCAGTACCAGGCATGGCTTTTCTCATGTTCTTTAATTATAAAGCTATTGACTATTGCCAAGATATCTGTGCTACTGATTGAGCACATATGTATATATGTATATGCACATATGCACAGAATAACAATGAAAAAGAGGCCATAAATGTGAAAAAGAACAAGCAGTTAAGTTTGGCACAAGTAAGTAGAGGGATAAAAGGTATAATTATATAACTTCAAAAATAAAAGAATATAAAGTATTTTCAAAGAGCACACACATGCATGTGAGCTTATGTGTGTGTGTGCGCACACACATACACACAATTTTCATAATTGAAAAAATCCTACATGTCTATGCTTGCACTTTTAATGGCTATCTGATAGATAAACCCTCCATACTCTACCAGTCATAATTTCAGAGATAGATAGTGATATAGGGGAATTATCAGGCTTTCTGTGGTTCCTGATCATTTACTTTCAGCTCCAAATTACCCTGGTTTGAGGGTTTCATGTCAGCTTTTAAAATTGCTTTTGTTCTTTCTCAAGGTGCTTTCTTAATGAGTTTCTAGATATGGCCATTTGTTAAGTCCAGGTCTGAGAATGACCTCTAAACTTAAAGATTCTTATGCAAGCAGACCTTTAGGGACTACAAATTTGAGCCACCATGTGCTTTCAGATGTTGGTGAACTAAGAACAGAGTAGTATTTTATTCTTCATACTGTGATGTTAATTTTTATTTCACGTTTTCTCACACAAGGTGGCTTTTTCTAAATATAACATTATAAAATAAAGAAAATGTATCTTTTCATGGTAACATCTTGAATTGAAGAACTTTCCTCTGATCTATAAAGAAAAAGGCAAAATCTTTCAAAGCATCTGTACTTTTTTAAAAAAATGAAAGAGACAGCTTCTCAGTAAAAAGGTAGAAGGATAAAATGAACATTAACAGCAGCATAAGGTTCCTGATCCTCCAGAATCATAATTCTTTTGATGGTAATTTCTAGTGATTGGCACTCTTCAAAATGAAAGAAACTGACTGTTGTTCATGTTGAGCTGGGAAAGAAAGGTGTTGTGTAAGGAGCAACTGCTCTGGGGGATTCAAGTTGTGTTGGTAGCTAGATAATACCCTCACCTGACTTACACCCCAGCATACTAGGAAGGTGAGAGCCCATATACACCCAAAAGAAAAGGCCACCTACAGAAATAACAACTCTTATCATTAACATATTGTAAAGACAGACAACAATGTATCTAAAGTGAAGAGCCTGGCATGTATCTAATCTAATGTAACTACTATTCAGAATAATTATCAAATGATCTGTTCCATACACCAACTACACAGATTGCAATTAGAAAAACATTTTTTATAAAACCTCAAGCATTGCTCTTTAAAAATTCCACCAGTGCTGGAGCAGTGACAGGGCATGCCTAAATTCTAGCACCTGAGAGGCAGAGGCATGAGGGTTTTCAGGAGTTTGAGGCCAGCCTGGCCTACAGAATGAGTTCCTGGACAGCCAGGTATCCAGGGTTGTTACAGAAAATTCCTCCAGTGTACCAAGATGCAGAGTTTAGCATGGATATTTGAACAGAGAGGGAAATGAATCTGCACAAAAACCAATGAAGAGAACCGAACACACTGTAGGATTATCATTTTGTAATCAAGATATAACTTTGCTTATAGTCTTATGCATAATGACTGCATCCAAGAAACATCATGTTCATGGATTGTTTCAGGCATAAATTGAAGTGTTAGTCCTTTAACAGAAGTAACTCACATTCCACACAACACCAAAATCACCTGTCTCTGATAATAACAGAGATAGGACATTATAAGTTTGATTTTCCTATGCATGGAAAGAATAATACTTTTATAAAGTGAAAAAATGAACTTTTAATATGAGACTTCTCCAAGAATTATATATTGGCAAATAAAAAAATTAGGCCAGGAATTGGAGGCATAAAAATTAATTTTAAAAGGTAAATCATGAAGAGGGCTAACAGGAAATTAATGTCATAAGTTAATGTGATAATCTTGGGAGATAAGAAAATATGTTTCAGAAAATAAACAAAATATATAAGCAAACACTCAATATTGTTAATAAATGAAGACTTATATTATTATGCTATGTTGAGACAGTTTCCAGAAATTAGGAGGGGGAATGAAATGGTAAGAATACACAAAATTAATTTTTAAAAAATCTACTTTATTCTTCAAATAATGATAGCCATCTTGTAGGGTTTCAAGTTCCAACCAAAATAGCAAAACAGAGCGAATGAATTCACTAATCAAACAACCAAATAGTTGGTTGGAAAGACTCAAGCCTGTCTGAACAAAATAAGTAAAAATAGACTCAAACCTAGATAAATGCTAGTGACATTTAAGAACCACACAGATGTTAGACATTTTAATATTTTCAAAGAGCAGAGTATGTCACAGGCAAAGAAAAGAATCAAAGATCAGAGACATCAAGTGTCAGTTTGGCAGGGAAATATTTAAAGGGAACCATGCAACTTCTGCTTGTCATGGCAGAACAGTGACATTAATTCCAGAACTTCACAAATAAACACCTGATTATTTTAACTGAGGGAGAAAAACCATTGGCTTTGGAAATGCTTTTCCTCAAAGTCCATTAGAATAAAATTTTCTGAAAAGTTGTCATTCTGCCACAAAGGTAATACAATAAGAAATATATTGGTCATATTCCTAAAGTAGGTCATAGTCAGTTAATATTACCTAATAATTTCTGAAAGTCAAGTGTCTTTAAATTATCTTGTCTAATGCACATTTAGTAATTTAACAGTCATTCTAGCAACTTGTAATAGTAGTAGTTAAAGTAATAGTTGTCCTACAGTGTCTGATCTTTGTACTTTTTTGAGGTATAACAATAATCCCATGTAGCTTATATAGAATATCCTGAGTTGTGCCATATATGGATTATAGCTCCTCCTCTTTGGAAATAGCTAACAGACTGTCATCCATATACTAAATAATGTAAGTCCCAGAGAAGGCCTGACTCACAGGCCCTAAACCTTTCCTATATGGAATTGACATATATTAGGTGAGTTTGTCATGCCTTGAGGTAATACAGTACATTGATATCAGAGCTGAAGTTCTTAACAATTGAGTGAGAGAACAAAAAAGACAAAATGCACCTCATTATTATAGCATAAAAGCAATCTTTTAAAGCAAAAACTATTAAAGGCCAATTTTTAGGAATAACTGTGTAAACTAGGTTGCAAAATTGTAATTGACCACATTGTGGCATAAATATTCTGTAAGTCAATCAACATTCTCCACTTACCAGATTTCTTGCTAATTACAAAACCAGAGGAACTCCAGGGAGAAAAGGAGGGTTTCATGTGCTCATTCTCCTACTGTTCTTAGGTGAAGTGCCTGGAACTTTGCTTTAGTGTTCAGACAAGCTCACGAGGTTTGCATGTAATTTTTTATACATGGTATTTTTAAATGGTCCCTATGAAAAGCCCAATCCATGTTCATGATTTTGTCCTTGAGGAAATATAGGTTCAGTAATCCCTTGCAACTCTTTTCCTAGTCCTTTTCCATTTTGATATCCCACTTTTACATAAGCCATTGCACCTGTGAAGAGTAAGTAGTATTAGCAGTGGGAATATAGCCATCTGAATTAGTTTGTAGAAAATCTCTTCCCCAAATATGAATCCAAACATGACAGCATACGGCTGTAGAATAGTCATTATGTCTTCTGCACTTATGCAGTGTAACTATGAAGTAATTTGCTCAATCTCCTAAGCGATCATAGTTCCCAAACCTACTAGAGTTAAATTTATCTCCATAACAAGTCATTCAGAGAATCATTATTCTATGGTTATAATAGAGACTTCAGCCTCAGAATCAATTAATCCAATAAAAATTCCTTTTATTTTGAAATACAACAATGGTTTATCAGTTTCCTTAAATAAAGTACTTGAAGTTACAGTTTTATCTGTAATACCAAACACTCCCTCATGAAGTACATTTTTCTGTGAAGGAGCTATATTAGGCTATGCTAATAACTGAGCATTTTTTTCTTCAGTTTTAAATTGCCAACCAGTGGGTACTGTGATCATGACCACAGTTTCCCCTGTATAGTCTTCATCAATGACTCCTGTATGAACTATTATTCTCTTTATGGATAAACTACTGTGACCCAGTAAAAATCCAACTGTTCCAGGGAATATAGGTCCCTAATATCCTTCGTGCAACTTAAAAGGACATTGGAGATGGGAAATGGCAATGTCCTTAGGTCAAGGAATATCAATATCAGCACTCCCTTGAGTAGCAGCTTATAAGGAAGGAGTAGATCAATTACAATCTGAAGCTGGCACAGATGTTATTGTCTAGGATTTATACCCTCTAATTTAATAGATCCTGGAGGGACCAGTCAATTGTTATTGTTACTAGACAATATGTTGTTGTCTTTACCATATTTAGATCTTCCTTCCTTAGTCCAATGTTTCTCTTTCTTGGATTTAGTGCAAAAACCAGAAGCTCATTGATTCTGAGCATCCATTTGTAAGGGTAACTTACTTTGTTTCTTTAAGAGACCAGGCGAGCTACAATAGAAACATTTTGCTAGCATCTGTGTTTGAGTAGTATGGGCTTCTAAAGCAGCTCATTTTCTTCTATGTTTATAGGTTCCCACATTTCTATATAACTTCACAAAATCCATAATATTTCCTAAATCCCTCCAAGGTCTAGTTATTCCTTGGCAACCATCACCAGCATTATTATAGGTCGTGTGTCTTAATAACTCTTGATTTTGTTCCCTTTTTACTTGTTTCTCAAGAACAACTTTGGATCTCCCTATGAAATAAGCATAAGGCTTGGAAGGACTTTGCATAATTTTTATATAACTACACCCAACGTTAGATCCCATATTAATTTTTATTCAAAAGGGCATAGCTCTGTTCCTAATATGTGGGAGGGCTGCAGGAGGTATATTGTACAATGACAATACCAGTCCCTGTCAGCATTTCATAGGTAACATCGCCAGGATTGCCCCCTTAGTCTTAGTTGTTAAACTTTTTCATGGCTTTCATCTGCAAGCCACATTTGCCATTGATGACACTGAGAAGGATTAAGAACCATTTTAGCAATTATATGAAAATCATATGGTAACCATTGTGCTCTACTTCTCCAACCAAAAAGATACTCATAACAATATGGAGTAGTAGATCCATAAGAAGCATAAAACTTTCTAAAAATCTTTTGTTATATCCATGCCCAATCCCTGTTAAACATTGTGATTTTGCTGAAATTGCACTGGAAATACCAGCACAGCTCATGAAGAATTTGTAAATGAATTATGTTCCCCTGTCCTGACCTAGCTTGCCTAGCTTGTAAATTTAGCTTTTTTTTTCATAGATTCTCCTAAATCCTCATTAAAAAGTGGAGAGAATTCAAGATTAGATGGGTTATCTAATTCCTCACCCCATGCTTCAGGGTGACTTTCAGAAATTAGAGGGTAAGTATTTAAAGGAGACTCGTGTAAGGGAGCTGTGGTAGTGGTCACTGGAAGAGTTATTAGTGCTACTGCTTTTACCTTTGCTTTTGCCAGCACAGGGAAAATTCCTTTTTTGCCTCTTTTACCAATTATATAGTTTGGTCATCCAGTTTACATTCATTCATAAAATTAGCTATCTCTGCCTGATGATTAATGACCTCCTCTTCTTTAAGTATTTTGATAAGAGTTCAGATTAATACTCATGTTACCCAAAGTTGAACAAGGATCTTCCCCTCTTGTTTATGAGTTTTCAATATTCTTTTGGACTCTGTCTCATATTTCTTCATCTAAAACTCCTTCTTCTGGAAACCAGAGATTATAATCTTAAACAGCTTGCAAGCAATCTATTACTTGTGATTTTATACTTGCGGTCCTTCTTTAAAAATGATACACAAGCCGGGCAGTGGTGGTGCACACCTTTAATCCCAGCACTCGGGAAGCAGAGGCAGGCAGATCTCTGTGAGTTCGATGCCAGGCTGGTCCAACAGCCTCCAAAACAATACAGAGAAACCCTGTCTCGTAAAAAAAATGATACACAAGTTGGACACAAAGCAAAGCCTTTCTTGGTTTCTGCCCCCATCGTGTGCACTCAGCTCCTGTGAGTGTCCCCACTCTGTTATCAAGTAGCTGACTTCAGATTCCTGTTCAGGTACCACTTGTCACTGCTCTAGAGGTGGTTGGACATGGGAGAATGGAGACGATAAATGTGGCAAAATAACTCCTCATGCAGTAGCCAACTTCATCGAGGACATCAATTAATACTCTGAAGGTTAAGAAAGGTCACATGGGGAAAGTTCTCTTGAGATTAAGCTATATACAATCAGAAAGACAAGCCACATGTAGCAAAACCATATTTTCCCAAAGAGGCATATAAAGGATAGTTTAGCATGCAATCAATCAAGTAACAACACCAAGAAGTAATGAATAATCTGAAATAAACGCACTTCTATCCACTACACCTGGGAGAGGCATGAAAACACATCTCAAGAATCAATTCTGTGGGTTTTGTTTGTTGTTGGTGGTAGTGGTTTTTTGAGACAGAGTTTCTCTGTGTAACATCCTTGGCTATCCTGGAACTCACTTTGTACATCAAACTGGCCTCAAACTCACAAAGTTCACTTGCCTCTGCCTCCCAAGTGCTGGGATTAAAGGGTTGTGACACCATGCCTGGGTCACAGTTCTGTATTTTGAAGAAACTGAGGTCATAAAACTCTTGTCCTGTTTCCTAGGAGTTTTCTCATAAGTACTCAGAATTATCCTCACATGATCCCATTCTAAGCAGTGTTCTGACAGACATCATAAAGACCAGATCCAAAGACAAACTTTCATATTGACCTATAATCTGAACATGTGTGGAAAATTTAAAGAAAATTTTATCAATAATCTAACAGGTGCTTCAGAAGGCAAAGAAATCTACATGCAAGCATATTTTAAATAATTATTTATATGTAGGTGCATGCAGGTATTTGTGGAGGCTGGAAGAAGGTGTTGAATTCCCCAGAGGTAGAGTTATAGTCAAATATGGGCGGTTAGTGTGGGTGCTGGGAACTGGGCCTGAGGGCTCATTGTGGATACTAAGAACTGGCCTTGAGTTTTCAATGTGGGTTCTGGGAACTGGACCTAAGTGAACAATGTGAGAGCCAAGAACTGAATCTGAGCTGTCAGTGTGTGTGCTGGAAACTGTGCCTATCTCCTTTGGAATGCAGGGTGAGCTGTTAAGCTCATAGGCATCTCTTAGCCTCCCACATGCATAGTTTTTATGTGTGTGTGAGAACTTATGGGTACGTGTGCCAGAATTTCAGGAAGTTAGCACCAAGACTCCAGAAATATGTGACTGCTCAACTCTGCTTTGTAAATGACACAGTACTTGTATAACCTACCTACATCCGTCCTTCCCAGACCCATTCTAGATTTTTTTCTAAAGGCTGATTCAGTTTGAATGTTGTGTAGATAGGCATTATACTGTATAGCTTTGAAAATAATGACCAAAAAGTTCTTGTTCTGTGCAGGTGCCCTTTATTTTAGATCTGTTGGTTGAGTGAGAAATACAAAACACAAGGACAAAGAGAGAATACTATGTACAGGCATACACAGAGTGTAAATATTTACCCAGTATCAAAAGTCTCCAGTTATCATTATCCAAGTAGCCATCAAGAGTTTCAGTGTTAATCTAATTTGAGAGACTAAAGGAATCAACTCAAAATTTTCAAAGGAGAAATCTTAAAATAAAACATGTTATTTATCCTCAAAACAAAATGAATATGGTCATCAATAAGTGAAAAATAGCTAGAATGTAATGTTGTTTTGAAGTCTTTTGCACAGTAGAAAGTTTTATTACTCGCAGTGACTCTCTGTATCTGTTCTTGATGAAGGAGAAACCAAGCCATGTGACTTCAGTGTTCCTTGTGTAGGATTATGTTGAAATGTATTGTGACAAGTTCATTCTTCCCTCCTCATCATAGGGAATATGGTAAAAAACTAAGGGAGATAACTCATCCCTTGGCTAGACTTTAGTTTGGTCCTCTTAATACCCTTGATGCTGTTTCACTGTCTCAAACAATAGAGCACTGATTTACAGCTGATTAAACAGTCGCTTTTAACCATGAACCATATTTGCCTTCCTTAGGGGTAATTATCTCAGAAACATTGCTATGCATTTCAAAGAAATACTAATCTCACAGTGAGAGTAATTTCTGAATCACAGTTGGCTTTTCTGAAGTCTTCTTCAAATGCTAAGATTCTCCCTTCCTAGTGTCAGAAAAGCAGACACATGTACACACATGTGCGTGCACACTTCAAAATCTTCTTTATCTTTCTTCCTTTCTTTCTTTTGTCTGTTTGTCCTTCTTTCTCTTCCTTCCTTCCTCTTTCTTTCTTTCTTTCTTCCTTCCTTCCTTCCCTGCCCCCAATGCACACACTCTTTACAATGATGTCATACATTTTTCCTCTTGCTTTTCTGGTTTTATAAAGGAAACAAAAACTGATGGTAAATATTTGCAAATGTCCTTCAAGCAGCTTGTCAATTTGCAGCAATACTTAAAGTTCTTCTATCATTATGAATACAGTGAGTTTTAATGAAAATATCTTGCTAGAAATGTGTTTGCAAGTGTATGCGTGCTTGTTGAATACACATGTGTGTATGCAAGAATGTGTGAATGCACACATGTGCATGTGTATGTGTAGCCCTGTATGTGTGCATACATGTTTATGTGCGAATGTGTATGTGTGAATGTGTGCATGCGTGTGTGCGTGTGTGTGTGTGTGTGTGCAGGCGCACACATGCAATAAAGCAGGCAATCCTTAATCTGCCAGAAAAGAAATGAAGAAAAGATAAAAGTCATGCCATCTGTGTGGAGGTAAGCATGCAACCACATAACAAAAATCAAATGCCAATGGTAAGCATGCTAAGACTTTGGTCAGTACCTTAAAATGGTGTACAGAAAAGTAAGAGAAAAAGCTACACTTCTCTGAATCCTAACTCAGAAGAGTGGACAGGCCAATGCCAGTGGTCTCTGCAAGTGGCTATGTGTAACATGAATAATAAAAACCCAGGAACAGATCAGAAAAGCAAAACAGCCAAGTCATAGAGAGTTCTTACCTCTACCAAGGGGAGGGGGCACGATCCTGTCTTCAGAGTGATGGCAGACTACAACAATCTCCACCAAAACCTTCATTTACTCCCTGAGACTGAATTGAGTTCCTCCCTTGTATTCTCTCTAGGGCTAGGATTAACGGTGTGACCTCTGTTTCTCTTTTAGACTGATTCATTCTCATGTAGCCCAGGGTAGCCTTGAACTCAAAGAGATCCATCTGCCTCTGCCACCTGAGTGCTTGAATTAAAGGTGTGGCTACCAATGCCTGTCATCTACAGCTAGCTACTGGCTTAGTTGTGTGGCTAACTATGGCTTAGCTCTTAACTAGGTGTGTGGTTAACTGGTGGCTTAACTCTGCATTCTGTTCTTCAGGCAAGGTTCATTTATTAGGTCATAAACAAAATATCACCACAGCTGTAGGTCTTGGTACTGAGAGAGGCCTTCTGAAATGCCATCTCATTAAGGGGATAATAATCCCTTCTACCTCATTTGGGGTAACTTGTGCTGCAAATTCTTCACTAAGGGCTAGAGACAGAGTAAACCTAGATACATCCTCCCTTTCATATGGCAAATTTAAATTCCAAGAAATAGCAAAGCTAATGTTTATAGTTTCAGTGTTATCAGGCAAACCGGACATTTGGGGTGCAAAGATTCAATAGCCTATAGCTACTGTACTACATATATAATGACATAATAAATACTTGTACTAGTGCAGAGAATAACAAATTTCTGTGTAGTTTAACACTACAATATATATACTTGTTCATCCTTTGTAATACAACTGAGAAGGCAATGTAATTCCTAAAACTGAATGATGGTACTTGAGAGAATAAGCAAATAACAGAATATAGGTGGAAATAACAATTTTAAAAGTGATACATTGAAAAATCATATAAATGAAAACAATGTGTTATTGACACAGGGACAGACAGAAAAAAAACCCACAAGCATATGAGAATCCAATTCCCATGGGACAAGCTAATGTGAATTTTTATTTGTCTTCAAGCTGATACTTTGGGTAAATTATTCCTAAAATAGAGAAAATTAAATAAGTCAAGTACAAAATATTTTCTAAATAAAGGCATAAAAGCTGCCACATTCCTGCAAACCCTCATTTGCACAATTTTGTTAAAGCTATGGGAAAATGTCTTTTCACTCCTGTTGAAAAAGAGTCAGTTTTTCTTTACAGTCTTCAGTTTAATCCCAGGGATGTTGAAAAGAAATGCTCATACAGTGCATGACTCAGCAGAGACACTGCTGGGTTTAACTCCAGGCTTGCACAGTGGGAAAATGAATGAATATGTTTGATGTATCTCATTCTATCTTCATATGGATGGAAATGTAGCTTAAAGAAAGCACACAGAATGCTTGTTATGCCAGCTTTAGTCATGGTCACCCTTTGTACAAAAAGTGATTGCTGCTTGGGAGCTTGAATTTCTGCCTCTTGGTGCACACCCAGGGTCCTTCTCAGTTGTTCCTGTCAGCCCCTGTTGGGGTCCTAATATGATATTTCGATATAGGCCTCAGCTCAATTCCAGGAGCTCGAATCTCCTACTGTCTTTTAGATGTCGGCTGGTTACCTCTGGATGGCCTGGCCACAGTGGAGAATGGGTTCTAGTTTGTATAACAAAAGACCTAGGTCCCACATCCATCATGAGAGCTAGTGGGACATGCCTGGGGACCAGTAAGACATGCCTGAAGACTGGTGAGACGAGCCATTACAGAAAGTCTTAAGACTTGTGTACCTGCATTCTAGGACCATCTCTAGGGTTAAAGGAAGTGTTTCCTAGTCAGCCCTATATGCATGATAATAAATGTCTTCTGCCAGTACCCCCACTTTTAGAAACCTATTTAAGAGGATGCTTGAATAACTATGGTCTCCAGTATGGACTGAGAGCCCTCCTAAAATGACAAGATGTCTCTGTCTCGTCTTTAATGCCATTGGTTAGCTAAGACTTCCCTGATCCACATTCCCCCACTCAGGGTGGGACCCAGGGCTGTTCAGCTGGTTCTGAGCACAACTCCAAAGACATCAGTCAAGAATAAATGGTTCTTCCAGCCTAGGACTGATACAGGCTGGACCCCGGCAATTCCCTCTCAGCTTTTCCTTCTAGCCTATCTCCATTCCTTTGTGAATCTCCAGCAACCTGCAGAATACCTCCCTTCTAGGGACTCACAGCCTCCACACTTGACTGGGACTCAGATCAGTGAATAGCTCAACCTTCATCAGAGAAACATATCTAAAGTTGCTCACTTTCTGCACACAGAAGCCCACAACCTTGCCAAGACAAGATAGTCAACTCCTTCAGATTATTCTGGTTCACAGAAATGTCTGTCAGGTATGCTAGGCCTACAGGCTGAAGATGGATGCCCCAACATTGCAGAGCAATCGTGACTATCCAGGCAGCCAGCTGTTTCTGTCATTTCCCACATTTTTTGGAAGTCACTAGCTCACAGTTCCTTTTTACTCAGTTAATATTATTTCCTTTTCAGGTCTCTGAGAGAGTTGAAGACTAGATAGTATAGTTCTAGTTTTCCTTGTTTACCAGAATCAGTAAAGAAACTCACTAAAGATGTGTTAAGTGTAATAGATTTGAAAGACATTAAATGATAATTTGGTAATGCAAATTAGAATAGAAATTAAATTAGGTACATGACTTTGAAATCATCAAGAAAGAATAGATAATGGAACATTTTCTCTGAATTTGTCAAATACTAATGAACTAGACATGGTTAATGTACTTACTGCTTATAAATACTATATAGACTTATTGTATATAGTTTTTCTTAAAATAGTTATACCTTTTTAAATTTTTGGACAAAAAAGAGGATATGTGTTAATATCATGCTTGTATAAATACAGCCTGTCCAAAGGTCAGATAATGGAGCTTGCCACTAGCTCACCATAGAGATCTGGAGGTCTGTGCAGACAGACAGGAAGTGAGGTAGCTGGGCAGAAACAGGATACAAGCAGGGAGAAACAGGAACTTGCTGTCTTGTGTGCTGAGATGCAAAGAAGGTAAGGTGTGGCAGTGGCTTGCTCCTTCTCTCTGATCTCTCAGCATTTTCCTCTATATTTGACTCCAAGTTTTTATTATCTAGGCCAATTAAGAACTCAATTTATAGGACAGTGTGCAGAAGATGAGTGACTTTAAAGTAGCCATCCCTCAATGGGATATCTTTATCAAATCCATTCCCTCAACACTCAGGGGTCTATGAAAAGAGGCAGAAAGATAATAAGAACTAGAGGTAGTTAATCATTCCAAGGAGCCTTTAATCCCAGCACTTGGGAGGCAGAGGCAGACGGATCTCTGTGAGTTCGAGGCCAGCCTGGTCTACAAGAGCTAGTTCCAGGACAGCCTCCAAAGCCACAGAGAAACCCTGTCTCGAAAAACCAAAAAAAATAAATCATTCCAAGGAAAAAATGTCTTCAAGACTCCGTAGAGCTGATATTCATATTATCACAGAGACTGTGACAGCATACCCTAAACCAGCATGGGTTCAAACCAGACAAAATCCCAGCACAGAGAAGGAGGAAGTGAACAGAAGCTATTTGCAATTGATGCCTGCTAGGAAAAGGAAAATCAGTTTTCTCCAACGGATTGTCACTAGGTATGTAAATCACACTCCACAGCAGTTTCCATACCCAGGGAGAGTTAACCAACACAACATGAGCAACATATTGTTTTGAGGTCTTGGAAAGGGTTTTCTTGTTTTGTTTTGGTATTTTTTCTTACCTTTTGTTTTGTATTGCTTCATTTTTTAAGAGAGACAATAAGAACATGAGATTTTGTGGGTAAGAAGGTGAGAAGGATCTGGGAGGCATTGGGGAGGGGAAAGAATATAATCAAAATATATAATATGAACAAAAATTGTTTTTCTGGATTATTCCAAAAAAAGATAAAAGGAAAAGATACAGGGGTCTGGAAAGATGAGAGAGATGACACTGGTGTTTAGAGCACTGACTGCTCTTTCACAGAATCTGGATGCCAGGAGAGAAAGAGAATTCTGGGATTAGATAACTAAACAACCTTCTTCCCTTCCCCAACTTCCTGATAAGTAGAATTTGGGCTCACAGGAATAGCTGATAGCAAATAAGAGAACATTCCATGTCGCGCCCGCCTCGACCAGCAAGGAAGACACACCGCCCAGACTCTTCTTTAAGCAGTTTATTCAGGAACCTTGAACAATCTTCTTCTCCTGGGGAGCGCCAGGGAGCCCCAACCCACAGCTTAAAAGCCCTTGGGCGGCCAACCCCAGTATGCCACGTGGAACATGCAGATAGGTCCACGTACGCAGAAGCAAGCCTGGTATCCAGCCTTAACCAAATATAGGTAGTCCAGCCTTAAGCAAACACAGGTGTTGTTTATCACAGAAAGCACTTGCTGTTGGGCTAGCAGAAGGCTGAAGCCAGCACCATCTTAAGGGTACAGCACTTCACAGCTCTCTACAATTCCACAGTTAGATCACTGAACAACCCCTCCTTCTGCAACATTCTGTGGTTATCTAGCAACCCCTCCTTCTGCAACCTTTTCACTCTGCTAACATCCTGCTTATCTTCACCTACTATCCTGCTCACCTTTAGTGACCCGTGAACATTCTGCGGTTTGGTTACCAAGCAACCACCTCTCTCTTGATTACCCTGCTCTACCTAGCTTCCTGCCCTGATCACTATATGATGTGCCTAAGGAAAATAAAATTTTGCAGCTTGATCAGAAAGCCTGTCTTGCTGTCAGTTCCTTGTGTGTCTTGTCCCTTCATGGGTTTCACCCCTGTTGTGCCCACCTGGATTCGTTTCCTAATGTCTACATGTCAGCTCCTAACCATCTATAACCCTAGTCCCAGGGAAAGGATTGAAATCTTCCCTTTTCTGGCCTCTGTGGGCAGGCACATACACATGCATACGTACATACATACATACATACATATATCTCAATGGTATACATAAAATAAAAATAAACCTTCCTTTTAAACATGCACAGTGGAATTACTATGTAGTACTTAGAAGCAATCCACTACTTCTCATCTAGAACAACACTGATGAGTCTCACAGAGTCTTGTGGGGCAAGTGTCAGAAATTACATGAGATATGCTTCACAAAAAAAGTAGTTTAAGAGAACAGATATCCATATAAGAATGTATTGATTTAATAAATATGTTTGCCACAAGCAATTCATACACTACTTACTTATTATTGTGATAGAAGAGAAGTCAGGTTTGCCATTGGGATTCCTAATTTCAATGGCAGATTTAATAAGTGACTCAGATGGAGGGAAGCACAAGGACAGTTTTATTAGAGTTTGAGAGAAACACTGCAAGGCAGACAAGCTGCAAAGTTTGGGCTGCCACCATTTACAGAAGAATGCGGAGAAGGAGAAAGGTCACACTGGATAGCTGGCCTGGAGGTCAGACACCTGGAGAACAAACAACCGCATGACGCTGCTTCTTTACAGCATGTGCCTATATAAGTGACAGGTGATTACAAGTTTGTCTAACAAACAGAGAGTAGAAGCTAAGCAATAGAAATATACAAAAGCGACAACTAATTCTGAGGAATGTTAAATACTGCATTCAGAAGGAATTAATAGGAACATATAAGTAAGAACAAAAGTTTAGCCAGGTGGTGGTGCCCCACATCTTTAATTCAAGCTCTTGGGAAGCAGATCTCCGAGTTCAAGGCCAGCCTGGTCAACTGAGTAAGTTCCAGGACAGCTAGGGCTAAACAAAGAAACCCTGTCATGAAAAAATAAATGTAAATAATTTTATCCCAGTATAACTAATTAATGCATAGATAATAGTGATCAAGGTACTATTTTGTTATTGCTTTGTAAGACTTCATGTGTTTTCTGTGAGTTTAAAATGCACATTTTGAAACAGCATGGTCTATCCTCTCTGTCCTGTGGCTGTATTTCATAATTTTGTACTGAAATCATGAAGTTATGAGATGTTTCTTAAAAACAAACTCTAAAATATTACCTCCTTTAGGACTAGTCAGTAGCACTTTGGCACTACCAAATGCCTAAGGGAAATAATTTTCTATCTGAGAGACTAGGTAGAGATGAATGTCTGTCATTTCACAGCTCATTATCTTGAAATGGTTCCTCCAAAGGCATAACATATCCAGAGTCCTATGAGCACTTTTCTCATATGGGACTTTCCCCAGAAAACTTTAGTTATGCTGTGCTGTTCTTCTTTTAAAGCTTCTTGATGTCAAAATCAATTTCTTGTCTTATGAAAATAAAGGCCATTGTATAGGAATGAAAATAATTATTTTCTTATAATATTTAATGAAAGCATTGCCTGTTCAGGGACATTAGATTTAGTAAACTAATAGCAAGAATAAAAGTTGTATGTAGTAGATGAGCCATTTTGCATGTACTGGATTGTTTTGGGAGCTAGAGATAAATTCTAGAGAATACACTTACACTCAAAACTTTATTACCTAGTTCTCTTAGAAGTGATTTTAAAACACATTTTACACTATATTTTTGAACACTGAAAGTATCACTGAGAGACCAGTCACATGTTTTTAACTATTAATTTCTAGAGTAAATAATTATATTGGGCTTTATATATTTTCAGGTTTAGTTTTCTGATTTTTCTTCCCTTTACCCCTTTGCTTGAATATCTGCTATCATAATAGGGCTGGGAGTTGTAGCTCATAGATTTCTTTTAACATTTGACTTACTGACTATGTCTTGGGTACTTAATGTTCTGCATAAGTAGGATCTTGAAAACCCATCTGACTCTTGTGTTGAGAATGTTTGTTTTCCAACTGTGAGAGCCTAACACAGTTGTTAAGTGTCTGAAAAGTCAGGCTGTATATCACATATTGTTTTTAAATGTTGTGTTCTCTCATCTTTCATAGGGTGTGTGGGGGAAATAAAACAGCAACAATGTAAGCATATGAATAGCTAAGCAAAATCAAATTGGAATCTATGATGCTGAATGAGTCCCACCCTTGAAGAGAAATCAACGTAAATATGTTCAAAATACAGTGTGCCAAATGATAATGGAATTATGGATTATTATGTGACAGAACAAGGTTCAGGAATGGAACCCTGTAATGAACATAGTAAAAAAACTGCCTTTTAGAAACGTAAAAACAGCCAAGTCAGGGTACCCACTGTACTCAAGACTGTACCTGATAACCAGAACCCAGTGACATCACTCACTCAAGATAACCAGACATAGTCCCAGAACCACATAATGCCCAATGGATAGTTTATAAGCAGAGATCAAGAGCAATGTTCTGCTATTCACATTTGGAGAGATGCCTCTGTGATCTGCTCTGTGGCTAGAGTCCCCCTACCCCAGGACCCTGACTTTCAAATCAGAGACTTCTGTTAGAGACTGGACCTGACTTTCAGCTAACATATGTCCACACAGGTGAGCATCTTTGGGGAGATAAGCTTAGGAACACAGTTAAGAATTTAGAATGTGAACTTTTTTGTGATGACCTACAGCATAATAAAATACAACTTTTGTTATACTAACTGTGAGTATCTACCTTCTTGCCTGCAACAGTTGATGTAGTTAGCAGGATTTTAGATGATCTTTAGAAAAGGTGAAACTAAGGGGGCTTCTTGCTATTCTAACGGCATCCCCAGACTTGCCCCAGGGAGAAGGGTGAATTCTTGACTGCATGACTTCCTTCCATGGAGACAGAGGATTTTGGCCTAAGACCAGAGATGTTCACAAGAAGGAAGAAACAAGAGTCCTGTGGCATGAAGACATGAAGGTACAAGCTTCTGCCTGAAGACCAGTGGTGGGAACAGTTCACCCAGAGTTACACTGATGGACTGGATAGCCAAGAGAATAGTAAGAAGCTCACAGCTTCAACTTGGAAGGCTGGTCATAAATTAGGCCCACTCTACCAGAAACCTCAATTGGTATGTTAGAAAAAGAGAAGTTAATTCCTCTATTACTTGACCAACAAACTGTCAAGATGCAGACACTAATAAAAGAAATAAAAAAATGCAAGCAAAGAACAAGAACTGTCCCAGTGGTAGATTACAGAACTTATCACTTGGTGCAACAAAGGTTCCCTAGGCTCAAGAAGGAAATTACGTTTGATATTCCATTGTCCACACCAGTGGTATTTGAGTCCTTGTTAAAGAAAGCAGACCCCTCAGAGGTTTTCTGGATTCTTTTTAAAATTAATTTTTATTTAAGATTTAAAAAAATGTATTTTACATATCAGTCCCAGTTTCCTCTCCCTCCAGATCTCCCATTCTCCCACCATCCCCTCATCCCACACCCCATCCACTCCTCGGGGAGGTTGAGGCCTCCCTTGGGAGATCACCAAAGTCTACCACATTATTTGGGGCAGGAACAAGGCCCTCCCCCCTTGTATCTAGGCTGAGAGAGTATCCCTTCATGGGGAATGGGCTCCTAAAGCCCATTTGTGCATTAGGGATAAATACTGGCTCCACTGCCAGAGGCCACTTAGCCTACCCAAGCCCCTCAACTGACACCTACATTCAGGGAGGCTGATTCAGCCTTAAGATGGTTCTCCAGCTATAAATCTGCAGTCTTTGAGCTCCCACTTTCTCAGGTCAGCTATTTCTATGGGTTTCCCCAGCATGGTTTTAACCCCTTTGCTCATAATCTTCAAAGTATAAGTTATCTGATCCTCTAAACCTGGCTATTGTATGAGAATTATTCTGGATCATTCATAGACTCCATTCTGTCAGGTCCCACTGCTTCTGGGGCAGTAACAATTTGAGAAGGACTATTCATGTGAAAAATGACCACACAACAATTAGCAGGGGATGATTAGGGGGATATTGCAATTAAACTTCAAAAGACTTTACTGTCTTCCTTTTTTCTTTTTAGCAATCCTAAGTTCTTTGTGAAATTTACCAAAACAATAAACACAGTTAAATTTTATGTCTCTTTCTCCAAATTCATCACAAAAAGTATCCCATGTGTTCACTGGAACTATCATTTAAATATAATTTCCCTCATTTGCAAAAATCTCCCATGAATATATCTTGTCTATCATATCCTAATTTACTGGTGTTTAGTCCACTTTACCTCAGTCAGTGTTAAGTGCTTGAGATTAAGCAAAGAAAAACAAATTATACCCTCTGGGACTTGTATTTTCTCTAAAGAGATTAAACATGAATAACACATTTTTTATGCTGCAAGAAAGGTTAAGGTATTTTAAATCAGCAACAAAAACTAATCAGACTTGTACTGAAAGACAAGTGAAATTTATTGTAAAATAGATTTAAACCTAAAAATAATGAAGGTAGAATTATTATACAGGAATTTTTACGTGTTGTACATTATGTATTTTTACCAGTCTTCACTAAATATGTACCTTTGGCTTTATTTTCTCTCCCTTTCTTTCTCTCTATATTTTCACTTTTCTAAACCTGTGTATCAGCTTATACTTCTAATTTTCTATTAATTTACTTTTAAATAGTTCACTATTCCTTCTCTACAAATGAGGAAATTATTTTATTTAACCAAGTTTACCATAATCAGGAAATTTAACACTTATGAAGAAAAATTATGCAGTTCATGGTGCATATTCAAATTAGATAATTAACACAATAATAACTTTTCAACCAATTTCTCTTCATTTATAGTGTATTGCATGTCAAGTATTGCAGTAACTCTTATTGCCTTTAATCTTGAGACTCCCATCATTCCTTTCACTGTCATATAGCTAATCATATAGAATGTACCTAGTTTATACTTGCTTGATATTTTTATACTTTTAAATTCTAAATGCCCATTCTTGGCAAGAATATCTTGCAGATGAGCTTTTCACTGCATTACATCAAAACATGGGTTCTTGCTTTGTCTCCACGGTTTGATATTAACTTTTTCCCCACATGTTAGATAGTGTCCATGTCATTTGTCAGCTACAGAGCTAATATTTTCTTCTGATTTAATTATTTGTCAGAAAATTCCATGATATCAAGTTAATATCTTATTCTTCATCAAATTTTACAACCAAGGTTAATAATGTGAGGTTTCCTAGCCCCATCATCCTTTCTACATTTTGTATTTTGTCTTCTGTTGTGATAGGAAAGAGTTTGCATAATCATTTACATCAGTATTAAACTGTAAAACACTATTTTGCTCAAAAACTAGAGTGTATAACTACTATTACTTAATCTGATATTAAAAATGTCTCATACTTAACCAAGAGGAACTATTTCAAATGGGCTCAGTATGTTTTAGACTTATCTTCATCATTATTTGTCTCATTTGCAAAACCACAAATTTCCCAAAACTATATTTCTGGATATATGATTTTAATTATATATACATTACAAAATGACTAAATCAAGTTATCTAACATATATTAACTCACATTAATTATATTCATAAAATTATTTAAAAGTTTTTACATTTTTAATGAATCTATTTTGTAGGAGGATGTGGAGGGTGCTTCTGGAGGTCGGAAAACAACTTGTGGGAATCGGTTTTCTCCTTTCACCATATGGTTTACAGGAATCTGATTTGGCTTCTCAAGTTTGACAGCAGGAAGTTTTGTTCACTGAGCAATATCGTCAGTCCTACTTTTTTGATAAAATCATTTATTATCAACCTGAAGCAACTGTTAAGCATACATGAGACATCATGTCTTCTGAACTTAAGATCATATTTTAGGAGGTATGAATTAATACACTTTCAGGACCTCATACTTTAAACTTTGATTTTCTCTCGTGTGTTAATGTAAAACTTAGTGTGATCCTAAATGAACAATCAATTATGAGGATAAAATACTTGTCTTTCACAGTGTTAAACTACAGCATTTGGTAGACTTGGTATAGTAAATGCATTTTAACTTATCTTAAATTTATAATAGATATGTGAGATAATTGCATGATAATTTGAGAAGCATTTCTACTCCATCACACACAGAGCACACTTTCTTATCCATTTATCTGTTGATGGTCATTTAATACTTTCATGTCTTGGATATTGTGGATAATAATGCTGTATATATGACTAGTTCCTCACTTTCTAATTCATGACAACCCAGGATCACGTCAATGTTTTCAGGACTAAACTCAAGCATAAATCTCTTTTATAAGTTTTTTTCCATTGCTCATAGTGAGGTATGTAGTTTAAAATGTACAATCTGGCTTCTGAGTCAAAGATTACAACATTTTCTATAAGGTCAGTATTTAGTATCTTTAAATAACCAAGTTGGGATAATGAAATTTTATTTGTAATATACCTCACACTGAGAAGATTAAAACAACAGTGATTTATTTCTCATTATTTCTTGTCCTGGGGGTTAAATGAGATTTGGACATTGGAAGATTATGGCACCTGGTGAAAACTGATTTCTGAAGAGAAAGACAATCTCTCACTGTGACCCCATGTGGCAGAAAAAGTCAGCTATGTCCTTATGGTCTCATTTCTAAATGTATTAATGCAATTAGAAGGGACATCCTGCATGGTCTGTCTAAACACCTCTTCAATAGTCATGCTTACTAAGTATAATATAACATTTAGAAGGTAAGGGTTCAAAAATTTGGGGTGTTTTAGTTTAATTCTGTTGCTATGATAAAAGGAAACCTGGGGAGGGAGGTGGGTTTATTTCAGCTTACAGTTTACAGTCAAACATGGTCATATAGGAGCTAAATCAGGAACTGGAAACAGAAACCATGGAGGAATGCTGCTCACTGGCTTATTTGCAGAACCATGTTCAGATACTTAGCTTATACAGCCCAAGTTCATTTGGCCAGGGAATGGTACTCCCCACAGTTGTCTGGGCCCTCATACATTAATTAAGAGTTAAGACAATGCCCCACAGACATGACTTCTCTATTATATAGGGTTTTATTCCTGTGAAGAGATATCATGCCCATGGCAACACTTATAAAGGAAAACATTTCACTAGGACTGGCTTACAGTTTCAGAGGTTGAGTCTATTGTTGTCATGGTGAGAAGCATGGTGGCATGCAGGCAGGCATGGAGCTGAGAGTTCTCAGACTACCAGGAGTGAACTGTCTCAGTGGGCAAGGCTTTAACATGTATGAGACCTCATAGCCTTCCCTCATAGTGACACACTTCCTCCAAGAAGGCTACAGCTCCTCCAAAAGATCATATCCCCTAATAGTACCACTCCCTAAGGACCAAGCATTCAAACACATGAGTCTATGGGGGCCATACCTTCAGACCAACCTGATCTTAGCAATCCTTCAATTAGTCTCCATTCTCAGATGACTCTAGGCTATGTGACATTGACTGCTAAAGCTAAGTAAAAAAGTGGAGAATGTAAACATTCTCAAAATTATCAATAGCATATCAGCAAAACTATGTAATATAATATCAAGAAGAACCAGGGCTTCTGTTAC
This sequence comes from Mesocricetus auratus, assembly GCF_017639785.1. NCBI lineage: Eukaryota > Metazoa > Chordata > Mammalia > Rodentia > Cricetidae > Mesocricetus > Mesocricetus auratus. Next base: position 61,299,690 of record NW_024429194.1, read on the forward strand.
ACCATCTCTTCCTAAAACAAAACAGGATACAAAGTGAAGTGCAGATGAGTAATGGACCTGGAAGGGTTGAGGGAAGTGAATATGATCTAGATATATTGTATAAAATTCTCTAAGAAGAAATTAAAATATGTATTTGTACATAAATATTATTTGACTTTTATACATTCTTCTGGAAGTGTATAGAGTATAGATTTCACTAAGGTTTAGTCAATTACCAAAATGGGTGAGGCCAGGTAACACACAGACAGACATAGTGCTAGAAAAGTAGCTATGAATCCTACATCCAGATCTGTAGATAGCAGAAGAGAGAGATACTGGGCCTGGCTTAGGCTGTTGAAATGTCAAAGTCCATCCCAATAAAACACTGCTTTCTATAAAGTCAAAATTATTCTAACAAAGCCACACCTTCTAATCCTTCATAAATAGTAGCAATCACTGACAACTTAGCATTCAAATACATGAACCTATGGGGGTGGTGATTATTATTCTAATCAGCATATTCCATTCCCTGCCCACAATAGTTTGGTAACCATATTATAATACAATCACCAAGGGCAAAGCCTCCAGAGTCTTTCAAAGTCTCAACACTGTTTAAAAGTTCAAAGTATTTTCTGAGAATGTAACTGTAACCCCCTGTAAGATCAAAAGCAAAAAGCAAATTACATACTTTAAACATACAATGGCGCAAAATATATATTACCATTCCAAAATGGAGAAAAGGGAACATAGTGAGGAAATACTAGACCAAGCAAGACAGAAACCTATCAAATAAAACTTTAAAATTTGCATTTCCATGTCTGATGTTCAACTATTCCAGATTGTCAACTCCATTCAGCTTTGTTGACTGCAATACCCCCCCTCTGTCTGTCTCAGGCTTGTTCCACACCATGTTAGCAGCTCTCTTTGGCAAGTATCCCATGGCTTTGGAATCTGCAGTATCTTGGAGTCTCCAGTACAATCCAAGCTTCACCTTCACAACTTCACTCAATGGCCTCTCTGGGAATCCACACAGCAGACACCCTTGACACATGCTTGGACTCAGTGGCTTTTCTTAGACTTGGAGGGAAATTCTACAACTCTTTCCTTGTATTCTTGATTCTAAAGCTAGAACCATGTGGTCAAAACTGCCAAGTTCTTCTCTTTGTTGGGGCTGAAATTGGACCCCCCTCTTCAAAAACATTTTTACCAGCTTCTGTTGTAGATGGCTTCCTTTACTGCTTAAGCTTTTTCTTTAATTCCTTTTCATAAGTTGGAAGTTTATCTGAGTGAGGTCTTGCCCTGAGGTCACGACTCCCTTTATTCCATTTAGCATTAAGCGGTTGTTTAAACATTGTATCTCCTTGGGCACTGGATTATCTCATTACATTTCCTATTATTCCTTTTCTCTTCAAACTGTAAATTTTGTATGTTTCTTTCCTAGCTTTCTCCTTTTCATTATTGATCTGCATAAGAGTGCCAATTAATAACCATACAACAGAATCAGTACTAGGCTGTCTTAAAATCTCCTCTTCCAATGTCATTAATCCAAAACTCTTCAGTTTATCCTTATGCAGATTTTGTTTTTGTTTTTGAGAAAGACAGAAATCAGCCACATTTTCCATCAAACTGTCATTAGAAGGGTCTCTTGGTCACTTACTAATATTCCTCCCCTTTGAAACTTCTTGAATTGGACCTCACAGTTAAAATCACCCTCAGCACTGTCTTCCATGCTTCTACTAGGATGCCTCATTAAGCCCCACTTAAAACATCCAGTGACTTTTCTATTCCAAGTCCCAAAGTCTTCCATATTCCTCCAAAAAACTGCATGGTCAGGCCTGCCACAGCAATGTCCTACTACCTGGTACTAAATTTTGTCTTAATCTTTGTTCAGTTGCTTTGAAGAAACACCATGATGAAGACAACTTTTATAAAAGAAAGTTTTAGTTGGGGCTTTCTCACTGTTTCAAAAGTTTAGCCCATTTTCATCATGGCACATAGGCAGACATGAGACTTGAGAAGTAACTGAGAGTTTTATATATCCAGAGTTGCAGGTAACAGAAGTAAGGAAAGACACTGGGCATGGCTCAGACTCTTCAAACACCAAAGCCCACCCCCAGTGACATACTTTCCCCAACAAAGCAAAACCTCCTAATACTTATCAAGTAGTGTGACTCCCTGATAAACTAAGCATTCAATTATATAAGCCGTTTGGAGCCATTCTTATTCAAACCATCACAAAGGGTAAAAGTGAAAACAGAAAGACAATAAAAAATGAGGACTAGCAGATTAGACAAGGAATGATTAACAGCAAAATTAGAGATCATGCTTAGAATCATGAAACATAACACATGTTTGACTGTAGAACTGAAATAATTTCCATGTCAACTAAAATAAGACATTAAAGATTTTGTGTCATCCAAGATGATCCCCTAATTGTTTAGAATGGTTTGTAATTTTCAAACCTTACTATATTAATGGGGGGAGAAAAGGAGAGTTGGAGATTTGACAAGGTTTCTTCTTAAGTATAAACTTGAGATATGCATTAAACTGCCTGGGCCTGAACATGGGAGAATTACTGACAGTGGCCATATTAAAGTAGTCCTCATATTTTAATAGCTACTTCTTAACATATATAATCATTTGAGATCACATTGGGATAGTTGTAGGTGAGTATAGCTTAAGACTAAGAGAAGTCCATTTTCCCATCAGAAAAATGAAAAGGATGTGATGATGACAGAAAAGACAAACCAAAGGAAGAATTCATGTCCTTGGTGTTCTTGATACCAAGAAAAAAGTGTTTAGGAATAAGCTTTACTATTCTAGTGTTTAGAATTACTCCATTTATGCTATCAGCAATAGACAAAATATATTTGGATATGCTCATGAAAACTAAGTAAGAGAGTAAAAGGAGCCACAGATAAAAAAGATTTCCTTAATTAGTGTAAGAATCTTAGGGGCTTTATAGGTTGCATAGGGGTGAGTGGCAAACAGTATGGAATGGATGAAAACTTGACAGCCTAACTTGTTACTTGACTCTTCTCTGGGGAACCATATATGTCTCTCTTAGGTCCTCCTTGTTTCCTAGCTTCTCTGGAGGGGTAGATTGTAGGCTGGCAATCCTTTGATCTATGTCTAAATCCATGTATGTGTGAGTACATACCATATTTGTCTTTTTGTGACTAGATTGCCTTGCTCTGGATGGTTTCTTCTAGTTCCATCCATTTGCCTGATAATTTCAGGCTGCATTGTTTTGTTTTGTTTTGTTTTGCTTTGCTTTGCTTTGTTTTGTTTACTGAGTCATACTCCATTGTAAAAACATACCACAGTTTCTCAATCTATTTTTCAGTTGAGGGGCAACTAGGTTGCTTCCAGGTTCTGTATTTTAAAAATAATGCTGCTATGGACATGGTTGAACAGATGGTCTTGTTGTATGAATGTGCATATTTTGGGTATATGCCCAAGAGTGGAATTGCCAGATCTTGTGGTAGACTGAGTCCCATTTTCCTGAGGAACCACCATACTGATTTCCAAAGTGGCTGTACAAGTTTGCACTCCCACCAGCAGTGGAGGAGTGTTCCCCTTTCTCCACATCTTCTCCAACATACTTTCATTGGTGTTTTTGATTTTAGCCATTCTGACAGGAGTAAAATGGTATCTTAGAGTTGTTTTGATTTACATTTACCTCATGGCTAAAGATGCTGAACACTTTCTTATGTGTCTTTCAGTCATTTCAGATTCGTCTATTGAGAATTCTCTATTTAGTTTTGTACCACACTTTTCAATTGGATCCTTTGGTGTTTTGGTGATCAGCTTCTTGAGTAATTTGTATACTTTGGAGAACAGCCCTTTGTCTGATGTGGTGTTGGTCAAGATATTTTCCCATTCTGTGGGCTGCCACTTTGTCTTGTTGACAGTGTCACTTGCGTTATAGAAGCTTCTCAGTTTCAGGAGGTCCCATTTATTAACTGTCTATCTCAGTGTCTGTGCTACTGGTGTTATGTTCAGGAAGCAATCGACTGTGCCAATTTATTCAAGGTTACCACCTACCTTCTCATCTAAGAAGTTCAGTGTAGCTAGATTTATATTGAGGTCTTTGGTCCTTTTGGACTTAAGTTTTGTGCATGGTGATAGATATAGAACTATCTGCAATATTCTACATGCCAGAATCCAGTTATGTCAGCCTCATTTGTTGAAGATGCTTTCAAATTTTTCATTATATAATTTTAGCTTCCTTGTCTAAAATCAGGTGTTCATAGTGTATGGGTCCATATCAGTGTTTTCAATTCGATTTCATTGGTCTATTTTTGTGCCAATACCAAGCTGTTTTCATGACTATAGCTATATAATAGAGCTTGAAGTCAGAGATGGTGATGCCTCCAGAAGTTTCTTTATTGTACAAGGTTGTTTTGGCTGTCCTTGGTCTTTTGCTTTTCCATATAAAGTTGAGAATTGTTCTTTCATGGTCTGTGAAGAATTGTGTTGGTCTTTTAATGGGGATTGCATTGAATTTGTAGATTGCTTTTGGCAATATTGCCATTTTTACTATGTTGATCCTACCAATCCAAGAGCATAGGAGATCTTTCCATTTTCTGGTATCTTCTTTAATTTCTTTCTTTAAAGACTCAACGTTCTTGTTATATAGGTATTTCAGTTGTTTGGTTAGAGTTACCCTAGGTATTTTATGTTGTTTGTGGCAAATGTAAAAGTCATGTTTCTCTGATTTCTTTCACAGTTCATTTATCTTCTGTATATAGTAGGGATACTGATTTTTCTGAGTTGATCTTGTATCCTGCTACTTAGCTGAAGGTGTTTATCAGCTGCAGGAGTTCTCTGGTTGAGTGTTTTGGGTCACTTATGTAAATTATCATATCATCTGAAAATAGTGAAAGTTTGACTTCTTCTTTTCCAATTTGTATTCTCTTGATCTCCTTTTGTTGTCTTACTATTCTAGTTAGAACTTCAAGTTGTCTTGTTACTTATTTTAGAGTAATAACATTAAGTTTCTTGGTATTCAGTTTGATGTTGTCTGTTGCTTTGCTTTATATTGCTTTTATTATGTTTAGGAATGTTCCTGTTATCCCTGATCTCTCCAAGACCTTTATCATGAAGGGGTGTTGGATTTTGTCAAAGGCTTTTTCAGCATCAAGTGAGATGATAATGCGATTTTTGTTTTTCAGGTCCTGCCCTGAATGAAATGACAGACTCTGGAGATCCCCCATGGAGGGCCTCATCCTCCCTGAGGAATGGTGTGGGGATTGAGTGGGGGACTATAGGGACCGGTGGAGAGGCAAGGGAGGAGGAGTGGAAGAGGGAGCTGGGATTGACATGTGAAGCAAGCGTGTTTCTAATTTAAATAAAAAATATATTGGAGAAAAATAGGCTAAATAAACGTATTGATTTCCTGTATTGACCACAAAATATATAGAAGGCATAGTAATTAAGAATCTCAAAGAATTTTGACTAATGGGAGGAGGCTTATGTCCTTAACCATGCACTTTAAAAGCATAGATAGATAGATAGATGCATACAGATAATTTTAAATTTTTAACAATTCATTCTCTTTCTTCCTGTCTGTGGATAGATGTAAAAATAGCATGCAGTTTTTAAAGGAAAGAATTATTTAAACTATGTATGTATACATGTATTATGCATAACATATGAGATGTATATATGTCCTCACTAATCTGTCAAAGGTACTGAGGAAGGAAAATTCTCCAAGAGTTTTAGGAACTAATGTACCTGTGTGTTTACACACACACACACACACACACACACACACACACGTGTATATATAACACGGGTATCCTATTTTTCTCAATACATTTCTGTAGGTAAAGGTTACCCCTCTTTGACTCCTTGATGGAATTTATTTTTATTCATGTTTATGCAGTTTCAATATGATGATTACTTGTGAGTTTCACTCTTTATGTTGTTTCTTGCTCTCCTAATGCCCTCAATATCATGTGATCTGGTTCTGTGATTAGTTTTAAAAATTACCACTAGTATGTCCATATTTTGCTTTGTTTCTCAGCTCTGCTCTCTGTCATTGTTCTTCTTGGTATTATATGACATCTTGTGATTTGTCTGGTACTTATCTAATTTGTTATTTTGAAGATTGTTTTCTCTACTTTCTATCTGGACAGCGTCTGTTGAGTCAGAATCACTGATTATTTCCTCAGCTATATTAATTTAACTGTGTATCCAAGAAAGTCTTTTTCATTTCTGCTACATTTTTATGTCTAGCACTCTTTTTTAAAATTTTTAAATTAAAAACAAGCTTGTTTCACATGTCAATCCCAGCTCCCTCTCCCTCCCCTCCTCTACCACCTCCCCATTCCCACCAGTCTCTCATCCCCCCACCCAATCCCCACTCCATTCTGTCTCACAGCTTCCCATCCCTGCCTTCATTACATGTCTATGTCTTTTTACTTTTTCAATTAGAAACTATAGCATAATGATAGTTATTTTAGATTTCCTTTCTAATAGGACACTATCTGTGTTATTAGTCTCATTCTCATGACTGCTTTTTCTCTTAGGTGTTAATTGTTAAGTACAAAGGAAACCACAGTTCCCCAAATTCTGGCATACCTTCCCCTCCACCAAAGGATTTATTCTTCATCACTGTCAGAAGGACCAATTGTCTACCTGCAGTGTCCAGTAGCAAACAAAAGCACATGCTGACCTCCAGGCTCTCAGTATGTTACAGTGCCCTTTTAGCATCCTTATTCTCTTCTGCTCTTCTCACCCTAACCCCTACCTCTCCAGCTCATGGACTTCCTTTTCCCCACTTTCCCATTCTCTTTTAACTGTGCAATTTTAGCTATGAGTTCTCTTGGCCCCTCTCTCTTGTTCATCTCTTTCTCTTCCTCTGTTACTCTACCCATCTCTTTCTCCTCTCATGGCCAAGTTCACTTTCTGCTGCTCACGTTCACTCGAACTACTCTCTCTCTGCTCTGAACTCTTCCAGTAGCTTCTGCTGTACTCTCCCTCATATCTACAATACAAACCTTCCCCTCAACCATACCTTGGAGCAGTCATTTCCTCAGTTTATATTTCTGGTGCTGAAACCCTCCATTTACACATTAACTTCATCTTTGTAATTTTTGACATTGTTGTTGAAAGCCAGACATATTTGCTAGACAATAGATTCAGATGTAACTAGGTCATTAGTGAGAGGATTTGTTCAACTGAGTCTAAGTAACAGAAAGTATGTTGTTTGTGTTTTACTTGGGGATTTTTTATAGTAGTTTCCAAATCACTCTGGTGTGAATGAGAACTCTTAGAAAGAAGCTGTGTCTTCAGAGACTGATTGACTGATCACAGTTTCAGTACTGTGGAGGGACTGGAATGCTGCAGGTCCAGAGGGGCTAGTTCTGGACCTCTGAGACAGCCATTCTTTGCCCACTTGTGCCAGAACTAACATCTTGTGACTAGTAGATAAAAAAGAATTTAGACTCTATTAACATGTCAGACTGCTAGCTTCCACCAACCCAAAAGCTAAGATAGTATCTTGGGCTTATAGAAAATACTCCCCCATTATGCTTTATGATATACTCACCAAAGTATTTTAAGCTTTCCTAACTTCATGACTTCAATTATTCTGTAAAACTTTAAAACTTCAAGTAACTGATTCTACCTTGGAACATGGGATTTTGGTAGCCTAAACCTGGGTCATAATCACTCAAAACCAATTCCAGGATGAACTGTCTCTTATGCCCTTTAAGATGAGAACTGTGATGAAGCAGAAATATTAAACTACACAAATTTAGGGATGTCCTATGATATTTATTGAAAGAGAAATCACTTACATGAAAAGCCAAGAAATCTGAGAACCCAAGGTCCTCAGGCTGCTTTCCGGGTTGAAACTGAAACCGAAAGAGAAAAAGACTCCTCCCCATAGCTCTATTTACCTGTACATTCTATGTACCAGTGAACACACCCACATGGGAGTGGTCAGTGCTTAGGGATACGTAAAATCACTCCCTACGATTCCCCTTTTAGTCTAAAGAAAATATTTAAACTTAAAACAAAACTAAATTGTGTAAATAAACAAAATGTCTTAAACATATAAAGCATATATACATAGAAGATGATAATCAAATTATAATCTACCTATATCCTATCCTAAGCATATCTTTCCCATCTGAATCCTAACTTATCTGAAAGAAACACCCAAGTCTGAACACCTTCTTCCAATTCCAACCCTAAATAATTGAAAATTAACACTAATAGGTGTAAACTATTCTACAATATCAACAGTATGGAAAGTGGGTGTACTAGTCTCAAAATTACTTCCTGGTGAAATGGGATGACGACAATCTCACAGGAACCTGTGGGAAGAAAATGTTAGTGTAACAAGAGTCTTAAGTAGATTAAATAGTCTCTGTTTGGCAGGAGATGCTTGATTGAAGTTCTTGGCTGAAGTTCTAATGTTGATTAAAGCTTTTGACTGAAGCTCTGGCCAGACTGTAGAAGGTGCACCATATCAGTTCATTGGTCTGGAATCATATCGAGTGATGTAGTTCCAAGCCGGTTTCAAGACTGTACTAGTCAGGAGGAGTCATTGATGTGGGGCAGTGTAGATGCATCAAGTCAAATCAGGCGGAGTCAATGAAGTGGGATCCCATTTTCTTTCTGAAGTGTTTGAAGATTGCTGTCAGGAAATTCGTTGTTCTCTGGAAAACAGAGAAATTTTCAACTTTTATATGTATGCATACCAGGAAAGGCAACAATAAGGAAGATAGTAAACATGAAGGAAATTAGACTTTCAGAAAAGGAACTGAGTATAAACAGATGACAGTCCCTAGTTTTGTTTTCTTCTGTCTTATATCAATGGCTCTTTGATGTAATACAGAAATTCTGTGTTTTATTTTAACAATATGCTTGGATTTTGAGGAGGAGAGCCAATCCAACTCCAAAGTCAGCTTCAGTTAAATGAATTGGGACTAAAAGAGTAATAAGAAGCAAGGAGAAATGGATATTATAAGAACAAGATGGAGAGAGTTACACATTGATACCACACAGTGGATTCTTGTTTGTTTGATATTCCTTTGGGTAGCTATCCTCTCTTCTTCCCATATCCATGTGCCCAGTAATTTTTTGCTGTTTGGAGATTGGTTTCCCTGTGAAGGCAAAAACAAAACACTTCTCTTTCCTTACACATAGTAGAATATGACCTTGAAGATGAGCTGTCATCTTTCCTCCTGAGGTTTCTCCTGTTCAGATCGAATCTTGATCAATTTTGATGGAATACAAAGTTTTTCTTCTCTTGTGGAAACAAAGGCAAAACCCCTACCCCAATGTAACACATATCCTGGTTCCCAGACTGAGGTCATTACATCCTTGAAATACATTGGTTGGTTTAGTTGAGAAGTTTTTTCTGTAGTCCAGTGTCTTTCTGCAGCTGTTTGACCTCATTAGCATTAAGAAAGTTCATTGTTAGTAAAGCATTATGTAATCCATGTTTGGGGTTTTTTTCCCCACTGGCTGTTTATGAAGCATTTCTTTTAAAGTGCAGTTAGATCTCATAACCACTGCTTGTCCTGTAGGCTTGTAAGGTATACCAGTTACATGTTTTATGTTATAATATTTGAAAAATTTGCTGGAGACATATGCTAGATCATTGCCAGTTTTTATTTGTGCAGGTATACCCATAACAGCCATCACTTCTAAGAGGTGTGTGATCACAGAATCAGCCTTTTCATAATTGAGGGCAGTAGCCCATTGGAAGCCTGAGAATGTATCTATGGTATGGTGTACATAATTCAAACTTACAAATTCTGGAAAGTGAAATACATCCATTTACCAAATTTTATTTCTGTGATTACCTTTAGGATTACTGCCTGCTTTTAGTGGAGTTTGATTATAGAATGAACAGGTGGGTCAGTTTCTTACTATTTCCTTTGCTTGTTGCCAAGTAATAGAAAAATCCTCCCTTAAGCCTTTGCTGTTAACATGATGTTTCTTATGAAATTCTGAAGCTTCCAACACACTTCCTATTAATAAACAATCAATCTCATCATTGCCTTGTGCTAGAGGACCTTGCAAACCCCTATGGTATCTGATATGTGTTATATATATATAGGATGAGTTCTTTTTCTGAAAGTTTCCTGTAATTGTAGAAACAATGAGGTTAATTCTGTATCATCAGGAACAAATTCTGCAGTCTCAAGGTGTAAGATGACTTTCCCTGCATAATGAGATCTGTAACTATATTGAGAGGTTCGGTAAAGTCTTTAAGTACCATGAGAATGGCATGCAACTTTGCCTTTTGTACAGAGTTATAAGGGCTTTGGACTACTTTACTCATATTTCCTGGTTTATAACCTGCCTTTCCTGAGTTGTTTGCATCAGTGTAGAATGTAAGAACTCCAGAGATAGGCATTGTTCTTACAATACGCGCAAGAATCCAAATTGTTTTCTTTATGAATTTGATTCTTTCTGTTTTGGAATAATTGTAACTAATCATTCCCCAAAAGTTACTCCAAGCCCTTTGCCAATATTCATTATCCTTACATAAGGAGGATATTTCCTTATTTGTTTAAGGTACAACAATGTCTACTGGGTCCTTTCCAGTTAGTTGATGAAGCCCTAACTTACCTTTTAATATCAAATCAGAAATATTTTATATATGTCTTCAGTTTTTTTATTCTGCTTATGTGTCAGAAATACCCATTCTAATATTCCTCAGTAGATAATCTGTCATCCAGAATGCTATTATTCTTTATAATAGGCAGTGGATCTTCTAATTGTCCTAAGAGAAACTGTCCTCCACAGTGACTGGGAATGACTGGACCACCTTTGACATGGGAGCCTTCGAGAGGCCCCTGGAGGAGTTTCCCGATTGTAAAGAGTTACCTTGTTTATCTGTGGTCAGCCTACATTCATTTGTCCAGTGTCGGTCTTTGCCACATCTCCTACATAATCCAGAAGGCTGAGGCTTCTGTTTGAACCATTCCTAGGAGGAACATTACTTCTAGGAATGCTTTGTCTACAGTTCCTACTCAGATGTCCTATTCTACCACAGTTAAAACATCTGGTATTATGATATCGTTTTAAACTTCTGGAGATTATCTCTCCAACTCAAGTCTGTATATCCTTATGGTTAGGGCATTTGTCATCTTGGTACCTCTTTAGACCTTTAGAAATTGCATCTCCTACCCAGGTTCCTGTATCTTGATCATTATACTCAATATTAGCTGTATACAAGACCCATTTGTCCAATGGTGCTGATCTGATCTTTAATGGCCAAAGTACCTGTTTGCATTGTGGATTTGCATTCTCATAAACTAAAGATCCTATAAAAAGTTTCCTAGTATTTGAATCAGTTACCTGTACATTCTACAGCTCTGGATAATCTTTGTAAGAATTCAGTGAACCTTTATTTAGTACCCTGTACCACTTTTGAATATGGTTCAATTTTTCTCCCGGTTTATTCAAAGCATTCAGTGATGCTGTACAGCATAAAGATAGTGTATGTTTGTCAAATTCAGCTTGGTCCTATGGATCAGCATCCTCACCTTCACCAAGAATCTTATCTTGGGAAGTCTCAAAACCTTGCTCCAAGTCTTGAAGTTCAAGGGCCTTGGTTTCCTGTCTCCACAAAACCCTCCATTGTATTTGGGAAGAATGGTACAGCAACACTGATATTAAATTACCCCAATTTGTGGGGGTGATTTTATTTATTCTGGCCCAATAATTCAGCAATTCCTTCACATAGGGGCTGTGGACCCTGTAGGCTACTATTGCCTGCTCTCTTCCTTTCAGGTCTTTCATTTGTATAGGTTCCCACTGGTAAGTGATGAACCCATTCTGATGCCTCTGTAATGCTGGCCTTTCTGTCACAGTTACTGGAAAAGTCACCTTAGAAAGATATCCTAGGCATCTTGTAGTTATACCTCTGTCATTGCCTGGTGGTCTAGTGGCTAGTGCCTCTGAGTCTGATGTTTCAAATGGTAAATCCTCTAAGGATTGAAACTTCATGACCATAGTATCCCTGAGAGATTGGATTTCTTGAATCAAAAATTCTTCTAATGACCTGATAGAATCTGATTGTTCCTTGGACCAGAGGTTCGAATGGCATGTATATTTCCTTCTAGAAATATCATCCTATCTGCTAAATGGCCATTGTCTTCAGACATAGAATGAATTGTCCCTGCTAATTTGGCAGCTTCCTCCTGGCTGGTCTCTATTTGGGCCATAAATGCAGTGGACATGAAATTACATGTGTCTTGAAGATTGTTTTCTTTAAGTTCCAAGTTATCTACTATGGTTTCCAGTCTCTCTTTTTCCTGAAGATTCTGAATTGTTGACTCTAGTTTTTTGATCATCTGTACAATATCCCCATTGACCTGAAGATTCTGAATTTTCGTCTCTAATTTACCAATAGTTTGCACAATTTCCCTGCTTTCTGCCCTATGATCAAGCCCTCTCTTCCAGGATATGTGGATTATGAAGCTAGTTGTTAGCATTAGACATAAACATATTTGAGGCATGTTATAATCCTCTCCCATGTTGTTATTCATGTAATAAGCAATGAGATCTCTAACATTCTACATTGTTAAGATTATCTGATATGGTATAGAGTAGGTAATCTTATCACAAACCAGAATGCAAAATTTTACCTCCAGTGATCTTTAGTTGAGCAAAGGATGTTTACCTGCAATGACTATGCTTGGCCAGAGGGTGGCACAGGTGTTCAGTCAAACACGGCTCCTCTGTGAAACCTTGGTATTTTTCCACGATTCTAAAACAGCTTGTACAGAAAATTAGCAAACAGATTTGGGGAGGGAAAAGCCTGTGCAGATTGGGAAACCCGTAGCAAGATAACAGCCGCAAATTTTTTTTAGGCAGAACACGGCCTAGAGGAAGCACACTCAGGCCCGCAGGCTGGGGGTGGGGAGGGGGGGCTGAGGGGTGGGGAGGGGGAGCTGAGGGGTGGGGCCTGGTGTAGACTCGCGCTCAGTCACAGGTTGCTAGCCCAGCAGTGCAAACAAGGCCTGGCTTACAGGTGATTTGTGCCCTTCTGTGGCTTCCTAGTGTGGCAGGGAGGGGAGAGGCGAGAGTCTCTCAGAAGCAGAGCGGGCAGAAAAAACTAAACTACAGCGCTGCCGCTTTTCAGAACACCAAAGCAACCCGGGGGGCTTGCCTCACCGAGCCTGAGTTCACTGCTGACACTAGCTGAAGCAGAAATGTTAAACTACATAAATTTAGGGATGACCTATGATGTTTATTGAAAGAGAAATCACTTACGTGAAAAGCCAAGAAAGCTATTGCTCTCCAGGTTAAAACCAAAACCCAAAGAGAAAGAGACCCCTACCCCTAGCTCCATTTACCCTTGTGCTCTATGTACTGGTAAACACACCCACACGGGAGTGGTCAGCGCTTCATATGTCAAATCACTCCCTACACTGTGGCTTTCGGGTCAACATTGTTTTGTGCTCTTGACTTGCTAAGGCTCCTTCTCTGAAGATAGGTATGGTAAAAAAGGGGTAGCCATTTATTGTCTTCTGATTAAATATTCTACTTGGGCCTGTATTTCAGGACTTTGAAATTCAAGAGCTTTATACCTTTTTTTAAGATTTATTTATTTATTATGTATACAGCGTTCTGTCTGCATGTATGTCTATATGCCATATGAGGGCATCAGATCTCATTATTGACGGTTGTGAGTCACCATGTGGGTGCTGGGATTTGAACTCGGGTCCTCTGGAAGAGCAGCCAGTGCTCTTAACCGTTGAGCCATCTCTCCAGCCCCAGCTTTTTACTTATAATACACATTTTTCTCTGAACTACAGTCTTTTACCTGCCTATAGTTGTCCTGGACTCTCCTTGACAGTAAATCTGTCAGGAGTTAAAGTATAAGGATTGCCATTCTCTTTGCTATGACAAAGCTCTAGTTAAGTAATTGCCCTTGGACGACTGTGGATTTTTGTGGAGCTCTGAATGTGTTTCTGAGTCACCATTCCTCCCTTACATCAGGTTGCAGGATCTGGGGCCCTTTCTGGAGATCTTGGTGCAGCTTCTAAAGGAAAAAACAATAGGAATATGTGCTCTTCCTTCTCTCGGAGTAGACATTACTTAGAAGTCTCTCATTTTCAAGTTGTTCCTCTGGTAATGGTCCCTATCAGTTTACAGGTCAGCACAAGTGTTTTGGGTAATAACAAGCCTTTTCTGTGTCCATTAGCATGTACTTGATCCACAAAATTTCCTTTGGTGATTTTGACCTTGCTAGGTCCAAAAAGTTCCCCAGAGGCTGAAAGTGTCAGTGCTACTGACAAGGTCCTCAATGATAGTCTGGGTTCAGCTTGAACTGTAAACAGAAAGGCTTCTGGATTTGTTGATAACAAACAAAAATCTTGCACTCTGAATCCCACAGAAATCAATGCAAGGGTCTCTGTTCCCTATCTCCCCCATCTTTGGCAAGAAGGGCCTCTAGTTCCCTATTAGTGTATGTGTATACTATGTATCTCAACCCTTTGGCTCTGCTGGATCAGAACCCTCCCCACCACTATTCTAACTCACAGGCTGCTCCAGTTTATAGGCTCCCTCCTGCTGTCACAAACAGAACACTGTAAAACTGGGTGTCTTTTCCTGCCTTCTAACTATTTTCTCTGCCCCTAGAGCTAGCTACAACAGCTTTGAATGTCCTCAAACAAACCTTTCTGCTCAAAGAGCAGCCTACTTCAGTGGTTTCAGTTCACCCTTGCTTGTGTTTCTTAATCTCATTTCTTTGGTAGTAAAAAGGAAAGATAGCAATTTCCTCATCTGTCTGTTCCTTTTACCCTTTATAAGGGTGGGAATAATGACTTCAAGAATTTCTACATGCCAGAGTTGAAATTGAATGCCATATCAGGGTTTTCAATAAATGTAGTTACAAAACTTAATTGTGTTGGTTGTAAATTGTAATGTACTATAAACCACCAAATTGTTTGTTGTGTGCCCTAGTTATACTTTTAGATTTGTTCCAAGTTATAGGTTAATAAAAAATTTTAAGATAGATAACATCCCTTCAAAACCAGCTTTTAAAGAACTAAAACTTAATTTTTTGTTGACATAAAACTACAACTCTCGTCTTAAAGGGAATAAGGGATAGTTTACTCTGGAGCCATTGTGAGTGACCATAGCCTGGGAACACAGATTTAGAGTAACCCGATTTCCTTGTTTCAAAATAGAAGCAGTTTCATGAAGTTTTTATCCTTTTACAGAACAGAGACTGTCATAAATGAAGGCAAGTGTACAATACATTGGTGAGTACATTAGAGAGTCAAGTTCAGAGAAACAGAGGAAACTTCCCTATAGGTTCAAAATGTTAACTGATTGCACGCTTAGCTTTTGAATTGGTAGAAGCAAGTTACCTGTTAAGGCAATAGATTCTAAAATGGTTTATTTATTGTCACGCATTATTAAACCCACACAGAGAGGCAAAAGTGGCTGTTCCAAGGTCCAGAAATAATCTTAAAATAAGGTAATTAGCCTCTGAACCTGCAGTGTTCCAATCTCTCCATAGCACAGACATTCTAATCAACCAGTCAGTCTCTGCAGACAGATTCCTTTCAGGGGTTTTAATTCACAGCCAGATGCATCTTCCTTTCCTAAGGTTTTGCTCACACTCTGACAAGGACACTCTAAAAGACGAGTTCTTTACCATGAAATACATTTCTTAATGCAAATATAAAAAAGGGTAGTGTTACCAGTAAACTTCTTGTGATTTTTATGAATAGTGAATATGTTCTCAGCTATCTTAATCTGTACTGGAATTTGCTTTCTCTAAAAGAAACTCAAAAATGTTTTTGTGGTTTAGGTTTTGTATGCCTCCAAAAGATCCTGTTGTAAAGGGCTTGCTCTTGAACTTGTGGCATAATAAGGAAGTAGAAGGAACTTTCAATACTGAGGCCTGCTTCATGGTTATAGATGATTAGAGATGCATGTTAGAAGAAGACAACAGAACCCTAGCCTTTTACTTATCCTCTTTGCTTTACTGCTCACCAGGTTAATGGTTTGGCTGTGCTGGGCACTCCCACCATGAAATCCACAACAGGCCCAAACGGGGTCAATCAGTTATAGACTTCAACCTTTCCTTTTTGTAACTCATTTTTCTCTGGGATTTATTTACAGAAACAGGAAGCTGACTAGCACACTAACAAACTCTTCTCTTCCAAGCCCATGATTATTCTGCCTAACTTAAGTTTCATTGATGCTTCCAAGGTCAACAGTTAAAGTGCAAACTAAATCATTTGGAAATAGTTAATGTCACAATTATAAGTGTTACAGCTCTAAGGGAAAAGGCAGTGAGGAGCCAAGGAATACCACAGAGTCACCCCATTCAATAAACCTCACACGAGATTTACAGTGGGAGGCCAGGCTGCATTAAAACATGCAATACAGAAAAACATCTGGACAAGGTCATTCACTGAACCTAATTCAGAGGCACTGGAGCTTTCTTCTGTCTGTCTTAAGACCCACTTGATTGAAAACACAGGAGATTTTCTGCTGACTGTGAGAACCACTCAATCAGTCAAAAGATCTGAGCATCTTTCCACTGGCCCTGTGGTTTTTTAATGCTGGGATTGTAATGGTTGGGAAATACTGCACCCTTATGTCCTAGGAACATTTGGTCCTTTTGAGATTTACAGAATGCTCTGAGTGACTGAATATTGACTTCTATTTTTGCCTTTGACCCTCATTCCTCGGCTCCAAAAATTCTGTAGACTTAAAACCAGTGACTCACTTGACCTTTCAACGTAAATCTGGCTTTAGTAGTCATTGGAAAAATGCCCACTATTGGCCCAAAGTCAGAACTTGTGATTTTTTAATACCTAAAATGATTTAAATAACTCCATAAAATGGAATGGTATGTGGTCTAAGGCCCTCTCTACCCTAAAGCTCTCAAGCTCACTTAATCGTTTCTGAAGGTTCTTGCTTACTTAGACCCATGTCCAGAGCCAGAAAACCCACTGTTTATGCTGGGCTTCTGAACTTGGGTTCTTGCTTACTTAGACCCATGTCCAGAGCCAGAAAACCCACTGTTTATGCTGGGCTTCTGAACTTGCATCTTTGTAAGCACAGCCATTGCTGAGATAGTTCTTTTGCCTTATTCTTCCTTTACCTTATGATTTTGACCTATTTGTGGTTCTACCTCTCCAAACCCAGAAAACACTGTTTATAATCTTTAACAGCTAAGAGGTAAAAGCATTTCATGTATATTTGCTCCAATATGCAGATACTCACAAGCTGGTTACTGATCTATAGATCACTGGTTTGGTCTTACAGAGACTCAAATGTCTTTTGTGTATAGATAATCTTGACAATTGCTTCATGCTATTTTACTTTACTGAGAAGGCTAGCTCTGGAGTTGGAATTTGGTCCTACTCCAGACTCAAGTATATTTGTTTAAAGGTTTCCTGCAGTGTCTCTGTCTTAGGTTAGGCCAACCACTTGACCCTGTGATGGGGAGAAGAAGAAGGCAGAATATCCCAGATAGTTTGCACTTGAGAACAACTAAGAAGTACACTATGTCCCATAGAGGTTGCAAATCGAAGGTGTTCAACTCTCTGACTCCACCCTTTTCCTTGGTTTTGCTTAATGCCTTTGAAGCTTTTGTTTGAAAATTTAACTTCCTGTATTTTAAGATTTGTAAGTTTATTAAGTATGATTTAAAATTGAAAATTAGCTAAAAATCTGTAACACAGGGTTAACAGTTAAAAGTTTATTACAGATGATTTTAATTTACTATAACACACCATTATGTTGCTTGAATTCAACTCTTGCTTGGGAAACCATGTGTGCCTGAGGGGCTATACTTGGAGTCCCCTGTGGCTTGCTTCCCCCTTGGCTGATGACCACCCAGCCATGTGGCCTTCTTGACTTGTGCCAGGTGACTTTATCGATATCTTGGATAAGATGATCACATGGTATCCCTCTACTTATCATTGTATAACCTTTTTAGAGAAAAGAGGCAACACCAAGCTTCCAAGAATGTTTGCTTTTAAAACTTGATCATATAAAAAAGAAAGCTGTGCTATGTGTACTATCTTTGTTAAGCTTTAGCTATTTTTAGAAGCTGAGTCATACAAAAAGCACAAAAGGCTGGAATTTTGCAATAAAAGTACACTAAAAGAGATAATCCCTCTTGGACTATATTCCATGATTTAAAATTTATTTTGATGCTAAAGGATCTTAATTCCATAACTAAGACTTTTCCAACACTAATTTAACAGGTATGAAATTATAAAATCCTAATCTTACAAAAGAATTACTAATTATAAACTGTTAGAGATAATTACTATATACAAGTTAATGGCCAGTCATAGGATAGTAGTAATCCATTGGTCTTAGGAACCAAAAACCTTGGTGCAACTCCAAATGAAAGTAATTAACTCCATTTCTCATATATATATATACATATATATACATATATATGAGTTTCTTTCTGACAACTATGCTTCCCAGCTTCCCTTGCAGTCTACAGAAGTCATGTCTGCTCTCATATGGGACAACATCCTATCTTATTCTGCAGGCATTTTGGTGACAAAGATGCTTCCCATCTAAGGTCAATAAAACCTCTCTTTCCACCTTACATCTTTCTACAGCTGCCCTTTAATAATCTTGAATGGAGAAAAGATGGCATGAATGCTCCCACATATGGCTTAGGAGAAAGTTTTATTGTCGCTATGAGGGAGAGCAGAGCCAGAGGCATCTGGAAGTGTCCAGACAGAAGCTGGTCATGAGAGGAGAGGAGGTGCAGAGCAAGATAGGAAGAGAAGAGAGGAGAAGATACAGGAGCTAAAAGGCCAAGGGCACCAAGAGACTGTGAATCCAAAAGACAGAGTATATATAGGGAAGCGAATCTGGGTAAAGAGAGCACAAGTCCAGCCCCTGGGAGATAAAGGATTAAGGTCTGGGCTGGGAGGAGACTTGCTTTGAGACCTAACAAATTTAACAGATATTTCTGTTTATTAGGAGCTTTCATATTATGCCATTTTACCTTAATACCTGTGTTTTTGAGACAACACACAGAAGACCACAGGCTACAATGCTTAAGAAAAAAAGTATTATCTCATAGTTCTAGAAGCAGCAAGGTTGGTTTCTTCTGAAGCCTCTTTCTCTGGCCTGTAGAGGACTTATTCTTTGTGTCCATATTATGTCCCCTCTGCCTACTAGTGATCTGTATCTACCAAGGTGTTAAGGTCTCACTGGGTTAGGGTCTACTTTAAGCAATTCAGTTTTACTTTATTAATTCTTTAAAAATCCTTTGTCCATATCAAGTCACATGTTGAAGTCCTGAAGCTTAGGACTTTGACATGTTAATTTGGTCGGAAGGCACATAATTTAACCCATAACAGCACCAAGAGTAGAGGATGTTCATCTCTTTCCTGAAACAAGAATTAACCTTGTTTGCATCTTAATCTCCCAGAATACATGAATTTAAAGCACAATGAATGCCTTTTTTAAAATGCATGAATATTTTAATGTATTTATTAAAGAAGTGACGTCATTACTGTCATGGTATAATGCAGAAAATTCAACACACTAAACGCATAGTTTTACAATCTCTAAATTGTTAAAATCAATAATTGCTGTGTAACATAAGCTTTACTACAATATTGAGTAGAAAATATAGTACGGAAATGAAAACACAACAACTTCTGATTTTTTTGAGACAGTTTCTCATTATGTAATCCCCAGCTTACTCTAAACTGATATCCTCCTATCTAGGCCTCCCAAATAGCTGAGATTACAGACATGTGTCACTACACTGTTCCAATAAAATTCCAAGATCCATATAAAAATCAAACACATTTTGTTTATACATGTGGGAAATAAGAGACTTCCATATTTAGAACACTCACGATTCAGACATTTTGTCGTCCACATATGGTCTAGAGGTTTTTCTGCTTAAGTCTCTATTAAAGAGTCTTTGAATTAATTCAGACTTCAAAGGAATAGACTAGAATGAATTTTGTTTATTTTGTAGGAAGTCATGTTTGGAAAAAAATGTACTAAGAGGAAAGTATTTTCAGATGCTGAACAATCAACAATTGTGCAAAATAAGTTCAAACCAGATGTTGTTTTTACAATCTATACTAGAGTTTTGTTACATTCATATTTCTGTTTTCAAAATAATCCTATACTCAAACAATAGTGTTTTCTGTAAAAGATAGGTTTCTTTGTAGCATGTAAAGTTGGAAAAAATTTAGGATGGGAAAGAAAATGGGTTGGTTCAATTGCCAACAAATTGAAAAAAAGCAAATTTATTTATTATTAATAAGTATATGCTACAAAGGGAATGATAAGCACAGAAAAAAACAGGGGGTTAAAATATAGTATATGCACATATATATATACAACTATGTATATACACATATATAAAGAATTATAAAAACTAAATAACAATGAAACTGTCAATCAACAAGTGGGCTAATGCAAACATATAGTTCTCCAAAGAACAAACACAAATGACCAAAAAGTACCTAAAGCAGTGTTCAACAAACATCCTTAGTCATCAAGAAATAAAAATAAAACTACTTTGAGATTCACTTAACACCAATCAGAATAGCTATCCTCAAGAAATCAAACATGGACAAATATTGGTGAAAATGTAGGAGGGAAAAGAGCCTTATAGTATAAACTAGTACAACCATCATGTAAATTAGTATGGAAGTTTCTTAAGAAAAATGAAAATAGAACTTCTATGTGAGTCAGCTATATGAACTTTCCCAGGCATGTACCCAAAGGACTCTACAGAGAACTTTACACATCCACATGTATTGCTACATTATTCACAGCAGTAAGGAAATAAAATCAGTTTTCATATCTATCAATAAGATAGTGAGAATATGGTATGTTAACACAATGGAATTTTATGCAGCTGTAAAGTGAAATAATGAAATTTCCAGAGATACAGGTGGAAATATTATAATAAGTAAGGTACCCAGACTCATAAAACAAAATTTACATGTTCTTTCTCTTACAAGGATCCTAACATAGTGTGTGTGTGTGTGTGTGTGTAAAAGAGGGAGAGGAAGAGTGGGGAAGGAGGGAAGGAAGGAGGGATGGGTGAGGGAGGGGAGGGGGAGGGAATATATAGGTGTAGACTCCTAACCTAGTAAGAGACCACAAGAGGGCAAAATGGACATAGAGGAAGGAGGGGAGACGAATTAGGACATAAGTTATGATGAGGAATATGATGATGTATTCAGAGTGGAAAAGACTATAGATGATGGAAGTGTATGGTGAGTAGTGTTCAGAGCATGGGAGCAGGATGGAGGAGTAGAATTAACTTGCCAGAATAAAACCTAACACTATCTGTATTAATTGATATTTCTTTAATTAAAAATGCACAGTGTCCCTCTCTACAACTAGATTACAGAAGTTCTTCTCAGTGCTTTGATGTGGGAAGTCCTATGTATATGTCAATAAAGAACTGATAGCCAATAGGAATCTAGATAGGTGGGACTAGGAGTCCAGGAGGACTCTGGGAAGGAGAAACACAAGAGAGTCAAGATGTAGCGCCATAGGGTAGGAAGCCCGGAACTATTCTCTGGTAAGAGAAATACTTAGATTAACAATTATGGGGTAATTACTTAAGTCAGAGCTAGCCAGTAAGAAACAAGCAAGGCCAACAGCTTCATAATTAATACAGCCTACTGTGTGTTTATTTGGGACTGATGCGGCTCTGGAACCAGGCTGGCGGGAAGGCTTCTCTCAAGGAAAAAGCTTCTCTTTACAGTGCTTAGCTGTGAATCTCTGCTTCTTCTTCCATCAGCTACTGGATAAAGGCTCTATGGTGGCATTTAAGGTAGTCATCAGTCCCTTTATAAGGGAAGAACATTTAAGGTATCCTCTCCACTATTACTTAGATTCTTAGTTGGGGTCATCCTTGTGGATTCCTGGGACTTTCCCTAGTGCCACATTTCTTGTTAAGCCCATAATTACTCCCTCTACGAAGGCATCTCTTTCCTTGCTCTTTTCTGAGTAAAGGGGTCAAGACCCTGTTGGTGAAACCCACAGAAACAGCTGACCTGAGCAAGTGGGAACTCATCGACTCCAGACTGACATTTGGGGAGCCTGCATAAGACCGAACTAGGGCCTGTGAAAGTGGGTGTCAGTTGGATGACTTGGGCAGTATATGGACCTCTGGCAGTAGAAGCAGTATTCATCCCTAGTGCATGAATAGGCTTTGGGAGCCCATTACGTATGGAGGTGTGTTCTCTCAGCTTAGATATAGGGGGAGGGCCTCAGTCCTGCCCCAATGATGTGACAGACTTTGATGATTCCCCACAGGAGGCCTCACCCTTTCTGAGGAGTAGATGTGGGGTGGTATGGGGAGATAGTGGAGTGAGTGAGAGGACAGGAGGGAGAAGGAACTGGGACTGGTATGTAAAATAAGATTGTTTTTAATTTAAACAGTTAAAAATATACAGCATAATTATCATGATTACTTCAAAACATCATAAGCTATAATTGTATTTCCATTTCTAAAAGATTTTCTGCAGGGCAATGCTCTTTTGCATTTTTAAAACTAGCTAGAAACTATATTCTTAGTTTCAAGTGTTTAAAAATCTTGAACCCCTTAAATTTGTTTCAAGTATATTCTGTTCCATATCATTTACTTTAGAAAACAAACCTTGGGTAAAGAACTTAAATGTTGTAAAAGTTCTTTTAGTAACTAAGGGATAACAGCTCACCTCAGCATACATGAGACAGGTACTTGAGTTGTTGTCTTTTAATGAGGTATAAATCATCCTAGCAGACATAAACACTGGAGCATTGGGCAGGAGAGTTGAGAATGAGTTCTGAAATTGAAGAGGATCCAACAGGGTAGAGAGCAAAATGTTGCAGTGAGATGGTGGGCAGTTAAGAAAGTCCAAGGAAACTGTTCTTCATGTTCAGAGCAGGAGAATCTAGTGAGGAACTTCAACTTTCATGGAAATGCTGACCCAGCCTGATCATGGCATATGGATATGGGAATATGTCCTATTACCTTGCCTCCCACCTTATCAAAAGCTGTTTCTCCTCTCATGGTCTCTCACTAACTTCATAGTCTTCACCTACTCACACTCTCTCTCTCTCTCTCTCTCTCTCTCTCTCTCTCTCTCTCTCTCTCTCTCTCTCTCACACACACACACACACATTATGTCCCAACAATAGGCTATAGATAGGATGCTTTCCTCAGTAAGTTATCATTAAAGATATGATGACTAATACACTTACAAGAGCAACACTAAAATATTTCAGATTCTCTAAAATTATGTTCAGGGAAATCTGAGTAACATCAAATTTAAAGTAATAATTAAACTTAGAGAAGAGAAAAAGAAGACTAGTGTAGTAACTAATTGAAGAAATTTTATGCCTGTAGGAGAAGCACTGTGTCATGATGATTCCATGGAATTGGTTTTAGCTATTTGTTATCCTGCTGCATTGCCTTGAATACTTGTCTTTATAATATGAATAGATTGTATTATGAAATTCAGACGGTTTTATGTCTTCAAGGAAGGACAGCTTTTGAGCTATTGCTTCAATTGCTTTTAATTTATATCGTTAGATATTAAACCCAATAAAGTTACGAGGATGAGATTAAGAAGGAAAAATTCAAGCTAGTTATAAGGATGGGATTAAAGAACAAAGAATTTTCATATTTTCACTCAGATATACATAGAATTATGTGAATGGGCTACATAATAATTTACAAATAAATTCAGTGATACAACACTTGATTGCTAGCATTTATGAAAACCTCAGAGGTATCTGACATAGACCTATAAAGCTATAGCAGAGAGATAAACAAACTCAAGTATTCATGACTGAACTGCTGTAGTTTTTTATTTCCATTATGGCCCATGTTATAGTAGCAATGAGTTACTGCTGACCTCAGCATTGGGGAAATGTGCATGCATTTAAGAACCATTGTGCAGCATGTTCTTCTGTAGACACCATAGGACAAGTGAGCCTAAAAGTGTTAAGTGACAGTATATAATGTAGTTGTTATGACTTACAAGGCTGTATAGTTTACTTTTTTGCACACTTATGCAATTCATTTTTAAAAATAATAGATCTTTTTAGTTTCAGTAGCATCGTTATATTGTTTCAATTTCCCATTCATATTAATGTAGAAAAAAATCTAAAATTATAAATGCAAGTAATTTTGGCTTTTTGTTAAATTATACTAATCCAATTACACTTTAAAACTATTTAATTCTTAAATTTTACATATTTTGGGAAATTATTTATCTCATACTACTAACATGGCTTGAAGATCTAGCTCACAAGCATTTTGAAAAATTCACAAGCATTTTCCAGAAATTGATGATACTTGGCTGTCTACTTTGAACTGGAAGATTTCTTGTTATTTCTTTATTTGTCTTATATGCAGAATGAGCCTAATAAAATCTCTAGGCAAATTATCAGCTGTCCCGATCATGCTTTCTTCATTTGCTATTCCCAGTTCTCATAATTAATTTTAATAATTACCAAGCAATCAGAATGTGCTGAGGCTGTATGCAACCAGCAGAGTCACACATATTGGTTAATTAGAGTTGCTAGATGATTTTAGACAGCTGCTTCTCATGAATAATCATCTTTGAATATTGATGTTTTGCTAGTCAACATCTTAAAGAGGCATATCTCAGATCTATGATTTTAGTAAATATCCAACTATTTTGCACATATGTTTAAGCTGGCCAACTTTATTGTGATCAAAAAATAAATTTAAAAGCTACAACATTTCAATTTGTAGCTAAGAACCAATCATCAGTTTGAGAGTGGGGTCTATCTTCTCTATATTACTTAATCAATCTGCATCTTGGAATCTCTGAATGATAAAAGCATTCACAGCAGTTTGCGTAATAATTCGCTGCTTCAGCTAAACAACATTGTCAAGTCAATGAGCTATAGTGCAATATTAAGGAACATAATGACAGTTACTCTCCAGAGTATGTTTCAAAAGCACAATGAAGTCACAAGCAATTTGTTAAGAATCCTTCTCCTCTAGTTGGAAAAGCATTAAGGTTCCATCTGTCAGACTGTGGGAGAGTATATCCCTGGTTAAAGGCAACTTTCAAAGACTAAATCAGGACTTTTGTAAAATCATTAGGAAATCGTGTGGAAGACTATTAGCTTTGGGGGTGTTTTGCTTTGTTTTGTGTGTGGTACTGATTTTTTTACTTCACATTCATATTTTCATTTGTTTTAGCATCTATTAATACATGCTAGCACAGACTAAAACAATTCTTTTCTACTTGAACAGTTGAGTTCATTATAACATTCTATTTATCTCTCAAGAAATACTACTGCCACATACTGTCAGGGAGTTTTGAGAATTCATTAGTGTTTAAATAAAGAATGTTAAACATCTGGTAACTTGTAAACTTGTTTGTACTATTTTGTTTTCCTTGATCCTGCTTATCAGTTTTTTTCTCTCCAACTTACTGTATATATTGTTGGTATCTGGAAATTATTATTCTGACATAGTTTTTATACAGAAATAAGGTTTTTATATTTTTTCAGTATAGATGCCTAATTTATATGCCTGCAAGAGGTAACAATAATGTGTGTATGTGAGTGTATGTGTGTGTGTGTGAGAGAGAGAGAGAGAAAGAGAGACAGAGAGGGAGAGAGAGAGAGAGAGAGAGAGAGAGAGAGAGAGAGAGAGAGAAAGTAGTTCTTCATAGTAGTAACTATGTAGTAACTATGAAGTTAGTGAGAGACCATGAGAGGAGAAACAGCTTTTGATAAGGTGGGAGGCAAGGCAATAGGACATATTCCCATATCCATATGCCATGATCAGGCTGGGTCAGCATTTCCATGAAAGTTGAAGTTCCTCACTAGATTCTCCTGCTCTGAACATGAAGAACAGTTTCCTTGGACTTTCTTAACTGCCCACCATCTCACTGCAACATTTTGCTCTCTACCCTGTTGGATCCTCTTCAATTTCAGAACTCATTCTCAACTCTCCTGCCCAATTTTAATTTCCTGGAAATCCAGAGCATCACAGTGGAGTCACCATATGATATCTGGGACTTTAGGGTCTCAGGATTGTACGTTTCATTAATGAAAGAAATTAAGAAAAATTCAAACAAAAATTGGGGACTGCTTACCAGAGTTTTCAAAGATAAATCCCATGACAGGATATGGCTAAACTGATAGGAGGAGAAGAATATAGAAGATAAGCCATCATGGAGGACAGCAGCACAGGTGGGAGGAAAGCATTAGAGAAAGTGTAAGGAAACACAAATTCCAGAGAAATCCACTTAGGCTTGGCCTGGCATCTTAAGCGCAGGCCCCCTTTCTTGAGGGGCGATTTCTTTGCCAGGTGATTAACAGGCTCAACTGGAATATTAAGAAATCTCTAATCAGGACATTTATTCTATTTTCTTGGCAATAAAGATT
Organism: Mesocricetus auratus; assembly: GCF_017639785.1. NCBI lineage: Eukaryota > Metazoa > Chordata > Mammalia > Rodentia > Cricetidae > Mesocricetus > Mesocricetus auratus. Next base: position 61,326,057 of record NW_024429194.1, read on the forward strand.
TTCTTTAATGGGATTTTGTTGTTGCTCTGAAAAAAATTGTTTTGTGGGAAATACACGAGAAAAAGTATTGGAACCCCGAAGTCATAATACACACAATAAATGGACTTGGCAGATCATGTGTGTGTGTGTGTGTGTGTGTGTGTGTGTGTGTGTGTGTACATACATATATGTAACAATAATAATACATATATATTCATTTATATACATTTGTAACAATAATAGTCCAAGAAATGGAGACCATTAATTTGAGAGGAGCATGGGGCGGACTGGAGGGAGGATAACTGGTATAATAGGCCCCCATACCAGAGCATAACTGACTCTATGCTAGAAGTATTCAGACCACAAATCTCAGCACATACAAAACACCATTAGCCTAAAGGAAAACAAAGACCCCGTCCATCAAAAACCACAGTTCTGGGAAAGTGTCCAAATGTTCTAACCTTGCTTTTTGGATTCTGTAGTTCTGCTTCTGGCTAACTGTTCATGTTAATTGAAGTATGTCAACAAATGATAAGGTTTTTGTCCTTAAAAGCTCACCCTGAGAAAGGCTCAATGCTGTAGTGGAATCCTGAGTACCCACTGTAGTAACGGGATGGCTAATCAAGACTCTGGATTGGCTGAAAACCATATGCTAGCAATCTTCTCTGATGGATATCCAACAACAATGGCAGTAGCTGAAAGAAGAGAAGAATGATTTAATTATAGTCTAATTTTTAAAAAACTTAATTAAAAATCTTGAAAGAAGGAATTTTGGAATAGAGGTATGGGAATAGGTATTTGGTTGTTGAGAAATTTGTGTAACACAGTAACATCTCCAAATGGTCTGGGCAGTTGATGCTAACTAGTCTTCATTGTGGGTTATCAAAGAGCTGGAATGATAAGCAAACAAGAAACAAGGGCACTGACAGAAACTGATGCTGAATATCAAGAACATTTATTTCTATTGACTTGAAAACTGATCCAACTAGTGAAACTGAAATCAACAAAGCTTAAACTTAACATAATTCCTACAGAGCAACTTGAACACTTGAATGTAAACCAAAAACACTGAGTGCCGTCTTGTATGTGTTAGTGGTTTGCCTTCACAAGAATCAGATTTACCTTTCTTATCCATAATGCTAGAACCCAGTTTCACAGACTATAGAATGATTCATCTTTAGTCCTGGAATTCATGTTATATATCATTTGACAAAAGACTCACATTTTCAAGGAAGAAAAAAGAAAAATACAGAAGTAAACAATTGATCCATGACCATGGGATTCATCTTTCACACCACATGTTGTATCAAAAATGGAAAGACACACACCCCTAGAATTAGCCTGATGAAGGCACAACCGAGGTGTCAGTTCAAAGGTACTGTTCAGTGAGGCAAGATGTTATTCTTAATCTTACAATGATGTGAGAATCATACAGGAAAAGCCCCTAATCCATGAATTCTGATTGGTGAAAAATGTAACAGTAACTTGGCAACAAGTGTCTGTGGGTTTTGTTCTTATAAATCCCACTTCTACCCCTGTATGGGGTTGCCAGGAGAATCAAGGCTCCTGAGTCCTTGTCTTGCAGCCCTGATACATCGGTGGCCCCACTCATGTGGTGATTTGTTAAAGACATTGGAAGTGATCAGTGTTAACTCTCTCTTTCCTTGTGATGCACAAAGAGCAAGGTGTAGCATTTTCACAGTGTGATGAGCAGTGAGCTTTACCTTGTAGTTGACTGTTTTGCAGATAGTTTGGTATCTGGCATCCAACAGATATTTAACTGTATGGAAACTGAATATATTTTATAAAATGGAAGTTATTATAGAAATACATTTAAATTTCTTATATTTTCTTCCCATTACTTACATTCACTAGATGTGAAGTATAAATAAGAGAATATGAGTTCTCTAGTTTGTGCAGAGGCTGGCTCTGTTTTTGTCAGCTAACTCTTCTGGTGCTAGGGAATGCTGTGAGATAAACATCGTTGATTGTGTTTACAGTGGTGCATCTAACAAAATCTGAACATATGTAGAAAATAACAATAAACAGAAATAACAGAGGGAGACACAGATCTTCTCTGTACCTTGATAAAAAAATTTCACTGTCACCTGCCTAATAGTTCCCTGTTTTACGATAAATAATATTCTTCCCTGGGATATACAGAGGCTTTACAATTTTTACTGAAGTAATTTTAATTGAAATAAATGACAATGATAACTGTGATACTAGTACATATGGAATGGAAAATAACAGGGTAGGACAATCTTTTAATCTGACTTAATGTCAATTCTTCTGGATTTATTAACTTATGCACTGCTCTGCTGGCCTCTTTACCTCTGATACATTCCTGAGAGTATTGACATTTCACCATAAGATTGGCATTTTTGCACAGACTATAAGGAATGAAGAACTATTAGTGAACAGTTCTAATTAATAAGCTTTACCTTAGTATTTGTGTAAGTTGCTAAGCTTAGGTAGGCACGTACTTTATTAATATTCAGCAAACCATTTTTCTTGATGCTAACATAAGGAAGTAATGCTTAGTCATCAGATGCATCAAAATAGTACAAGAGAATGCATTAAATTCATAATTTATATAAATAAAATCTGATGCTCTAAATATAAAGATTTAAGTATCCTAAGACTGAAATGACAAAAATCTGAGGACAAATGAAAGCCTTCATTTGAAATATCTAGAGTTAAACAATGTTCATATAGTTCTTTCCATCTCTAAGAATCTGTAATTGCAAGAATTTACCACATTCGTCTTCCAAATTTGCCTCAAAAGCTAGCTATATAATCTTGGATGGATTATTTTACATTACCATTCTTAGCCTCAATTTCTGTTTTAAATTTTTGGAACATAATAGTAATGCACACACTATCAGATCAGTCTATGATAAAAATAGAAAGCAATTTAAAACTGATCAAACAGAAGGCAGAAGAGATGGCTTAGCATTTAGAAGTACTTGCTACCATTGTAGAGGAAACAAATGCAATTCCCAGGACCCATACATGTCAGCCCACAATCATCTTTAACTTCGGTTTCAGGGCACCCTACAATTTATTCTGCTTCCTGTGAGATGCAGACATGCACTTAGTATACAGATGTATAAGCAGGCAAATTAATAAAAATTTTAAAATACACAAAAAATAAATAACAAAATCTAGCAAGAATAGCACATATCAATTAAGCTGTTCATATGACTGAAGAGAATATTATGAAACACTTAACAGACTCTTGTTAGATTAATGAAAGGTCAAGAACTCTGTTATGAAACATCATCTTAAATATTGATTCTTAAAATCCATTCAGAATTCTTAAAATATATATTTTGAATGCATACATTTTTATGAGTACAGGGAAATATCAATATATATTTTGTAAACTTGAATTAACTAAATAAAATACAATTTAAGGAAAAACTTCCAGTATCTTAGTTACAGATTAGGTTATAGTTTGTATTGTGTTGCTTCTTAAACTATTTTAAGCTTTCTGAAAATATGCTTCTTAAATATTGACATGCTGCTGTTAAACCTAACAACTTGCACATGGAATATTTGAAGGAACTTAGGAAAATGGGTGAAGCCTAAAGGTCTCTCTAGCCTTCCTCTTCCTTGCTCTTCTGAAGTAGGTCATGGAATACAGAAAAGATTTTATCTTCCCTTCAAGGAGGTCAGTCCCTGATGTAAGAAGATTATTATCTACACCTAGGGTAAAAGAACATGCTTATGTCCAAAGACAGAGCAATATCAAGAATGTTCTCAGCAAAAGGCCCTTCAGTTCTCTGGTTTGGTACCATAGCATCATCTCTTTTCCAGATCATAATTCTTCCTAGTCTTCATTAGTCCTCAAACCTGCTGCAAAAAAATGAAGGTGAACAATTTTCTGTATCTTGACTTTCTTACAAAGGCCCCCATGCCATATAGAACTGAGTTTGATGAATACGAATACTCCCTATGCACCCATGACATCACATGTTTACATAAAGAACTAGACTTATTAAAAATTTTAGTGTGATATATCTAAATATCTATCCTTAATATATTTATTTATTTGCAATGAATAAATGACTGCTCACTGATATAGATTTAATAATATTATATCAAGAAAGTCCTTGGAATGCTGTAGCATTCAGAAACCAAAAGTACCTATCAGATATTTACAGAACATCTCACCCAAACATAAAAGAGCATACCTTCTCTGAATCTCATGAAACTTTCCCCAAAATTGATCACAAACTTAAACATAAATCAGGTCTCAACAGATATGAGAAAACTGAAAAAACTTACTACATCATATAGATTATCACACATTTGTAGGTGTCTGGTTTGTGAGCTTGTAATGGTGGCCACACCTCTTTGGGTGTGGCTTCAAGCAGACAGAAGCTTATTGAGGATTATTAAGATAAACAAGGTAGGAATGTCAGGTGATATTTTATTTAGGGAGAAACCATGAAACTATGGTCAGTGCTCCACTGCTCTCTGAGACCCAACCAGAACCCAAAGAGAGAGCAAGTGTCCCCTGCACAGTCCTTTATTTCCCATGTTCAACTGCACCTGTAGCCACGCCCAAAACTGGTGTGGTCAGTGACACAGGTACCAAGATTTCTCCCTACAATTCCCCTTTTAGTCTAAAGAGAAGATTTAGTCTTGAAACAAAACTAAATTGTGTCAATATACAAAATGTCTCAAACATATATAAAGCATATATACATAGATGCTGATAAGAATATTTATGCATAGAAAGACTTTACACAGTATGACAAATTTGAATAAACAAATTATAGATCACCATAAGATGTAATAATCTACCTATATCCCATCTTAAGTATATCTATTCCACCTAAATCTAAGCTTATCTGAAAGAGATGCCCAAGTCTAAACACCTCCTTCCAATACCAACCCTAAACAATTGAAAACTAACTCTAAACATGTGTAAATTATCCTGTAATATCAACAGTAGTGGAAGGGGGCATAGTAGTCTCGAATTACTTCCTGCTGAAATGGGATGTCAATAACCTCATGTAATCCTGTAGGAAGAAAATGTTAGTGTAGTGAAAATCTCGAGTAGACTAGCTACAACATTTGTACCCAGTCTCTGTTTGGTGGTAGATGCTTGATTGAAGTTCTTGTCTGAGGCTCTGGCCAGAGTGTAATAAGAAGGTGCACCATATCAGCTAATCAGTTTGGAGTTGTCTAGAGCGATGTAGTCCCAAACCCATTTCAGGGTGGTAATTGTCAGTTCAGATGCATCAAATCACATCAGGTGGAACTGATGAAGTGGGGCCCCATTTTCTTTCTGGAGTGTTCAAAGATTGCTGTTAGGAAATTCTTTGTTCTCTGTGGAACACTCAAATGTTAATGTCAACAAAGAAATTTAACTTTCATATATATGCATACTGGGAAAAGCAACAATAAGGAAGACAGTAAATGTGAGGGAAATTAGATTTTTCAGAGAAAGAACCAAGTATAGACAAATGACAGTCCCTAGATTTTGTTTTCTTCTGTCTTACATCAATTGGCTTCTTGATATAATACAGAAACTGAATTTCCTTTTAACAACATGCGTGGATTTAGAGGAGGGGAGCCATATCCGACTCCAAAGCCAGCATTGGTTTAAATGAACTGGGGCCAAAAGAGTATTAGGAAGTAAAGAGCAAAAGATTTTATAAGGATATAACTTAAGAGAATTAGACAATGATGCCAAATATCAGATTCTTCATGGTTTGATGGTTCTTTTGGCTAGCCATCCTCTCTTCTTTGGCTATCTACATGTTAAGTGTCTTCTTGCCTATACACCTCGTGGAATACGACTTTGTGGATGATCTGTCATCTTTCCTCCTCCTGAGGTTTCTCCTGTTCGGATCGAATCTTGATCAATTTTGATGGAATCCGAAGCTTTTCTCTTCTTCTGCGGAAACAAAGGCAGAACCCCTTCTCCAATGTAACACATTTCCTAGTTTCCAAACTGAGGTCATTACATCCTTGAAACACACCAGCTGATTTAGTTCAGAATTCTTTCTGTAGTCCAGTGTCTTTCTGCAGCTGTTTTTCCTTTCTCATTAGCATTAAGAAAATTTAATGTTAATAAAGCATGATGTAATCTATGTCTGGGGGTCATTGTTCCCCCTGACTATTTATGGAGCATTTCTTTTAAAGTGAAGTTAGATCTCTCAACCACTGCTTGTCCTGTGGGATTGTATGGTATACCAGTTATGTGCTTTATGTTATAATATATGAAAATCTGCTCAAATTTTTTGGAGACATATGCTGGACCATTGTCAGTTTTTATGTGTACAGGTATACCCATAAGAGCCATCATCTCTAATAGATGGGTAATAACATAATCAGCCTTTTCAGAGCTAAGAGCAGTAGCCAACTGAAACCCCAAAAATGTGTCTATTGTGTGGTACACATATTTTAAACTTCCAAATTCTGGAAAGTGTTCAGAGGGAGATCAAGGACAGCCAAAGTACACAGATAAACCCTGACTCAAAAAAGGAAAAGGAACAGAGTAATCAAAATAAATAGATAAATAAACCCATGTAAAGATGGAAAATACACAGAGAGTATGGATACTGTATACTATCGTGTTGCCTTTGAATTGTTTAATTTCTGGGGAAGAAGCAAAAACTGCTAAAAGACACTTGATTATAAATGTTGCTAAATTAATCCAACTTATATATTTTAAAAATGCTTTGACTTCTAAATTTAAATATAAGGACAGGTTACTTGGGAAAAGAGTTTTTCTTTGTGTTTCCACAGAAAATGAAAAGCTGTAGATTCCTTCCAGATTTATATGGTTTGATGAAGCAAGACCCCCTGAAACAGTGGTCCAGGTGATCCAACACCCAAAAACAGATGAGATAATGCAGTTACAGACCACTACAGCCAGGATTTCTGGGTCTTCTTAGGATCCCCAAGACAGAGCCCCCTAACAACAGGAAGTAGTTTGGAGAGAACGACATCAACATTCCCAAATATTGCTTATAAATGCTTGTTTTCATTTATAAAGGGTTGTTTATGAATGGTAATGATCATAGTCAATCTCTTTCTAAATGGAAAAAGAGAATAGGATATAGAAATGAATACTTTGTACTGGTATGGATTTTTTATTTATTGATACAAATTTAAGGTCAATTTTGAAATGTATATATTTCTCCTCTTGCTTAAGTATTGTGTTTATATTGATCTTTTTTCTCAATGCATGTTTTTATTTAAATTAGAAACATGAATGCTTCACATGTCAATCCCAGTTCTCTCTCCCACCCTTCCTCCCTTGTCCCTCCACCAACCACCCCCAGGCCCCTACCCAATCCCCACACCATTCCCCAGGGACGGTAAGGCCCTCCTTGGGAGGATCTCCAAAGTCTGTCATTTCATCCAGGGCAGGACCTAGGCCCTTCCCCATGTTTCCAGGCTGAGAGCATCCCTCTATTTCGAATGAGCTCCCAAAGATCATTCATATACCATGGTAAATGCTGATCTACTACCCAAGGCCCCAGTGATTTCTGTGGCCTCCTCACTGACACTACATTCATGGAATCTGGATCAGTTCCCTGTTGGCCACTCTTTGTGGGTTTCACCATCTTGGTCTTGACTCCTTTGCTCATCATTCCTCCGTCTCTGTCACTGGGTTCCAGAAGTTCAGTTCAGTGTTTAGCTGTGGGTGTCTGTCTCTGCTTCCATCAGTCACCGGATGAAGGTTCTAAGATGGCATATATGGTAGTCATCAACCTTATCATTAAGGATGGGCTATTAATGTAGTCTCTCCACTATTGCTTAGTTTGCCAGTTGATGTTATCCTTATAGACCTCTGGAGATCTCACTAGTGTCAGCTGTCTCTTCAAGCCTATAATGACTCCATCTATTATGATATCTCTCATCCTGCTCTCCTCTATTCTTACCTCAACTCAACCTTCCTGCTCCCCCATGCCTTTTACTCCCCTCCTCTTATCCCCCTCTCTTTTTCCTGGTTCCCTCCCCCCTCCTCCAATGTTCCCAATCTGCTCAGGAGATCTTGCCACATTTCAGTTCTCTGGGTATCTTGCATCTCTCTTGAGAACCTCCCTGTTTCCCAGAGTCACTGGCACTGGGCTTGTAGGCTGACACCACCCTAATCCATGTCTAAAATCCATATTTGAGTGAGTACATACCATGTTTGACTTTTTGTGTCTGGGTGACCTCACTCAAGATGGTTTCCTCTAGTGCCATCCATTTGCCTACAAATTTCAAGATTCCATTGTTTTTTCCCACTGAGTAGTACTCCATTGTGTGAATGTACCACATTTTATCTATCCACTCTTCAGTGGTGGGGCATCTAGGTTGACTCCAGGATCTAGCTATCACAAATAATGCTGCTATGAACATAGTGGAACAGACATCCTTGTTGCATAAATGGGCTTCTTTTGGGTATATGCCTAAAGGTGGAATTGCTGGGTCTTGTGGTAGACTGAGTCCCATTTTCCTGAGGAATCTCCATACTGATTTCCATAGTGGCTGTACAAGTTGGCACTCCCACCAGCAGTGGAGGAGTGTTGCCCTTTCTCCACATCCTCTCCAGCACAAACTATCATTGATGATTTTGATTTCAGCCATTCTGACAGGAGTAAGATGATATCTCAGAGTTGCTTTGATTTGCATTTCCCTAATGGCTAACGATGTTGAGCACTTTCTCAAGTATCGCTCAGCCATTTTATACTCCTCTATTGAGAATTATCTATTTAGTTCAGTCCCGCACTTGGATCCTTTGTTGTTTTGGAGATTTGCTTATTGAGTTCTTTGTAAATTTTCGAGATCAGCCCTCTGTCAGATGTGGGGTTAGTGAATATTTTTTCCCAATCTGTGGGGTGCCTTTTTGTCTTTCTGACTGGGTCCTTTGCCTAAGAGAACAGTTCAGCTGTAGAATTATAGAATGTTCTCTTAGCACATGAAGACCCGAGCTAAATGTTCAACAACATCCATTTCCCAAAACTCTTTCCTTTCTTTGAAACCAAACTATATATTGATCTAAAAACTCAAGTGAGGAACTCAAGGTCTTATGTTACCATGACAATTAAATAGTCTTGCAATAAACTACTTGGCTATAAATTTGCAGCATCTACCACGGGTTATCCTTGAGCTGTGCTGTCATTATAACTTTTAGAACAGTTACAATCTATAATATGTTTTTATTCACTAGTACATGGTTTTCTCCAATATGTTAATTGTTGTTCTCAAAATTGTTATTTTTTCTATACACCAATAGCTAACATACAGAGAAAGAGGATGGATTATTGCCCCTACACATCTGACATCAAATTAATGTTCAGAATATATTAAGGGCTCAATAAACAAAATTGAAAAATAGGTCTGTTGCCTGAACAGAGTGTTCTCTAAAGAAAAAATATGTAAGTAAGAAACATAATCTGTCCCTAGTGCATGAATTAGCTTTTTGGAGCCCACTTCCTATAGCAAGATGTCTTGCTCAGCCTACACAGGGTAGGGGAGATGACTTGGTCCTGCCTCATTATGGGACAGACTTTGTTGGCTCTCTGTGGGAGGACTTACCCACTCTGAGGAGCATATGAGGAAGGGAGGAGAGCAAAATGAGAGGAGGGAGGAGTACTGGAATTGGTATAAAAATAAATAGATGATAGATAGATAGATAGATAGATAGATAGATAGATAGATAGATACATGGATAGATATAAATAGATGACGATAGATACATACACGCTTATATACATACATATATACATAGATACATGATAGCTAGATGATAGATGATTGATTGACTGACTGATTGACAGAAAAATAAGAAATAGTACAATAAAATGTTTACCATCTCTCACAATTAGGTAACGTAAATAAAAAATTTTTGAGATTTCTTCCTACCCTATTCTGAATGACAAAGATCAATGAAACAGCCCACAACAAATGCTAGAGAGGCTTCAAGCAAAAGGGAGACTTTATTCACTGTTGGGATTGCAAACTTGTATAGCAACTATGGAAATTGGTGTGTCGAATTCCCCAAAAGCTAAAAAAAACAGCTATCCTACTCTTTGGCATATGCTGAAATGATTGTATATCCTACTCCACAGATACCTACTCAGCTATGTTCATTGCTGACCTTTTCACAATAGCTAATAAATGGAAGCAACCTAAATATCCTTCAAAGAATACATAATGGCACATATACACTATGGAATACTATTCAGTTGTAAAAAATTAACTTTGCAGATAATTTAATGGAACTAGAAAATGTATATTGAGTGAGGTAAGCCAGACACAGAAACACAATCAACACATGCTCTTTCTCATTGGAAGTTCCTGACTCCAAATCTTAATTTGTGAGTGTGTGTCATGGAGTATTGCAGTAGTCAATAAAATCAAAGAGACCATTGCTAGGTTTGGGGATTGGAGAGAAATGGAGAGAGAAGAAGAATGGGTTACAAGTGTTCTGTTCAGGAAAATGGGAAGGAGTAGTAGGGTAAACTAAATGGAAGGGGAGGATAAAGGGAAATAGAGAAATTTTAAAAGGGAGGGGTTCTTTTTTCAGAAAGAGACAGGGAAATAAGTATGGATGGATGGGGGAACCGGAAGAGGAGAATCAAGTGGGTAGGCGAAGGGTAGAAAAGGATGAGAGAAGGAATAAGGGGAGAAACAGCTAAATTAAGGGCCATTTAGAGAGCACTGAAATCAGGATACATTATATGAGAAAAAGTCTATTTTCAACAAAAAGGAAGACATTTTTAAGAAGAAGCCTGTTAATCCTATAAACCTGAAGTCTATCAATGAATGAATGACAATCTTTATGAGATGAATTTCAGTCATTGCTAGCCTGGGTAGTATATGGATCAAGAGGACATCTTCATTTAGAGAAGGTACTGAGACATATACAGCAGTACTCTGTCACCAGCTACAAGTTACACTCTTCACACTTTGCAAACCAACTGGAGCTTCCTAAGGGCTCCAGAAGAAATGCTGATTCTAGTGCTTGCTACTAGAAAAAGATGAATCACAATCTATAGACAGATTATATGTAATGCAGTAGAATTAGGAATGTGTGTAGAATATGCTTCACAAGACAGTTTGAAATCCCTGAGAGTTTTTCAGTTAACACAGATAATGTGAGGGATAGCACTGGTACTTAATTTTTTTTAATCACGATGATATCAGTAATGCCTATGGTAAGCACACCAAATAATTATCATGTTTCCCATATAGTCAAATGACAACATGGCAGGTAATCAAGGGAATGGAATCTGTTTAAAATAATCAGAATAGAACATTGTTTCATGACTCTATTACAAACATAAACACAAAGTATTTTTCAACAATTTGTAACATTCCAGAAAAGCTATTTTGTTTTATTTTATTCCAAATTTCATTAAACTTCACTCTTTTAGAAAATTCAGTTAGTAGGCAATGTTTCTCTGTATGTCAGAATTGCTGTGAATATAGATACATAAAGTTGATATTTTAAAATTAAGATAAAAATTATTTTTATGCCATGCAGTGGTAGTACATGCTTCAATCCCAGCAATTAGGAGGCAAAGACAGACAGATCTATGACTCTTTTACAAAGCAAGTTCCAGGATAACTAGGCCTGTTACACAGAGAAATCCTGTCTCAAAAATTAAAAAAATAATATTTTTTACTTAAACTACTTAACTCCTTAGAATAAAAAGAAAAAGAGTGAGGCTTTTTAGTTGAATGTTCCTATTAAATCCAAGCATATCAATTATAAATAAAAATATTTGTTTAATGTAATATGTATTCTCACATAATACTGTTCCTTAATATTCTGAAGCACATAGGTTTTATTACACTAATTGCATATAATGACAGCTGTGGTAGTTTGAATGAAATTGGCTCCAATAAACTCATAGGGAGCGGCATATTAAGAGGTGTGGCCTTGTTGAAGTAGGTGTGGTTTTGTTGAAGGAAGTGTGTCTCTGTTGGGGCAAGCTTTGAGGTCTCTTTTGTTTAAGTTTTGCTCAGTGTCACAACCACTTCCTGATGCCTTCTGGTCAAAATGCAGCCAGCACCATGCTCCCCATAATGAAGACAATGTCACCCCAATTAAATGTTTTCCTATAAGAGTCACGGTTTCTCTTCATAACAGTAGGAACCCTAAGAAAACAGCATTTGCAACCATTTTACTATTTTTTATTTTATCTTCTAAAAAGAGGAATTATATAGCATTTTCTCTTTCCTACTGGGTTGAAAACTATTTTATTTGTAATGCTCAAAAAAAAAAAACCCACCCAGGACCAGACTCTCATTGACTCTGATGGGTTAATTATGAACAGTTGCTTGGGAAACTGTGACATGAACAATTAGTATAACCTTCATTACAGCAGTACATGGAAAATTAGACTGATTCAACCAAAAAGGAATTTCAAGCTTCTTTTTAATTTAAATTAAACATAAATTAAATCAAGACCTTCAAATCTTAATAAGTCACAAATGTAGTCAACTAGTCTCTGAAATTGATTACCAAAAATTTTTTGCCATTCACTTTTTGCTTCTAAAGTGTATATCCTTTTCTGAAAGAACATTCTGTGTGTTGTTAAACCTTGGCCACAGAGACAGAAAACAAGAGTTTAAGCAGTTAAATTACCACTTTGAAATCAGAACTGAAGAATTATTTTTAAGAATTCATACACGCATATTATATGCTTTGATCAAATGATTTTTATGATCACATTGTTCCCAGCTGAATGTCAGAGAAGAAAATTAGTAATATTTTAGAAAATGAAAACTAATTGTGTTTCTGTGATTAGAACAGAGAGATAAAAAATAACAGGAAATGGTTCAGAAATTCAGTCTGAGCAAACATCTAGGATGTTTGTTCCTTGGTTGACTCTAGGCCAAACCACCAAAATCTTTCAAGTCTGTGAAGCAGACTGTGACTCCTGAAGAACAGTCTTTCCTAGGTTATTCTTAGTTGGTTTTGTAACCTTGACTCTGTTAGCCTGGGATGTGAGGAGGGATAACAAGAAAAAGAAAGAAATTCTACATAAATAGCTTGTCTTGTTGTTTTACAGCTCTGATATGTGTTTGCTTTAAGGTCAGGTTATAAATGAAAATAGGTTTAAGTTATAAGCACATACCCACATAGAAAAATCTGAGATTTTTTTCCTACTAGCTCTCACAAACTTTTATTTTGTCTGTATTTTTTGTGATTTTTTTTCAAAACCTAATTGCCTGTTTTAGAAACAATGCCCCATTTTTATCACTCATATCTCTACATCCTCCCCACAAAAAAGACAAATTGAGGGCATTTTTAGGGCATTTTTAATATAATACTTTTCCTAGGTCACTGAGTTACAGTGTCTTGACCAGAAGTTTATCTTGGCTTTTAAAGCTGTTATGAGTTCCTTAGGATGACAGTGGAAATATGATAATATTCATAATTGTTCTTATTTATCTCTAGAGTTGCTGAATCCTTCATATGTAAAACTCTAAGTGTTTGATCTCCTATTATTCCAATTTTTTACAAGATACTAAACAAAATGAATTTTAAGAACTGTTTGAAAATATTAGCCAGTGCAACTCTGCATTTTAACTATTTCAAAATCAGTTCTTATATGTCCCTGAAATAACAATGGTTTTGTTTTGTCTTACCACTGATTTAGAAGCCAAGGCACACTTCTGGTCAAAACACTGTAACTTGGTGATTCAGGAAAAGCACTGACAGCCTGTGTGCCTGTTGTGCCTTTCCAACTATTTCTAGCACCTAGATAAGTCTGATTCAGGCATCATTTCCTTATTCTCTTTCATTTAAGTGATATTGTTTGTGTGTTGTTTGTTTTAGGGAAGGGATTTCACTATGAATCCTGCTGGTCTTATACTCCCAGAAATATCCCTGCTTTCACCTACTAAGTGCGGTCATACTTTCTATTAAAGAGTTCTTGAGAATACTCTGCCATATTTTCTTCTAACAGTCTGTGAACTTCAGGATACATTTTTAATATCTTGTTTCTGCATTTCTAGCCTCTAGAATAGGACCATATCTTAAAATTTTCTATGGCGATATAAATATTTTGTATTTCTCCTGGCCAACAAAACATCCCTAGCCTCATACAGTTCTGGACTATTTGAAATGTGATTAGTGTGTCTACTTACATGAAGTAAAGTAAATCCCAGTCATCTGAGAAAAGAATGGAAACAGAAAACAAAATGTAGGGAGGTTTGTAGAAAGCCCTGTGAGGCTTTTCATCTGCTGTGTCATTTACATTTACTTACAGAAAGGTAAGACAGATAGAGTTCTGTGTTCATTAATGTTATTCCACAGACATGCTTTATTTCTTTTTCAATTTCTTCAAATTCTTTTCTCATCACATTTACCTGGCAATTGTCTTACCTTTCTGTATCCACACCAAAAGCGATGTACAGGCTGAAGAGAATTTGAATCCACATACACATTTATATCATTAATGAAATAATCTCTAATTTGACTCTGACTTTGAGGTTTTCTTGGAATCATTTGTTTCCTTTGCCAACATTTCCCATCCTCCTTGGTAACTATATGAAGCTGTCTTCTTCTCTAAACCTTTAACCACCTTTCAAAACTGTTAAGTTTCTGCAACACTGAGAAGATAATATCCCTTCAACTTTCTGATACCATTCAACCAATAAATATCTTTTTCCCTCTAGGTAAATGAAGATTTTTCTACTAGCAGGGCTGTTACATCCTCTATGTATGACCTGTTTTTTTTCTTTTTAAGGTACTTATTCTCTGAATTTTATCTCCAGTTTAGACACGCACACATACACACATGCACACATGCACGCACCTATGCATGAACAATGCCATGATTCAAGTCTATAAAGTAATTCTATTTGAGAATCTCTTCGCTCTCAACTACTATTTATGTTTCCAAAACCAATCATTTACCTTTTGTGTTTTCCCCGAAGTCTCTCTTATTATTTGTAAGAATGGTTGACAGCTCTCCTCACATGCTTCCTAAACTCATCTAATCTGAGGAAGAGTTTATGCTTCTCATCTCCAGAAAGCCTGCCAAAATTACTCATTTGCCTTAATTAGAAACTACAATCTTATCCTTGAATTCTCCTTTGCTTTATTTTAAGCCAGTTGGTTTACCCTTCAAAATTTAATTTTGGTTTTTGAACAACAGAAACATGTCTTAGATTAATCTTTCGTTATCTACCTGTGTTCTAGATGGAGTGTTCTAAAACAGCACTTCATTCAACCTTGTCCAGACTATTTAATGCAAATGAATTATGTAAATATACTGCCTACTTCTCTTTCTTCCCAAACACCTTTAGCAACTGCATTCTTAGGACAGAGCCCATACTATTCACTTCCCTTCACATGTTCACCCACTGTCTTATCCAGGCCCACTGTTCACCTTGATTACTTTTTCAGAATACACTATGCTATTTCATCAAAACTAATATTTTTAGCTTTAGAACATGCTATTTCTGTAGCATCCTTGGCTACTTTTACCTGTACTAGTGTATAGCTTAGATTTTAAAATGGACATTGGTCCTTTGAAGACATCATGCTTGAGTACTTCCCTTCCAATCTATGAATTAACGGCTCACTTTTTCTCTCACAGTCTACTTTGTAAGTCCAACTAAACAATCATGACTTTTTGTAATTTTCAACATTTTTTCTCCTCATCTGTAAAGTTTGTGAGGGAATGAGCTGTGCTTGCTTTAGTCTCTTTTTTTATTCATTCTTTTTTTTCTTTTTAGATTTAAATTTAAATTAAAAACAAGGTTGCTTCACATGTCAATTCCCGGTACCTCTCCCTTTCCCTCCCTTCCTCCCATGCCCTCCCATCAACCCCTCCAATATCTCCTCATTTCCCCAGGGAGGGTGAGCCCTCTATGTGGGTGTCCAGAGTTTTTCATTTCATCCAGGGCAGGACCTAGACCCTCCCCCAAGAGTCCAGGGTAAGAGTGCATCTCTCATTGTTGGATGGGCACCCAAAGTCCATTTGTGTACCCAGGATATATACCGATCTACTACCCAAGGCCCAATAGATTGCCTAGGCCTCCTCACTGACACCCACATTCAGGGGGTCTTGATTATTCTTAATCACATGCCCTAAGTTTGTATATGTTATTTTAAAAAGGAATTAGTATACAGCTGAGTAAAATTAAGAGTAAAAGAAAAGTATTTGAAGTATAGACCACCAAAATAAAATAAAAAGAATGTATATTTAATTCCATGAACTATCTCGTCTCTACCAAAATACAAAATTAAATGATGTATTAGATAGAGTGGTGAGTGTATATGAAGATGGAGTTTCTTTCCATCCTGGCCCCACAGCTGATTAGCCCCAAGTAAGCACACAGAGACATACTAATTATAAACTGTTTGACCAATGGCTCAGGCTTCTTATTGGCTAGCTCTCTCTTAATTATTAACCCATTACTACTAATCTATGTATTTTTACATGGTTTTATCTATCAAAGAATTTTTGGCATCTTGTCTTCTCAACAGCTAATGGCATCTCTCTAGTGGCTCACTCTCTGCTCTTCTCCCCAGAATTCTTCTTGTCTGATAGCCCCATCTATACTTCCTGCCTTGAAACTGGCCAATCAGTGTTTTATTCATCAAACAATAAGAGAAACATATATACAGAAGAATATCCCCCATCATGTAAGGGCATCTAAAGTAAGGTTTTCCTTAAGTTATTATTTTAAGTTTATGTTATTTATAGATATTTGTTTACTGAGAAATATTTGGAGGTTTTTGTACCATTTCAAAGTCAAATTTGGAGTTGTAGTAGTAGACTGGGTTAAGCAAAAATAGCACTCTTGTCTTAAATGTAAATTGTTTATTCACAATTTATTTTAATGATAAAAACAGAGACTTCATTAAGATTGAGGTTATATAGAGTTTACAGCCATCAAAATAGAATAGAGGTGGCCCATTTATCTTTATAGCAGCATATAAGCACTGTAAGACAGGAACACACTACTGCCACCTTTGATTACTGTATTGACTGTAAGTAAAAGCATCCAACCCAGGAGGAAACAGCTTTGATGTACTTTCAAATCATTCTTCCTTGTTTTGTTAGTAACCCTCCTTATATGCCATACTGGCATATATTCAAAATGTTGGAATATATGGGATGGAGGACACCCAAAACCATGGCCTTCTATATCAACAGGGTCAATGCACATGAACTCACAGTGACTAGGGCAGCAAGCATAGAGCTGGAATGGGTCTGCACCAAATGTAGTCCTAGAGCTTAAAGGAAACGTGAACACATACCCCTATGTCTAACCCAGAATCTATATCAAATTGATAGTTCTTTTAAATGAAATTTTAGTTTCTTTCAAAGGAGTATCACTAGGGAAGCACAACTACTCTTAAGGGTGGGCTATATATCCAGCAGTGGATGGCCAACAGAAAATGAACTCAACAGCCTCATTGGAGATTCATTGTCTGAAAGGTCAGGTGTGATATCTTGCTTGTACAAACAAAGCCTGTCTGAAGATCAGAGGATGGAGATGGCCACCAGCTAACCATACAGGTTTGGAGGTCTGTACAGAGAGAAAGGAAGTGAAATGGCTAAACACAGACAGGAGGTATGATGGTTGGGTGGAGAGAGGATATAAACAGTAAGAAACAGAATCTCACTCTCTTGTGTCCTGAAAAGCTAAGGAGGTAAAGGTGGCTTTGGCCTGCTCCTTCTTCTCTCTGATCCCTCAGCATTTTCCTCTATATCTGACTTTGGGTTTTTATTATTTAGACTAATGAAGAACTCCTTTTACTGTCAGGTGTTAGTTTTTTGTTTAGTTTCTTTTTAGTCTTACCTTATTTTAACTTTATTTATATATTTTGTCTCTTTCATCCTACAGGTCCTTTCTATATATAGTATGACTTCTAGTTCAGTATTTTTATGGGATTACTGAATGTGTGAACTAGTGGATTTCTGTGCCCCACTATTTCATGTGCCTTTTCTTGGTCCCATTAACTCCTGATTATTTTGTCTTATTCCATTTTTTATTTTGTTTTATTTTACTTTATTTTATTATTATTTCATAGAGGCCTATTTGTTTTCTAATGACAGACAGAAAAGGGGTGAATCTGGATGGAAGGGGAGGTGGGGGAAGACCTGGGAGGAGTAGAGGAAGAGGATACATCGTGTGAGGGGGAAAAAGCTATTTTCAATAAAACAAAAATAAAATAAAAGATTTAAACATATTGAATTTATTGGGCTAAATCAGGGACCTAAGAAGAGGAAACACATAGGCACAAAATACACCACATTTTTTCTCCATTTGTCTGTGTCTATGTATATGCAGCAATGCAGTCTCTCAGGTCTCTCCTCTTCTTCACTTTTCCATATTCTTTATATTTTATGTATTTCTTTTAAGCTGTAATTGGTTATGGTAAGAGGGAAGATGCACTAGAGAGAGGATGAACTACTCCAACCAGGCATTTATTTTATCACTGAATCTCCTAAAATAAGAAAAAGGACAGATTTTGAGAAGATGCTTGCTCACAACCAAAGTCAAATTAACAGGGCTCTTGTTTGTTTTCTGTGGACAAAACTTCTGTCACTTTTGAGGAAGTCTTTTGGAGGACCTATCTGTGATTGCAGCACATTTATTAGTGCACGGGAATACAATGATAATATTTGTTATTTTGTGTGACTAACATGCTCTAAATAAAACGGATTCTTCTGATGTCTTTCTCCACACAAATTGAATGTTACCTCTCCATCTGAATTAGAAAAGTACAAGGAGTATAGGGTGATCCAACTGCAATGCTGACTGTTCTGCTTATCTGTGTCTCTCAGATGCCACATATTCCAGATGAGTGAAGCCTTCGCAGTATCTTTATTATATATATCTATAACCTTACATCAACTTCTGAAACAGAGTAAATGATTAACACAATTATATTTCCTTATTGATTAAACATTTTCTCTGAGTCAGAAGATATCAGAAAAATATTGAACACACTAAAACCTATAAAAATATTATTTATAAGTACAGCAAATATAAAAATAGCCATTATAATATTTTTTCTGTGTTCATCTTAAATTTTGCTTTGAGTAAGAGCAAAATGCCATAGAGTGTGACATTTTCAATCTCATTGACTTGGGAGAAATTTCTATAGAGAAGAAGAAATACTATAAAAGACACAGCTTTTGCAGAAGTATATCTACATTTCAATTATTTTCTATCTCAAAAATGCTTTGTAATTATATACATTAATGAAAATGTTTTGCCTAAAAACTTTAAACATTTCCCTGAAATATACTTACATAAAATTAAATATTCATCTATACCTAAGTCTTTATAAAAATTTGTGTATTCTGTATAAAATTTACCAAAAAAGATATATGATTAAATTCTAGAAACAAATGCAAGGTTCCATATCTGAAATCTGGTCACAGTCCATTGATATGTGCTGGAGCAAGTCTGTTTGTGTACTGTGCCTACACTGTTTCTTGAGCATAACAGATTTTTCCAGAGGAAATTTATAAAAGAAAGAGCTGAAAGCTGCTGAACAATGAGAAGACAGGGAAAGAATGAGCAAGACCTTAAGTAGACTTCATCGTAGTGCTCTGGAAGCCGTCTGACAATGAAGGCTCTGATTTCACATGTGTTTCTTACAAAGAAGTCAAAAAGCACTATGTATAGAAGCTGGGAACCCAGCGGGCTCTGAGGCCTTTGTGAGAGTCTTCCTGAAGCGGAGTATTCAGCACTTGAGCCAGCAAAGCTGTGGTCTTGGAATACTTCACTTGCTAGAAGCCAAAGCAGCAGAAGAAATCCAAAGGCATCTATGTCAAACAGAAGAGAGACAAGAGGCTCTTGGACATTAACCCAGGCCAAAGAGATACAGTCTCTTTCTTCATGCGCATGAACTCTGGAAGCAGTGTATCCTCAACCTGTGCAAAGGGCTCAAACCAGACAGGCACCTGCAGCTGATTCAGGCTAAGCTCCTAAAGGCAGAGCTTCATGGTGCTTTTATTCACAAAATCAAGTGCTCCTCCTATGTGGGGATCGCAGGAATCCTTCTGCAGGAGACTAAGCTTGTTTTCAAGATCATCTGAAGAAGACCATCTGAAAGTTATCCCAAGCTAAATAGCATGTTCACCGTAGAAATCGATGACTTAATGTCCTACATTTATGGAAGCAAATTCCAGCTTCAGTCAAGTGAGAGGTCTGCCAAGAAGTTCAAAGTAAAGGAAACTATTGACCTGTGAACTCTTTGCCACTGGAGACAGATGTCCTTGGCAGCTGAGAACTGGAAACACCTTAATTGCCCACTTATCCATGAAGAGCTTTCTCGCTGTGGCCCGCCTCTAGTCCAGGGAAAGCAGAGTGGCTGAAGAATATCGAGCAACACAGGAGGAAGTCAGAGTTAGAGATTTGCCTCTCCAGGGAGGAAAGAATAGCAGAAAATACACCAGGACTAACCTTGGGTGATTTGAAGAAAGGGGCTGTTAGGTTTTGTCTTTCATACTTTTCTCTGTTTCCTAAACGTTCTGGGCTGAATTAGCTAGTCAGTAAATAAAAAAAATATATACTACAGGCATAAATGATCTCAAATAATGCTAGAAAATAGAAAATAAGTGTAAAATGCAGCTGGGCTTATTTTTAAATTGTATTTAGATAAACAGGTTATATAATAAATCATAATAAATAGATTTGGTTTCTTATTTTAGTTATAAATTAATTTCCACATCATTAATTTGCAAAATTAAGAGAAGATTCTAGGTTTTTGCATTTTTCTTTGGTTTCATTGTTCTACACATCAAATCAGTGAGAGAAAAAAAGACTTCTATCTTCATACATAGACAGTCCGCCATCACCATGCAGAGAAAAAACCTGGACTGAGGGAATAGGACAAAAAAGCACATAATGAAAGAGTCACAGCTATAATTTTAAAAGCATATTAATAAAAAATAATAGAAAATCCAATTAACAGTCTATTTTCTGGAAAATTGCATGGAAATATTAGCATAGTATAATATAATTAACAAATACAAGTATCCTTCATTTGTAGAGTTTGAAATGGAAGTTAAAGTGTTAGACTGGATGGATATGTTCTTTATACAGTTACTATTGTAATGACAGTAATAAAATTGACAAACAGCAAAGAGTTATGGGAAATTTAGTGACAAACAATATATACATATTATGTATGTTAGCTAAGTGCATTATATATATATTACAATTTTTAATTTTTGCCATATCGGTCATTAAAAATTCTTTTGTTGTTTTTTTCAAATGATGAGTAAGAACGTTTTTTATGTGTTGACAAAGTTCATTAGTGACTTTCCTCTGGATCCTATAGAATGTCTGGCGGACTCTTTTGTGAAGCAGAAACCCTGAAGGACCATCCCACCTTGTCTTGACAAAGTTGAGCAGTCACTTTCCTGTGGGTCCTGCATGTCTAGTTTATAAAGCATTCTGTCAAGAAGTCAAGACAAAAGCAGTTTCTTGCCCAGATGGCTAACCTTGCCACAGTGAAGGCAAACACCTATGGAGTTTCTTTGATGCTCATCATCCTTTTATGAAATAAATTGCCATAAAAACCTTAGGTTATTAAAGATCTTAAATGCCATATTCTGTAGGTCTTTAAAGTGTTTGAAAATCACTGTCTAAATATACCTGTTAACTTTGAAAACATACCTGATGTAACCACAAGTTTGATTATTAACTACTAACTTCATTTTTAATTATGCATTGCATTTTTAAATGAGCTGCATAACCACAACACCCAAACAATAGTATTTATTTAAATTTGCATCAATATATCAAAACCCATGCAAATCCAAAATATCTGAAGTTAATAGTTGCCTTCTTATCCTAGATTTTTATATTCCCCTAAATGATAACAAATAAGCATGAATAACAAATATCTAGAGACAGATATTGGGGATCAAACTGAAGATCAGGAAAACAAAGCAGTCAAGCCACCAGAGAGCTCTTACCAGGTTGGGGTGATCCTGTCCTCAATGTACACTAATTGCCAGCTATGAGACCCTGATCCTGTCTCATACACCTCTTTAGTGCTGGAATTAAAGGTGTGCAGCACCACGGCCCAGTTTCTATAGCTACCTAGTATATAGTGGGATTAAAGGTGTATACCACCATTGCCTGGCTCTATGACTATGGCTCGTTTTGCATTCTGATTTCTATGCAAGCTTTATTAGATCATAAACATTATATCACCACACAAACATACATAATCCACCAAATAATCAAAGACCACCTAATCATTCTCTTGGGAATGTGGGCATTGTGTTCTCCAGACTACTTCCAGTTGTCTGTGAGTGAAGACATCTTTAAGGGTCCCTGAGAAAATGGTGAAATACTGAAAAAACCAGCTATATATAACCTTTGTTGATAGATTTCACCTGTCAAGTTTTATCAGATCTGATCAATTTCAACCCTGAAGGAATCCACAGCCTCTCCTTTCCTGTGGAAATAAAAGTAAAACCTCTTCTTAAAAGCACTTTTAACTTCAATTTGACAAATGCATTTTTTACTTCCATTTTAAAATTAAGGCATTCTTCAAATAACTAGGCTGGTTTATTTCATCAGTCCATCTTTCAATTCCATGTCTCTGAGCAGCTGTCCTTTGCTTATCAGGAATCAAAAAATTCAAAATCAACACAGCAACACACAGGATCCAGACTCCCTGTGCATTTCCCATCTTTACATGGCTGTTTTATTTTATATTATTTTTCTACTTAAAGTCTTTATTATTCTTTAGGCTTCATTTTTTATGACTATACCCCTTTTCTTTCTTAAGCCTACACACACTGTAAATAACGCTGGAACCTGGTTTAGAAGTTTTATTCCATCTGGACCTGTTTTAGCATTTTTTGACCATGTGAGCAAACTTCAATCTGTGAAACTACACCTGGGTCCTCCACATTGCTCTATTGGCTGTCCCCACCCACTTCTAAGTTTGTGAGAGACAAGCCTAAGGCTTACAGCCTAGTAGGAGGTGTAGGACTAGGAACTGCATTCAGTCTCCCAGCTATGGAATGCCAGTGCCCTGCACTGTGGCAGAAGACTTTTTACCTAGCTTTTAAATTTATTGTTATTTTTTATTTAAATTAAAAACAATCTTATTTTACAAATCAATCCCAGTTCTGTCTCCCGGCCATCCTGCCATGTTCCCATCAAACTCCCCATTTCACCCCCATCCACACCCCTGGGAGGGTAAGGCCTCCCATGGAGGATCATCAAAGTCTGTCACATCATTTGGGGCAGGGCCTAGGCACTCCTCCAAGACAGAGTATCCCTCCTTAGGGAATGGGCTCCCAAAGTTCATTCGTACACTAGGCATAAATAGTGGTTCCACTGCCAGAGTTCCCATAGACTGCCCTGGCCCCCCAAATGACAAGGAGCCTGGTTGGGTCTTATGCTGGTTTCCAAGCTGTCAGACTGGGGTTTGTGAGCTCCTTCTTGCTCAAGTTAGCTGTTTCTGTGGTTTTCCCAGCATGGTCTTGACCCTTTTGCTCATAACTCCTCCCTCTCTACAACTGGATTCCAGGAGTTCAGTTCAGTGTTTAGCTGTTCTGCTTCTCCTTCTGCTTCCATCAGCTACTGGATGAAGGCTTTAGGATGGTATTTAAGGTAGTAATCAATCTCATTATAGGAAAAGGGCATTTAAAGTATCCTCTCCACTATTGCTTAGATTCTTAGTTGGGGTCATCCTTGTAGATCTCTGGACATTTCCCTAGTGCCAGCTTTTTCTAGCTTTCTCAAGACCTATAGAAATTTGAGCCTCACTCTGCTACACCAAAATGTAGTTGTTTATTTTTACTCTTTTAGCTTTTTGCCACTTAGGGGGCCTGCCATCCAGCTCATGAATGTCTGGCCTTAGCTTGGCTTGTTTCTTGCCTATGTTTTTCCCAGCAGTTTCAGTGTTTCAGGTTTCATATTTAGGACTTGATCCATAAGGAGTTACTTTTTGTGCAAAGCCATAAATTAACTACTAATCTCATTAAACTGCATGTGGACATCCAATTTTTCACAGCACTATTTATTGAAGATGCTTTCTTTTCACCAGATTATGTTTTTGGCATCTTTGTCAAATATTAAATGACTGAGATAACATGTACTAATGTTGTGCTCCTTTGGTCTACATGCCCCCCTTTGTGCAGAGATTTATTATATTTATTGCAATGGCAATGTAATATATCTTCAGTTCTGGAAGGGATATTCCTCCAGCATTGTTCTTTTTGCACAAGATTATTTTAGCTATTTGTGGTCTTTTGGGTTCCCTATAAGTTGTAGGATAGTTTTCTCTCTATTTCTGTGAAGAACAAGATAATGAATTTGATTGGGATTGCACTGAATATCTAAAGAGCTTTTCGTTAAAATTGTCATTCTCACAATGTTAATTCTTACCAGTCCATGAGCATGGGATGTCTTGCCTAGTTTCTGCCCTATCATTTCTTCTGGAGTTTAACTTTTTTATTTGGCTCCCCTGGTTAAATTCATTGCTAGACATTTTCTTTTCTTTGAGGCTGGTGGGAATGGAACTGTGTTCATGATCTCTTTCTCTGTGTGTTTGCTAGTGATGTATATAACAGATGTTGATTTATGAAAATTGAATCTGTATTCTGCCACATTGCTAAAATTTATTATTTCTAGATTTTTCCTGGTAGAATTTCTGGGATCTCTATTGTATAAGATCATGTCTTCTATAAATAAGGGATAATTTAGTTTTTCCTTATTTTTATCTCTTTAATTTTTTTACTCTTGCCAGTTTGTATTCTAAGCACAAAGTGAAAGAACAGTGGGGGTTTTGTACATCCTTTGCTCATTTGTGTATTCACTGAGGTAGATTCAAACTTCTCTACCTAAGATGAAGTTGACTGTGTCAGTCTAAGTTCTGTGTGAGTCTCTCTCTCTCTCTCTCTCTCTCTCTCTCTCTCTCTCTCTCTCTCTCTCTCTCTCTCTCTCTCTCTCTCTCTCTCTGTGTGTGTGTGTGTGTGTGTGTGAGAGAGAGAGAGAGAGAGAGAGAGAGAGTCTCTGTGAACATCAGTTTGTGAGTGTGTGTGCATGTGTGTGAGTCTGAGTGGATATGTATGTCAATGTGTGTGAATGTGTCCATGTGTGAGTGTGTATGAGTGCATATGAGCATGCCTGTGTGAGTAAGTGTACATGTGCATGTGTGTGTGAGTCTTTGAGTCTGTGAGTGTGTGTGTGTGTGTGTGTGTGTGTATTCATGCGTGTGATTGAGTTGGGAAACCTCTACATTTTCCTGTCTTCTTTACCACAAAATACAACATATTCTAATAAGACGTGTCCAATCTCCTGATATTACAACATGGTGCTGCCATTAAAAAGTTCATGCCTGAGAACTACAAAATTAACCTTCAAAATAAAAAACCATAATGTTTAAAGCAAGTTATATATAAATTCGGGTTGGCTGATTCACAATTATCCTTGATTACATTTAGTTCATGAGTCAAGTGTTAGCTGTGGCTGAAAATATTTTTATACAGTCTTTTTTTGTTCATATTGTGAGAAATATTCCCAGGGTCACAAAGAAAGAGGCCATCACTTCAATTAAAGCTTCTAAGTAAGCCATTTTTTTAATCTGCCAAAGGTTATGTCACTCAAGCATATAGACAGAAAAGTCCTATCTGCTTTTATTCCATACACAAAGGGGGTGTTCAACTGCTCCTCACTGGTTCCGGTCCCACTGGACAATCTAAAATTGTTAATCTAATAAGTGGTGCAAGGAAGAAACAAATGGCTGTAGGTGGTGGTCTCTTCTGTACAGAAGAAGAGAATGGGGACAGGAAATGGAGATGTCTGTCCAGCCAGTTTGAAGGTGAAAAATGTTTATTGTTTGACAAAAGAAAAGTGGTATATGTTGAAGAAACAGACAGTTGATAATTGTGTTTCACAAAAATCCCATTATGAGACAAGCCAATAAAAACACAGAGAGGAACTCTGGATGCTGATATCTTTTAGGGTCCTCTGGGAACTCTGATGTGAAGTTCAGCGTTGTTCCTTAGAAACAAGCTCTTACCATTTTCATCATTTGTATGAATTCCAGTGTGGTTTTTTTCTATGGGATATGAAGTCCAGAGTAGCAGTAAATTTGTTTTCCTGAGGTCACCTGCCCTGACATGCTCTCCCATGAGTTCCTCCTTGCATCAACTCTCTTCCCATTCAATGAGGTGTGTAGGCAAGCAATCTGCTAACTTGGCTGGAGTCTAAATTCACGGCATCTATTTGACCAGAAATTCCATCAGCTTTGGGTAATAAAAGCTGGTTTGGGGTGAAATACATATTTTATTTAACTACTGACTACAAGTAAAAAATAAAAATAAATGAGTTTTTGTTGGCAACTTTTAAAGTCTCCTTTAAAAGAACAGTTTGGTGGCAGGCCAGTCTCATGTGATCTTTAAAAATTATTTTCACAAATAGGAAAAAAGACATCAAAGAACTTCAGTGCATAAGAACCAAACTGGCATAAATTAATGATTTCATTCAAAAACTTCTAAACAGGACATTCTTTATTTAAAAACAAAAGCAAAACAGCAAAAATACCCTTTTTACTACTACACATGGTTTTCATAATATTTATATATTTTTTAAACTTTTCCACCCAAAATACTAAGCACAAATACACAATTTCAATTTTGTAAAAATAAACATTTTAGTATTTTTAAAAAACTTTGCAGTAGCATGCTGCTATTGAAATAATTTAGCCTGAAAGAAGATCATTGGTGAAATAGTTAAATATGCTTTGAAATTTCTGAGATGGCCTTAAAACATATTTGTGCTATTTTGTCCTACACATTTATGTGAAGCAGTATTCTCAGAACAGATAATTTATTGTGAAATCAAAATGTCAGGCAACTCTGAAAAATCTTGAAGATGTTCTGTGTCCTACAGTATTAACTTGTTAGTGTACTTTTAGTACTTTATGTAAAAATAGTCACATCTATCACATTAGTTCATAAATTTATTTACATCTTTAATAAATGGTAAAATTATATGTATACCAAAGAATTATTTTCAAATACATTTCACTATTATTTATTATTAATAAATGATTGATTTATACACATATGTGTGTACCAATATACACAGGGTCACATAAAAATTTCTTGGGTAAAAAGGGGTCACAAGTAACAATAACATAAGTGGCTTTGGTGTGGTTTGTCAGTTCCTCTGCCTCCTTTGTTCATTATGACTTCTCTGTCACTGGATACATAACAAGTTAATAATATGAATTCTTCCCACAAAGATTTCAGTGCATCATCGCCACTGGCATACTGTTCATCATCTCACTCACTTGGCAAATTCATTGTCTTCACTACATTCTTGGAGGTGCATGATCTCAGAATATTTTAGCTTGTTTGAGCCTATTCTATTTCTAGATACATGGCTATATTCCTACATGCCCTCTAAGTTTTATATGCCTTCAGGATTGAGATGGTCTTGGGAACTGTTTGGTCTTGGGGCAATGTGTTGACTTTCTCACAACTGTGATTGGCTTATTGTAAATTTCTATGGAAATTGCTTTTGGCTAAATACTCATAGAAGTCAGTATTGGTCAAAGAAAGTTAGTATATCAGTCCCAGGATGCACATCAGACTTTGAGAGAGAAAGACTTGTTCATGACTTGTGTGCTGCATGCTCACCATTAATTAGTTGGCATTGGTTACTGGCTTCCAGAAGGTGTAAGATGTGCTAAAGACATGTCCTGAACCCTACTCAGTGCCACATGGAACCACATACTTGGTAACCTCAACAGGTACAAAAAAGTGTAATAACTCCATGTATCTTATGAGACCACCATGCTTTAAAGTTAGAATTCAACAACAACACAAATTGCAGAAAACCTACAAACTCATGGAAATCGAATAATGCACAATTGCACCATTCCTGTGTCACAGTAGAAATAAAAAAGAAATTAAAGACTTCCTAGATTTCAATGTGAATGAAGACACAACATACCCAAATTTATGGGACACTTTGGAAGCAGTGCTAAGAGGAAATTTCATAGCACTAAGTGCCCATGTGAAGAAACTGGAAAATAGTCACACTAGAGAGTTGACAGAACACCTGAAAGCTCTAGAACAAAAACAAGCAAACTCACCCAGGAGAAGTAGACACCAGGAAATAATCAAATTGAGGGCTGAATTCAATAAAGGAGAAACTAAGAAAATGATACAAAGAATCAATGTAACAAAGAGTTGGTTCTTTGAGAAAATCAACAAGATAGACAAACTTTTATCCAAACTCACCAAACAGCAGAGTGTGAATACGAAAATTAACAAAATCAGAAATGAAAAGGGGGATATAACAACAGACACTGAGGAAATCCAGAGAATCATCAGGTCATACTTTGAAATCCTATACTCCACAAAATTTGAAAATTTAAAGGAAATGGACAACTTTCTGGATAGATATCACTTGCCAAAATTAAATCAAGAACAGGTAAGCAATTTAAATAGACCTATAAACCCTATGGAAATAGGAAGAGTCATTAAAAGTCTCCCAACTAAAAAACACCCAGGGCCAGATGGCCTCAGTGCAGAATTCTACCAGAAATTCAAAGGTCAGCTTATACCAATTCTCCATGCAATAGAAGCAGAAGGGTCTTTGCCAAATCTTTTTATGAGGCTTCAATAACATTGATACCCAAGCCACACAAAAACACAACTAAGAAAGAGAACTTCAGACTAATATCCCTCATGAACATTAATGCAAAAATACTCAACAAAATGTAGGAGTGAACCCCACAAAGCTATCCGCCCATGAGGGCGGGGACAAGTAAATTAGCACAGGTAGAGAAAAAAGGAAGCCAAAGGAAAAAGGACCTCCTCTTTTGGAAGCCTGCCATGCTTCTAACTCCTAGCTTGTGTGACTCTCTCTCTCTCTCTCTCTGGTAAATAAATATATTGTATCCCCTATAGCATCGGCTATCATCATTAATAAAATACTGTCAAAACGGATCCAAGAACACATGAGAAAACTCATCCACCATGATCAAGTAGGTTTCATCCCAGGGATGCAGGGATGGTTCAACATACGAAAATCCATCAATGTAATCCTCCATATAAACAAATTGAGAACAAAAATCTCATGACAATCTCATTAGATGCTGAAAAAGCCTTTGACCAAACCCAACACCCCTTCATGATAAAGGTCAGGGATAACAGGAACAACCCTGAACATATTAAAAGCTATATAAAGCAAAGCAACAGCCAACATCAAAACAAATGGAGAGAAACTCAATGTGATTCCTCTAAAATCAGGAACAAGACAAGGCTGTCCACTCTCTCCATACCTTTTCAATATTGTACTTGAAGTTCTAGCCACAGCAATAAGACAACAAAAGGAGATCAAGGGAATACAAATTGGAAAGGAAGAGGTCAAACTTTCACTATTTACAGATGATATGATAGTGACCCTAAAAACTCTAGCAGGGAACTCTTACAGCTGGTAAATACTTTCAGCAAAGTGGCAGGATACAAGATCAACTCAAGAAAATCAGTAGCCCTACTATATACATAAAATAAAAGGGCTGAGCAAGAAATCAGAGAAACATCACCCTTTACAATTGCCACAAACAACATAAAATATCTTGGGGTAATGCTAACCAAATAAGTAAAAGACCTGTATCACAAGAACTTTGAGTTTTTAAAGAAAGAAATTAAAGAAGACACCAGAAAATGAAAAGATCTCCCATGTTCTTGGATAGGTAGGATCAACATAGTAAAAATGGCATTCTTGCCAAAAGCAATCTACAAATTCAATGTTATCGCCATTGAAATCCCAGCACAAGTCTTCACAGACCTTGAAAGAACAATTCTCAACTTCATATAGAAAAACAAAAGACCCAGGATAGCCAAAACCACCCTGTCCAAGAAGGCAATGTCTGAAGGCATCACAGTCCCTGACTTGAAGCTCTATTATAAAGTTATATTCCTGAAAACAGCTTGGTATTGGCACAAAAATAGACAGGTAGACCAATGGAATCCAATTGAAAACCCTGATATTAACACACACAAGTATGAACATCTGATCTTTGACAAAGAAGCTAAAAATATACAATGGAAAAAAGAAAGCATCTTCAACAAATGGTGCTGGCATAACTGGAGGCTGGCATGTAGAAGAATGCGGATAGATCCATGTCTATCACCATGTACAAAACTTAAGTCCAAATAGATCAAAGACCTCAACAATGAATCCAGCCACACTGAACCTGTTAGAAGAGAAAGTGGGAGGTATCCTTGAACAAATTAGTACAGGAGACCACTTCCTGAGCATAGCACCACTAGCATAGACACTGAGACCGACAATTAATAAATGGGACCTGCTGAAGCTGAGAAACTCCTGCAAGACAAAGGACACAGTCAACAAGACAAAAAGGCAGCCCACAGAATGGAAAAAGATATTCACTAACCCAACATCTGCCAGAGGGCTGATCTCCAAAATCTACAAAGAGCTCAAGAAGCAAGTCTCCAAAGCACCAATGGATCCAATTAAAAAGTGGGCTACAGAACGAAACAGAGAATTCTCAATAGAGGATACTGCAATGCCCAAGGGATACTTAAGAAAGTGCTCAACATCCCTAGAAATCAGGGAAATGCAAATCATAACAACTCTGAGATACCATCTTACTCCTCTCAGAATGGCTAAAATCAAAAACACCAATGACAGTTTATGCTGGACAGGATGTGGAGAAAGGGGAACACTCCTCCACTGCTGGTGGGAGTGCCAACTCATGCAGCCACTATGGAAACCAGTATGGAGATTCCTCAGGAAAATGGGAATCAGTCTACCACAAGACCCAGCAATTCCACTCTTAGGCATATACCCAAAAGATGCCCATTCATACAACAAGAACCTCTGTTCCACTATGTTTATAGCAGCACTATTTGTAATAGCCAGAACCTGGAAGCAGCCTAGATGCCCCTCAACTGAAGAGTGAATAGAAGAAATGTGGTACATTTACACAATGGAATACATTCAGCAGAAAAAAACAATGGAATCTTGAAATCTGCAGGCAAATGGATGGCACTAGAAGAAACCATCCTGAGTGAGGTAACCCAGTCACAAAAAGAGAAACATGGTTTGTACTCACTCATATATAGAATTTAGACATGAATCAGGGGAATTCCAGTCTACAATTCCACTGCCAGAGAGGCAAGGAAACAGGAAGGACCCTAAGAGAGACATACATGGTACCCAGAGAAGGTGGAATGAAGCAGGATCTCCTGAGCTGATTGGGAGCACAGGGTGGGGGAGGGAAAATGGAGCCAGGAAAAAGAGAGGGAGAGAAGAGGAAGGAAGAGGAGGACATAGAGGAGCAGGAAGGTTGAGTTGGGGGAAGAATAGAGGAAAGCAGGAAAGGAGATACCATAATAGAGGGAGCCATTCTAGGTTTGAGGTGAGATCTAGCACTAGTGAGATCTCCAGATATCTACAAGGATGACACCAACTGGCAAACTAAGCAGTAGTGGAGAGACTACTTTAAATGCCCCTCCCTAATAATGATTTTGACGACTGTCTTACATACCATCCTAGAACCTCCATCCAGTGACAGATGGAAGCAGAGGCAGACACCCACAGCTAAACACTGAACTGAACTCCTGGATCCCAGTGATAGAGAGGGAGGAGTGATGAGCAAAGGGGTCAAGACTGGGCTAATGAAACCCAGAAAAACAGCTGTCCTGAACAAGGGGGAGATCTTGAACCCCAGAATGAAGGCTTAGAGGCCAGCTTGGGACTGATCCAGACCCCCTGAATGTGGGTGTCAATGAGGAGACTCAGGCAATCCACGGGGTTTTGGGGTAGTAGATCAATCAGTATTTATCCCTGGCACACAAATGGACTTTGGGGACCCATCCCACAATGAAGGATGCTTTCTCAATGTGGAAACTTTGGGGAGGGCCCTCCCAGGAATGAAATGACAGACTCTAGAGATCACCCATGGAGGGCCTTATCCTCCCTAGGGAATGGAGTGGAGATTGGGTGGGAACATTTTCCTTGTGGCTAAGGAAGTTGAAATTTAAGTATTTCTAAGGTATTTGAGATTCCTCTGTTGAGAATTCTCTGTTTATATGTGTACCCTATTTTTAATTGGATTATTTGGTTTGTTGATGTCTAGTTTCTTGAATTATTTATATATTTTGAATATTAGCCTTTTGTCAAATGTGGAGCTAGTGAAAATCTTTTCCCAAATCTGTTGGCTGCCATTTTGTATTTTGATGGTGTCTTTGCCTTAAAGAAGTTTTTTTTTCAGTTTCATTAGGTCCCATTTATTGATTGCTGTTCTTAGTGCCTGTGCTATCAGTGTTCTGTTCATGAAGTTGTCTCCTGTGCCAATATGTTCAAGGCTGATCCCCACTTTCTCTTCTATCAGATTCAGTATATCTGATTCTATGTTGAGGTCTTTTATTTACTTGGACTTCAGTTTTGTGTATGGTGATAGACACAGATCTATTTGCATTCTCCTTTATACTGATATCCAGTTAGAGTGCTTGTTGAAGATGGTGTCTTTTTTTCCAGTGTGTATTTGATGATAGAAATGAGTCACACCAAGGATGCAGGGAGAAGGTAGTAGGATATTTATTCAGATAGAGAGAAGTAACTTACTTACATAAGAAATTGAGAACAGGGGTCACAGCTCTATGGTCTCCGAACCTCGACCCGAATCCAAGAGAATGGGGTTCCCTTCTGTCCCCTCTTTTATCCCTGGTTTCTCCCACATACTTGTGACCAGGCCCATTTGGGCATGGTCAGTGCTACAGGTTCGAGAGAACTCTTCCTACATGTATTTCCAACTTATTTATAAAAAAAAAAAACAGGGTGTCTATAGGTATGTGGATTCAATTTGTGTCTTAGATTTGATTTCACTCATCAACATGCCTGTTTTTATATTGATACCAGTTTTTATTACTACAGTTCTGTAGTACACCTTGAGATCAGAGATGGTGATACTCCCAGCAGTTAGTTTGTTATACAAGATTGTTTTAGCTATCCTATGTTTTTTGTTGGGTATTGTTCTTACAATGTGTGTAATGAATTGTGTCAAAGTTTTGATAATACAGATTTTGTTGAATCTGTAGATTGTCTTATGTAGGATGCCCTTTTTACTATGTTAATCCTACTGATTCATGAGCATGAGAGGTCGTTCCATCTTCTGATATCTTTTTCAACTTCTTTCTTGAACTTTCTTGACTTGAACTTTTGTTGTACAGTCTTTCACTTGCCTGGTTAAAGTTACCCAAAGATATTTTACATTATTTGTGACTATAATGTAAAGTGCAGCTTTGTTTATTTCTTTCTCAAAAATTAAAAATTGGGGTTTCTTATTTATACTGTCATATCATTTGCAAAAAGTGATACTTTGACTTCTCACTTTCCAATTTTAGCCCCCTTATCTCTTTCTGTTGTCTTATTGCTTCTACTAGAACTTCAATTACTGTATTCAATAGACATGGAGACAGTAGACAGCTTTGTCTTTCTCTTGATCTTAGTAGAATAGCTTTGGGTTTCTTTCCATTTAATTTGATGTTGGCTATTTGGCTTTCTGTAAATTGCCTTACTATGTTTAGGTATGTCCATTGTATCCCTAATCTCTCCAAGACTTTATCAGGGAGTCCAGATTCCCCAGAAATGACCACGGTGTCCATAGGAACTGTAATTTTAAGGAATATTCATTAGTTAAGACTGAATTTCAGTGTTTAAATACAAAGGGTTGCTAGGTAAAAATATAGTAATCAAGAATATTAGTTGAAGTATATTAGTTGAAGTAGGTAATACAGGCATCATCAAGAACGACCAGTATCTATGGATACAGATGAAGTATTCAAAATGGAGGTAATGCACATGGAGAGTCATTAGAAAGGGCTGACTGGCTTGATTTTATTATCTTTAGATAATTCAATTTATTAAAAATTAGTGAATAAGAGCATCTCCTTCTTCCTTTCTCCCTATTCTTCCTCCTTTCTTGAAGGTTGAATAAGATAGGGAGGAAATACAGTCGTAGAAGAACAAAAGTCCTGGTGACACAAGAAAGAGACAGAACTACAAAAAAGTGTGTGCATACTGACCTTTGAAATGGTGAAACATGGTAGTGCAGATACAGCTTTACTTTATAGCTCTTGGTAAGAATTTGAGAGACATGTTAATTAGTGTAATATGTACAATGGCATGTATAAGAAAGATGATAGAATTGGAAGACATCATTGAATGTGAGGCTTACCATTTTACAAATGTGCATTGGTCTGGTTATCTGATTTTTTTTTAGAGACAGAGTTTCTGGATGTAGCTTTCACTAACTTGAACTCCCTCTATAGACCAGGTTGGCATTGAGCTCATAGAGATCTACCTGCATCTGCCTCCCAAGTGTTAGAATTAACTGTGTGTCCTCACTATCACCCAGTGCTGATTTCTCTGTAACTGGTCATCTCTGTATGCAGGAACAATGAAGACGACTAAACTCACAAGCAGTGTTTGAATTATACTGGCACTTAATGAAAGTTATGAGCAAACAAGTCAAAGGGAAAATGGAAAGAATCAAACCTGATATGCAAATGACATAATTACAGGACCAGAACAATCTTCCTCATTAACAAAAAACTAAAGCAATATGTTTACTGGAAGTTTCAGTGGAGTAAAAAAAAATGGTTCTTATGGATACTTTTGTATGGGTAAGTTAGGACAATGAGAATAATATATGCTTTGAAAGAGGAAAATTATATCAATAATTAAATTATTTTCTTTTAAATTAAATACCTTATGAACTTAAAAATACTTCCTTACATTTAGTGTTCTTCATTTCTTCCTCAGCTTTCACATTCAGGTTTCTTTTTTATGCTCTGATCCTCTGGTCCCATTGCATGACCCCCTGTGAACATCCTGAACACACCCAGACCATCTTCTTCTGTCACACAATTCCTTATCACACCGGAAAATCCTTTTACAATGTGGAAAGCAGCAGAATATTTACAGTCAGTATTAGCACAGTGTGGGTAGCTGGAAGGCATTATTCAGTCTATCGCACATCCACATCAGAGAACATAGTGGTATACTTCAGAACTTAACATTTTTATAGAACAATTTGATGATCAATGAATATCAATGGCTATTTGAATTGTAATTAGTGAAATTTTTATAGTCTCCATGGTGTTATAAACCTTGTTCAAGCCAATATTGTAATATACCTGTGTTACTAAAGATTTCCAGCTGAGATAATTCATTTTGAATATAAAATGCTGTTATAATTTTGCAAATTAATGAACTCAGCACTTGTTCAGTTGGATGACTCATGTTTACATCAATGCAAAGGAAATAAGACAATATAGAAAGACAGAGAACAACTGACTTGTGACTATAGAACCCTGGTTTTAAAAAGCTTGAAAACATAGAGATTGGTTTTGTGTTTTGAAAAAGGAATGTATTTTGACTAACACAGATGAAGAGTGGGATAAAGGATTCTAGAGAATGAGGGTGGTTTGTAAGATGTGCACAAACCTGTGGTTAGAAACATTTTAGTAGTGAGAGACATGGATGGTGTAAAAGAGGAGACACTGACTTTAAAGACAGATTAGGAACAGAGTTCAGAAAAATTATGTCACCTACACGGTTTGTACATTTTTATGACAGAAAAATCTATTACATTATCTAAAATGTGTTGTGTTAGTTTTAGAGATGTGACTGTTTTGTGGATCTGCTGTAATGCAGACACTATTCAGGTGCTAGGGATAGTCCATGGAATGCATCCTGATTGTCCATGTGCTCTAACTTTAATTGGCCACTCTTTGATCATTTAATACTCTCAATATAAAAATTATTCTATCATCTATCTGTCTATATATCATCTGTCAATCCTCTGTCATCTATAATTCATCCATCATCACCATCTATCATCAATTTGTGTATAATTATTCTACTGACCAAGATCAGTAGAAGGAGAAAGTAAGCAGATCTGAGTTAGAGGAACTTAAAATTTCTCAGTGGAATTTCTCCAGAAGGGGGCAGCACAGCCTATATATAAGCACATACTTTCCCAAAGTGTGTCCATAAGTGGTGCTTGGTAAATGAGAACGTTTTCTTCTTAACTTTAAGCAATTATTTAGATGTTACTGTTTAGATGTTACTGGTTTAGAAACAGAAATTCCTTTAGCCCATGATCATCTGATGCCATAGGAATTCAGATTCTTTTATCCATCCAATAGAAAATCACCATGCTTAGACAAGGTGATGTCCTTATGGTCACAGGATTTCCTGTGGCCTTTTTCATACTGGACTTTTTCTTTCTTGTTCCTCATTTCCCAACTGTTTACCTCATTTGAATGGAATAAACATACAATACAATGTATAACAAGCTGCTTAAGGCTTTTCTGCTATCTAGTGATTCACTGATATAAATTTATGTTACAATATATCTTTTCCTATCATCAGTACTCATCCTTCACAAACACAATAAATAAGATTATATTGGAGAGATTCTAGATAGACATGATTTTTAGATGATAATATTGATGAAAATTTCCATTTGCCTTCATGTAAACCAAGAATTGAATCATTTAGAAACTCTTTTAAGCTTTGCTTTTAAACATCCTCCCTTCATTTTGGGCATTATACTTTTATTATTCAGTCCACTGAGAAAACATCTTTCCATTCTCTCCTTGAAATGCCATGCCATTTATGTATATCCCTCTCTCGTTTCATATGAGATTCATTGATGTCACCTTTAATTTATCTCGTGTCTCTAGTTACACAGAGCCTTGCCATTACAGTCAGCATCTATTTTGCCAGAATATTACAGTGTTGGTCCTACAGAGAATCTTGTCATTAGGGAAGGGAGTGCACAGGGATCTGTGGTTTAAAATCTACATGAGAGAGCTTAGGGAAATTGCTTATTCCTTGAAAATATTTTCATGGTGCTACTCAACATCTGAACATTAAATTAATTTTGGACTTCATATTTTCACAAAGATAATCCTGTGGTTTGAATAGATGATCCAGGATTGCTCTAAAATAGACTAGCTCATGATTAGAGCTGAACTTTGCACACTCAGGGAGTATTCACCACTTCTATGATATTTATCTCCATAATGGTTGTGACCAAAATTTATGGAGATGAATACACCACTATAATCCCAAAAGTGCCACCTGTCCTCTAGCAATCTTTCTGCCTGTGTAATGTAAACATCCACTCCAGCCTTCAGCATTTATGATTCAATTGAACATTTCAGTGAGCTGGATCATATGGTAGTTATATGTATTTAAAAACCCTCCATGTTTATTTCCACAGTGAATGCACATATTTACATTCCCATCAACATGCTATCATGTATTTCTCTGTCTATATGCTTTTATCACACAATGAAAAGCTACTAGATATTTTAGCAAAACTTTTTGCCAGATACCTATATATTATTATAAATTATTAATTTAAAATAAATTCTAGGAAAAAACAATCAAACAGGTAAAGGAAACAGTTCAAGACTTGAAAATGAAATAGAGACAAAAAAAGAAAACACAAAATGGGGAAATTATGGAAATGAAAATTCTGGGTAAATCAACAGGAACTACAGATACAAGGATTACTGACAATGCAAAAGATAGAAGAGAGAATCTCAGATATTGAAGATATGATAGAGGAAATAGATTTATCACTCAAAGAAAACAGTAGTGTCAACAAAGTCTTAACACAAAACATACAGGAAATTTGAAAATCTATGAAAAGGCCAAACATAAGAATAATAAGGACAGAATAAGGAGAATGCCAGCTCAAAGGCACAGAAAATATAATCAACAAAATCATAGAAGAAAACTTTCCCAACCTAAAAAGGGACATGCCTATGAAGATACAAGAAACTTACAGAGCACCAAATAGATGAGACCAAAAACCAAAGTCCTATCACCACATAATACCCAAAATACTAAACGTGCAGAATAAAGAAAGAATATTAAGAACTACAAAGGAAAGAGACCAAGTAACATAAAGGCAACTCATCACAATAAGACCTGCTTTCTCAATGGAGACTCTAAAAGCCATAAGGTCCTAGACAGACTTTTGCAGACACTAACAGAGCATGGTTGCCAGCCCAGACTACTATACCCAGCAAAACTTTCACTCATCATAGATGAGAAAACAAGATATTCCATGACAAAATCAGATTTAAACAATACCTGTCTACAATTCCTGCCCTGCAGAAAGTACTAGGAGGAAAACTGCAACCCAAGGAATTTAGCTGCACCCACAAAAACACTGGCAATAGATAATTCCACACCAGCAAATCCCAAAGAAGGGAAACACACATAATATTACCAGCAACAACAAAACCAAAACACAACAGGAACTAAAAATTACTGGTCATTAATATCAATGGCCTCAATTTACCTATAAAATGGCACAGGTTAAAAGAATGGATATGAAAACAGGACCCTTCCTTCTGCTGCATACAAGAAACACACCTCAACTTCAAACACAGACATTTTCTCAGAGTAAAGGGTTGGGAATAGGTTTTCTGATCAAATGGACCTAAGAAACAATCTATAGCTGTCCTAATATCTAACAAAATAAACTTCAAGCTATAATTAGGTAAAAGAAATGAAGAACATTGCGTATTCATCACGGGACAAATCCGTCAAGATGAAGCCTCAAATCTAAACATTTATGCCCCAAATAGAAGGGCAACACTTTTGTAAAAGAAATATTACTAAATCTTAAATCACACATCAAACTCTGCACACTAATAGTGGGAAACCTCAACACCCCACCATTACCAACAGACAGGTCTGCAAGACAGAAACTTAACAGACAAATAAGGGAACTAACAGATGTTTTTACTCAAACCACCCAAACATAAAAGAATATACCTTCTTCTCAGCACCCCATGGAACCTTCTCTAAAACTGATCACAAAGCAAATCTCAATAGATTAAAAAAAGGAAATACCCCTTCTATCTTATTAGATCACCATGGCTTAAGGTTAGAATATGACACAAATTACAGAAAGCCTACAAACTCATGGAAATTGAACAAGTCTCAACTGAATCACCACTAGCTCAAGGAAGAAATAAAGACAGACTTCCTAGAATTGAATGAAAATGAAAGCACAGCATACATAAACTTATGACACACTATGAAAGTAGTGCTAAGAGTAAAGTTCTTACCACTAAGTGTCTCCATACAGAATTTGGAGAACTCTCACACTAGTGAACTAACAAAACACCTGAAAGCTGTAGAACAGCAAAAAAACTCACCCAGGAGGAATAGACAACAGGAAATAATCAAATTGAAGACTGAAATCACTAAAATAGAAACAAAGAATGAATCAATGAAACAAAGAGTTGGTTCTTCAAGAAAATCAACAAGATAGACAAACCCTTATCCAAATCTAACCAAAAGACAGAGAGAGAATATCCAAATTAACAAAATCAGAAATAAAAGGGGGACATAACAATAGACACTGAAGAAATCCAGAGGATCATCAGTTCTTATTTCAAAACCCTGTACTCCACAAAATTGGAAAATCCAAAAAAATGGACGATTTTCTGGATAAGTATCACATACCAAAGTTAAATCAAAATCAGATAAACAATTTAATAGGCCTCTAACCCCTAAGGAAATAGAAGGAGTCATTAAAACCTCCCAACCAAAGAAGCCCAGGACCAGGTGCAGTGCAGAAATTCAGCAGAATTTAAAAGAATAGCTAATACCAACACTCCTCAAATTGTTCCACATAATACAAATAGGAGGATCATTTCCAAACACTTTTTATGAGGTTGCCCTAATATACAAACCACACAAAGATAAAACAAAGAAAGAGAACTACAAACCAATTTCCTTCTTGAACATTGTTAGAAAAATACTCAACAAAATACTGGCAAACCGAACCCAAGAACACATGAAAAAAAATCTACCATAATCCCAGAGATGCAGGGATGGTTCAACATACAAAAATCTGTCCACGATATCTCCCATATAAACAACCTGAAAGAAAAAAATCCACACAATCATATCACTAGATGCTGAAAA
This sequence comes from Mesocricetus auratus, assembly GCF_017639785.1. NCBI lineage: Eukaryota > Metazoa > Chordata > Mammalia > Rodentia > Cricetidae > Mesocricetus > Mesocricetus auratus. The sequence continues at coordinate 61,366,026 of NW_024429194.1, forward strand.
AGGCTTTGACAAAATTCAACACCCAGTCATGATAAAGCTCTCATAGATATCAGGGAAACAAGCAACATACCTAGTCATAATAAAGGCAATATACGGCAAACCAACAGCCAACATAAAAATAAATGGAAAGACACTCAAAGAGATTCCACTAAAATCAAGAACATGACAGGACTGTCCACTCTCTCCATAGATATTCAATACAATACTCAAAGTTCTAGCTGGAACAGTAATGCAACACAACAAGATCAAGGGGGAAACAAACTATAACGGAAGAAGGCAAACTTCCACTATTTGCAGGTGATGTGATAGTATACATAAGTGACCCCAAAATTTCTGTTAGGGAACTCCTACAGCTGATAACACCTTCAGTAATGTGGCAGAATACAAGATTAACTAAAAAAAATCAGTAGCCCTTCTATAGAGAAATGATAAATGGGCTGAGAAAAAAAACAGAAAAACATCACCCTTTACAATAGCCCACAAATAATGTAAAATATCTTGAGGTAGCTCTAACCAAACAAATGAAGGACTTGTATATCAAGAATTTTATGTCCTTGAAGAAATAAACTGAAGAAAATAACAGAAAATGGAAAGATCTCCCATGCTTCTGGATAGGTAGGATCAATATACTAAAAATGGCAATCCTACCAAAAGAAATCTATAGATTCAATGCAGTCACCATCAGAATTCCAACACAATTCTTCACAGACCTGCCCTCAAAAAGAGCATTACTCAACTTCATATAGGAAACAAAAACAAAACCAAAAAATTCTAAGACAGCAAAAACTATCCTGTACAATAAGGCAACCTCCAGAGGAATCACCATCCCTGACTTCAAGCTCTAACTATAGAGCTATAGTAATAAAAACAGCTTGGTATTACCATAAAAAACAGACATCTGGATCAATGGAATCAAATTGAAGACCCTGGCATCAATCCACATACCTGTGAACACCTGACTTTTGACAAAGAAGCCAAAATTGGGCAATGAAACAATGAAAACTGGCATAAAATGAATGTGGACATGTAAAAGAATCCAAATGATCTATCCTGATCCGCAAAATTCAAGTCCCAGTGGATCAAAGGCCTCAAAATAAATCCAGGTACACTGATGCTGATAGAAGAGAATATGGGAAGTAGTCTTGAACACATTGGCACAGAAGACCACTTCCTAAATATAATACCAGTAGCACAAATATTGAGAGCAACAATTAATAAATAGGCCCTTCTGAAACTGAGAAGGTTCTGTAAAGCAAAGGACATGGTAAATAAGACAAAATGACAGTCTACAAGATGGGAAAGTATCTTCACCAAACCCACATCTGACAGAGAGCTGATTTACAAAATATATAAAGAACTCAAGAAACTAGACATCAAAATACCAAATAATCCAATTAAAAAATGGAGTACAGATTTAAGAAAAGATTTCTCGACTGAAGAGTTTCAGGTGGCGGAAAGACATTTAAGGAATTGCTCAACATCTTTAGTCATTAGAGAAATGCAAATCAAAATGACTCGGAGCTCTGAGATACCACCTTAACCTGTCAGAATAAATAAAATACAAAACACTGATGACAGCTTATGCTGGAGAGTATGTGAAGTAAAGGGAAACTCCTCCATTGCTGGTGGGAGTAAAAATTTGTACAGCCACTTTGGAAATCAGTGTGGTGATTTCCCAGAGAATTGGAAATCAATCTACCTCAAGATCCAGCTACACCACTATTGGGCATATACACAAGGACACTTGCTCAACTATGTTCATAGCAGCATTATTCATGATAGCCAGAACCTGGAAACAACCTAGATGTTTCTCAACTAAAGAATGAATAAAGAAAATGTGGCACATTTACACAATGGAATACTACTCATCTTTTTAAAAAATCATTAAATTTCCAGGCAAATGGATGGAACTAGAAAAAAATTATCCTGAGTGAGGTAACCCAGATCCAGAAAGACAAACACAGTATATACTCACTCATAAGTAGATAGTAGTTGTAAAGCAACGGATAACCAGGTTACAAACCACAACCCCAGAGAAGCTAGGTAACAAGGAGGACCATAAGAGAGATGCATGGATCACCCTTGAATGGGGAAATAGATAAGATCAGATCTCCTGGATAAGCTGAGGGTAGGGACAGAGGGGATGGATGGGAATATGAAGGAATGGTATGGTCGAGTTAGGGAGGGATGGAGAGGGAAAGCAACGAAAGAGATATCTTGAAAGAGGGAGCCATTATGGGGTTAGAGAGAAGCCTGCTGCTAGGGAAATTGCCAAGAGTCCACAAAGATCACCCCAGCTAATACTCCTAACAATAGTGGAGAGGGTGTCTGAACTACTCTAATTGCCATCATAGAACCTTCATTCATTAACTGATGGAAGCAGATGCAGAGACTTACAGCCAAACATTGGGCCAAGCTCTGGTAGGAGGGATAATAAGAGCAAGAAGGGCCAAGATCATCATGGGGAAACCCACAGACACAGTTAACAGAGCTTGTTGTAGCTCAGGGACTCTACACTGACAGCTAGGAAACCTGCCTGGGACCAAAGTAGGCTCTCGGCAAGTGGGTGACAGTTGTGTGGGCTTGGTCTGTTTGTGGGTCTCCTGGCAGTAGAACCATGATCCATCCCAGGTGCAGAAGCTAGCTTTTTGGAGCTCATTCCCTTTCGTGAGATGCCTTGCTCAGCCTTGATGGGGTGGGAATGACTTGGTCCTACCTCAACTTAATATGCCAGGCTTTGTTGAATCCAAATGGGAGGCCTTGTTCTTTCTGAGGAGTGGATGAGGGTGGAGTGGGAGGAGGTGGGGGGAATGGGAGGAGAGGAGGGAGGGGAACTGTGGTTGGTATATGAAATGGATAAAAAATTTAAAAGAAAAAAGTAAAAAAGAAAAAATGTACCCTTTGGTTTCTCCTTATGCTACACAGAAGAGTAAGAAAGGAATTACAACAAGCTATTCAATAAAATAAATTTTATGCTGTAGTCAGGGGCTATACAAAAATAATATCCTGTTCACCTCAGTAGCTTGAATCCTTTAGAGAAACATAAAAGTCATATTTTAAAGTTTATTGGGTATATAAATAAAATTGATAATTGATTACTTTATAAGTTATTTCAGATATTATTTTAATTTTAGTAAGTTAACATGTTTTATCTGACTAAAAATGGATTTTCTATAATGTTGGCTTTATTTTTATGATAGATGGCATTAATTAGTTTTTGAACAGCATAATTCATCATTTAATGCCATAATTAATCTCACTTGATCATACTGCACACACTCACACACACACACACACACACACACACACACACACACACACACTGAATTTGAGATGCAGCATTTTGAGGTTTTTTTAAAATCTCTATTTTTATGCAAGATCCTGATATATAATTGTATTATTTCCATTTCTCCTCCTCTCCTTGTTAATAGGAGCACTGGTCTTATATTAAAGTTTTGCCACCTTGACTATATATATTTGGTTTGGTTGTTTTCTTTTTTTAACATTTTTTATTTAAATTAGAAACAAGCTTGCTTCACATGTCAATCCCAGCTCCCTCACCCCCCTCCCCCACACCCCTTCAACGCTGCCCCAACCCCCCAATCCCCACTCCACTCTCGAAGGAGAGTCAGGCCCTTCATGAGGGATCTCCAAAGTCTTTCATATCATCCGGGCAGGGTCTAGGCCCTCCCCCATGTATCAAAGCTGAGACAGCATCCCTCCATGTGGAATGGGCTCACAAAGTCCATCTGAATGCCAGGAATAATTGCTGACCTAGTACCTGAGGCCCAAAAGAATGCCGAGGTCTCCTCACTGACACCCATGTTCAGAGGGTCTGGGTCAGTCCCATGCTAGCCTCTCAACTATCAGTCTGGAGTCCATGAGCTCCCCCTTGTTCAGGTCACCTGTTTCTGTGGATTTTACCCACCAAGTCTTAACCACTTTGCTCATTATTCCTCCCTCTCAGCAACTGGGTTCCAGGCATTCAGTTCAGTGTTTAGCTGAGGGTGTCTGCCTCTGCCTCCTTCAGCCACTAGATGAAGGCTCTAGGATGGCATACAAGGAAGTCGTCAATCACATTATCCGGGCAGGGCATTTAAGATAGTCTGTCCACTACTGGTTAGATTTCCAGTTGGTGTCATCCTTGTAGGCCTCTAGACATCTCACTAGGGCCAGATTTGAGCAAATCTATAATGGCTCCTTCTATTATGGTATCTCTCATCCTGCTCTCCTCTATTATTCCTCCGACTCAACCTTCCTGCTCCATCATGTCCTTCTCTCCCCTTATCTTTACCCACTCTCTTTCTCTCCCCTCCCCCAAACTCACCCCACCACCATGCTCCCAATCCACTCAGAAGATTCTGTCCCATTCCCCTTGTCTGGGGTACCATGCATATCTCTCTCACTGTTTCCCAGACTCTCTGGCTGTGGGATTGTAGGCTGGCACTCCCCTGTTTCATGCTTAAAAAACATGTTTGTCTTTTTGTGACTGGGTTACCTCACTCAAGGTTTCTTCTAGTGCCATCCATTTTCCAGCAAATTTCAAGATTCTGTTGTTTTTTTCCACTGAGTAGTACTCTACTGTTTAAATGTACCATATTTTCTCTATCCACTCTTCAGTTGAGGGGCATCTAGGTTGCTTCCAGGTTCTGGTTACTACAAATAATGCTGCTATGAACATAGTGGAACATATGTCCTTGTTGTATGAATGTGCCTCTTTTGGGTATACGCCTACGACTGGAATTGTTGGATCTTGTGGCAGACCAGTTCCCATATTCCTGAGCAATCTTCATACTGATTTCCAAAGTGGCTGTACCAGTTGGCACTTCCACAAGCAGTGGAGGAGTGTTCCCTTCTCTCTACATCCTTTCCAGAATAAATTGTCATTGACTTTTTTATTTTAGCCATTCTGACAGGAGTAAGATGGTATCTCAGAGTTATTTTGATTTGCATTTCCCTGATGGTCAAGGATGTTGAGTACTTTCTCAAGTGTGTCTCAGCCATTTTAGGCTCCTCTATTGAGAATTCTCTATTTAGTTCTGTGATGCAGTTTTTAATTGGATCCTTTGGTGTTTTGGAGACTTGCTTCTTGAGTTCTTTGTAAATTTTGGAGATCAGCCCTCTGTCAGATGTAGGGTTAGTGAATATCTTTTCCCATTCTGTGGACTGCTTTTTGTCTTATTGACTGTGTCCTTTGCCTTACAGAAGCTTCTCAGTTTGAGGAGGTCCCATTTATTAATTGTCTATCTTAGTGTCTGTGCTACTGGTATTATGTTCAGGAAGCAGTCTCCTGTATCAATTTATTTAAGAGTACCTCCCAATTTCTCTTCTAAGATGTTCCATGTGGCTGGATTCATGTCGAGGTCTTTGATCCATTTGGATTTAAGTTCTGTGCATGGCGATAGACATGGAACTATCTGAAGTCTTCTACATGCCAATGTCCAGTTATGCCAGCACCATTTGTTGAAGATGCTTTCTTTTTTCCATTGTATAATTTTAGCTTCTTTGTCAAGTGTTCATAGGTGTGTGGGTTAATAGCAGGGTTTTCACTTCAATTCCATTGGTCTGACTGTCTGTTTTTGTGCCAACACCAAGCTGTTTTCAGGACTATTGCTTTATAATAGAGCTTGAAGTCAGGGATGCTGAAGCCTCAGGAAGTTCCTTTATTGTATAGGGTTGTTTAGGCTATCCTGAGGCTTTTGTTTTTCCATATAAGGTTGAGTATTTTTCTTTCAAGGTCTGTGAAGAATTGTGCTGGTATTTTGATGGGGATTGCATTGAATATGTAGATTACTTTTGGCAAGATTGCCATTTTTACTATGTTCATCCTACCAATCCATGAGCATTGGAGATCTTTCCATTTCCTGGTGTCTTCTTTAATTTCTTTCTTTAAAGACTCAAAGTTCTTGCTATACAGGTCTTTCAGTTGTTTTGTTAGCATTATCCCCAGATATTTTATGTTGTTTGGGGCTATTGTAAAGGGTGATGTTTCTCTGATTTCTTTCTCAGCCCTTTTATCATCTGTATATAATGTGGCTACTGATTTTTTTTAGTTAATCTTGTATCCTGCCACATTGCTGAAGGTGTTTATCAGCTGTAGGAGTTCTTTGATAGAGCTTTTCAGGTCACTTATATAAACTATCGCATCATCTGCAAATAGTGAAAGCTTGGCCTCTTCCTTTCCAATTTGTATCCCCTTGATCTCCTTTGGTTATCTTATTGCTCTAGCTAGAACTTCAAGTACAATATTGAAGAGGTATGGAGAGAGTGCACAGCCTTGTCTTTTTCCTGGTTTAAGAGTAATTGTGTTGAGTTTCTCTCCATTTAGTTTGATGTTAGCAGGTGGTTTACTGTATATTGATTTTATTATGTTTAAGTATGTTCCTGTTATATATAATCTCTCCAGGACAATTATCATGAAGGGATGTTGGATTTTGTCAAAGGCTTTTTCCACATCAAGTGAGATGATCATTTGGATTTTCCTTTGCATTTGTTTATATGGTGAATAACATTGACAGATTTTCGTATGTTGAATCATCCCTGCATCCCTGGGATGAAGCCTACTTGATCATGGTGGATGATTTTTCTGATGTGTTCTTGGATTCAATTTGCTAATATTTTATTGAGTATTTTTGCATCAATGTTCATAAAGGATATTGGTTTGTAGTTCTCTTAGTTGTGGCTTCATGTGGCTTGGGTACCAAGGTAATTGTAGCCTCGTAAAAAGAGTTTGGCAACGAACCTCCTGCTTCTATTGTGTGAAACACTTTGAGGAGTATTGAAATTAGCTCTTCTTTGAATTTCTGGTAGAATTCTGCCATCTGGGCCTGGGTTTTTTTTTGGGGGGGAGACTTTTGATGACTGCTTCTATTTCATTTCATTAGGGGTTATAGGCCTGTTTAGACTGCTTGTCTGCTCTTGATTTAATTTCATAAGTAATATCTATACAGAAAATTGTCCATTTCCTTTAACTTTTTTAATTTTGTGGAGTACAGATTTTCAAAGTATGTCCTGAAGATTCTCTGGATTTCCTCAGTGTCTGTTGTTATGTCCCCCTTTTCATTCCTGATTTCGTTAATTTGCATGTTCCCTCTTTGCCTTTTGGTTAGTTTGGACAGAGGTTTGTCTATCTTGCTAATTTTCTCCAAGAATCAACCCTTTATTACATTGATTCTTTGTATTTTTTTTTGTTTCCACTTTTTTATTTCAGCCCTCGATTTGATTATTTCCTGGCATCTACTCTTCCAGGGTGAGTTCACTTCTTTTTGTTCTACAGCTTTCATTTGTGCTGTTAATTCTCTAGTGTGACTATTCTCCAGTTTCTTCATATGAGCACTTAGTGCTATGAACTTTCCTCTTAGTACTGCTTTCAATGTGTCCCATACATTTGGGTATTCTGTGTCTTCATTTTCATTGAATTCTAAGAAGTCTTCAATTTCTTTCTTTGCTTCTTCCTTGACCCAGGAATGATTCAATTGAGCGTTGTTCAATTTCCATGAGTTTGTAGAGTTTCTACAATTTGTGTTGTTGAATTTTAACTTTAAAGTATGGTGGTCTGCGACAGTGGGGAGACCAGCATGGGACTGATCTGGACCCCCAAAATGTGAGTGTCAGCGAGAAGGCCTGGGCAACCTATGGGGCCCTGAGCTGTGGATCAGTATCTATCCCTGGTATACAAACAGTCTTCGTATGCCTATAGCACAAAGAGGGATGCTCTCTCAGCCTAGACTCTTAGGGGAGTGCCTGGACCCTACCCAGAGTAAAATGACAGACTCTAGATATCCCCTATGTGGAAGGATTTGGCAATAGGGTGGGAGGGTGGGGGGGAAGGGGAGTGCGGGAGGAGGGGAGGGAGAGGGAACTGGGATTGACATGTAAAACAAGCTATTTAAAATTAAAATAAAAAATGATATAAAAAAAGTATGGTGGTCTGATAAAGTGCATGGAGTTATTCCAATTTTTTGTACCTGTTGAGGTTTGCTATGTTGCCAAGTATGTGGTCGATTTTAGAGAAAGTCCCATGTGGCACTGAGAAGAAGGTATATTCTTTTGTGTTTGGATGGAATGTTATATAGATGTCTGTTAAACCCAATTGTTTCATAACTTCTATAAGTTCCTTTGTCTCTTTGTTCAGTTTCTGTCTGATTGTCCTGTCTAGTCATAAGAGTGGGGTGTTGAAGTCTCCCACTATATGTGTGTGAGGTTTTATGTGAGGTTTGGGTTTAATAATGTGTCTTTTATGAATGTGGATGCCTTTATATTTTGGGCATAGATGTTCAGAACTGAGACTTCATCATGATGGGTTTCCCCTGTGATGTATATGAAATGACCTTATTCATCTCTTTTGATTGTTTTTAGTTTAAAGTCTGTAAAACCCAAGTGGGCCATAACTTCTGTTAGTTCCTTTGTTTCTTTGATAAATTTCTGTCTGGTATTCCTGTCTAGTGGTGAGAGTGGGGTGTTGAAGTCTCCCATTATAATTGTGGGAAGTCCTATGTGTGATCTGAGTTTTAGTAATGCGTCTTTTACAAACATGGGCGCCTTTGTATTTGGGGCATAGATGTTCAGAATTGAGCCTTTATCCTGATGGATTTTTCCTGTAATGAATATGAAATGACCTTCTTCATCTCTTTTGATTGACTTTAGTTAGAAGTCTAATTTGTTTGATACTAGGATAGCTACACCAGCTTGCTTCTTGGATCCATTTGATTGGAAAATCTTATCCCAACTCTTTAATCTGGGGTAATGTCTGTCTTTGAAGATGAAGTGTGTTTCTTGTATACAGCAGAAGGATGGATTCTGCTTCGTTTCCATTCTGTTAGCCTGTGTCTTTTTATAGGCAAATTAAGACCATTAATATTGAGATAGATTAAGGACCACTGAGTGTTAATTCTTGTTTGTTTTTGATTTGTTGGTGGTGGTGGTATTGTTTGTGGATTTACCCACTTTTTCTTTTGGCTTTTGGTAAAGTTGGATTATCTATTGCCTATGTTTTTGTGAGCACAGTTACCTTCCTTAGATTGAAGTTTTCCTTCCAATACTTTCTGTAGGACTGGATTAATGGATATGTATTGTTTAAATCTGATTTTGTCATGGAATATCTTGTTTTCTCTATCTATAGTGATTGAAAGCTTTCCTGGGTATGGTAGTCTGGCATGGCATCTGTGGTCTCTTAGTGTTGGTAGAATATCTATCCAGGACCTTCTGGCTTTCAGAGTTCCCATGGAGAAGTCAGGTGTGATTCTGATAGGTTTGTCTTTATATGTTAGTTGGACTTTTTCCCTTGCTGCTCTAAATATTCTTTCTTTATTCTGTATGTTTGGGGTTTTTTATTATTATTCAGCAAGGGGACTTCCTTTTGTGGTCCACTCTATTTGGTGTTCTGTAGGCTTCTTGTACTTTCATTGGCATGCCTTTCTTTAGGTTGGGAAAGTTTTCTTCAATGATGTTGAATATGTTCTCTGCACCTTTGGGCTGGGTTTCTCCAGCTTCTTCTATACCGATTAGTCTTAGATTTGGCCATTTCACGGTGTCCCATATTTCCTGGATATTTTGTGTTAAGGATTTGTTGGACCTTAGATTTTCTTTGGTCGATGAATCTACTTCTTTTAGTGAATCTTCAATGCCTGAGATTCTCTCTTCTAACTCCTGTATTCTATTGGTTATGCCTGCATCTGTATTTCCTGATCGTTTACTCGCCTTTTCTAATTTGAGCATTCCTTCAGACAGTTTTTTTGTCTCTGTTTCAGCTTTCAAACCTTGCATTGTTTGAATTGTTTCTTGTAATTTTTGGTTTGTATTTTCTTCCATTTCTTTAAAGGTTTTTCTCATTTCTTCTTTTAGTGTCTCTATCATTTTCTGTTTCTCTTCTGTTTTCATCTGTGTTGTGATGTTCAGATCTTGCTGGCGTATAGTCTCCAGACTGTGGTGGTGTCATATTGGTTTTTCTCTCACTGAATTTGTTCTTGTGTTGTCATCTTCCCATCCCTTCTTTCAGTGGTTACAGGTGGAATTTCTTTTTTTCCTGGTGGATATGGGTCCAATGTTCTCTTCTGGTGGGTGTAAGAGGTCCAATTCACTGAAGTGTCTCACTGTGGGTGCAGATGGGTCTGAGGCACTCCCTCTCCCTGTGGGTGGGAGCTCTGCCCTCTGCCCTCTGCCCTCTGCCCTCTGCCCTCTGCCCTCTGCCCTGAGTAGGGGCGGGAGAAGGCTGGCTTTCTCAGCATGCTCCTAGTAGCTCCGTCCTCTTGCTGCAGTCCCCAGTCCAGGATATCCCGGAGCAGGCCAGCAGAAGGAAGTTGGGCGACTACATTTTTTATAGATTGTACAGAATTAGTATTAGTTCTGTGTTTAAGTATTTAAAATGTTTTTGTTAATTCTTTGAGAATTTCATATAGTGCATTTAAATTATAACCTCACCTATAGCCCCTCCCAGGTCCATCCTCCATTCCATATGTACCCATTTTTGTGTCCTCAAATATCTGGTAGAATTATCCGGTGAAATCATCTGAACTTGGTGTTTGGATGCTTATATGCGTATAAACCACATGGGTACTTGTCACTTATTCAGGACAGAAGAGGGCACTGGATACCCTCAGGCTGGAGTCACAGATTGTTATTGTGAGGCATCATGTATGTGCTTAGAGTCACCCAACAAGTACTCTTAACCACTAAACCATCTATCACCCTCTTTACAAATGACACTTAATAATTACCTGGTCTGCTTGGATTTTGTAAGTTGGATGAAGTGTGGCCTTGTTAGAGGAAGTGTATCACTGGAGGTTGACTTTTGGGTTTCAAAAGCCTCTCTCTCTTCCTCCCTCCCTCTCTTCCTCTCTCTCTCTCTCTCTCTCTCTCTCTCTCTCTCTCTCTCTCTCTCTCTCTCTCTCTCTCTCTCCTGCTGCTGCCTGAGGATCAGAATGTAAATCTCTCACCTTCTGTTCTGTTACAGTGCAAGCAAGGCCTGTCTGCTTCTTGCCATAATGAACATGGATTTACACTCTAAAACTGTAAGTAAGATAAAAATGAAATAATTTCTTTTATGAGCTGACTTGGCCATGGTGTCTTTTACAACACTGCAGAAGTAACTAAGGCATGCTCTCATTCTGCACACTTGAGAGAAATCATCTTCAACGAATGTTGCAGCTCAAACTGATTATCTACATGTAGAGGAATGAAAATAGATCCAAATCTATCACCCTGCACAAAATTCAACCACTAATGGTTCAAGGAACTCAACTAAGACCAAATGCCCTACATCTGATAGAAATAAAAATAGATCTCATTAGTATAGAAAAGGACATTCTGAGCAGGGAAGTACAGGAACTAAGACAACACTTAATAAATGAGAAGCTTCTGTACAGTAAAGAACTCAATCATTTGAACAAAACATCAGCCTCCTAGTGGAAAAAGTTTTACCAATTACACATCTTACACAGGGTATCTAGAGACACAAAGAACTGAAAAATAACTGAAAACAAAATCGACCATCAGGAAAGCAACCCAATTAAAATTTTTCCTGCCAGATATTACTGTAGAAAATGTGAGAAATCAAAGGACAAAGGAAAGGAAATATTTTCCTTGCATTTGGTCTTCCTTTACCTTTGGTTTTAGTTCCTGGGGAGTCATGAGCTTTGGGAGATGTTGTGTTGCTGTGTTTCCTCATAGCTTTTATCTGTTTTGCTCTGCACATCTGTGGAGATGCAGGTGTCCTACCTTTCACTCTTCCCTCCTCTTCCTGAGTTTCTCTTGCTCTTTGTGGGACTTCTTGATTAGTTATCTTCACTGGGGCCTATTATCCCCTGTTTACAGGGAACGTTGACTTAAATAAAAGAAACAGTGATTGACAGCCAGTGGAGGAGAGGAGAGGAGAGGAGTACTTGTGGCTTTCTAAGTTCTCACCTAACACAGCTCACCTTCTGTTTAAAAGCCGGTGAGAAAAGAAAACACATTCACCTTCCACCCAGACAACTTATTGCTGATTCCAGGGAGCAGAATTTACTAGTGCCTTCTGTGTTTTACTTGATATGTTACACAATCTGCTGCACTTGTTTGCTGATAGTTGGAGATAGGTAACCACTGACACAAGAAGCAACCAAGATAGCAGCAAGTTTACTGTTAGTGTGCTGGTTTGACATTCAAGATTCCAAATCCTTTGCACTGCCTTTCAAGTCCAAATCATTTAAAACAAGGTCAATAAACTGTTCTCTGAATAAAAATGGCAATTCAAGACCTCATCTTGCTGTTTTTGTAATAAACATTATTTTTTAAATTTTACAGACTGCTGCTGGTTTTACTGCTGAAGTAGAAAGTCTAAAGTTAGCTTAAAAGATATGAAAAAGAATTATTAGTTAAATGTATGTATAGGCAATCTTAATTTGCAATAATTTGCCACATATGTAACTTGTATTCAACTCCTTTTTTTAGAAAAAAGAGGTATTTTAAGATGGTTTGTGTTATTTTGTTTTTCCTTAGACTAAGAAGATTACAGATATTTTGGATGAGTATGGATTTTTGTACGGTTATTGTGGTCTATTCATACTAATAGAAACTTACTTAAAGACATGTCTAACTATTCACATCTTTGCTAACTTTATTAATCATATAAAAACTGTAATATTTTGTAAAAGTACACTATAAAAGGATCAGAAAATGAGGTTCCCATGATTAAAATACCTATTTCACCCTAGCCTGTTTGTGCTCTTATATCCTAGGGAAGATTATAGAACCCCAGGTTTGACCCTGTGTCTGATTCCATGAGCAATACTTGATGCTTAGTGGCCAGTACCTTTTCTCCTCCTTTAGCAAACATTCACATTCATTATTCTCATCAGAGACTCTAAGCATTTCACTAAAAGTTAATAAAGTCAGCTTAACTTTGTACTTGAAAGGACACACACACATACACACACTTATTCTGGATGCAAAATCCTGCATTACCACCTTGATTTGAAGACAATTGTTAACGAAGGTAATGAACATCTGTTGAAGTTTTTATCTAACTTTTTATTGATTTTTTTTCCGTTTTATCCATACATCTCTACTTGCAAGTGTTCGTTACAAATAGTCATTTGTCTGGTTTGAAACCTCTGGTTTCTGCTACACTATTAATGCAGCACCTTCATTAAAACTCCTCTTATCCTGTTGTTGCCCTGTGTCCTGTAGATCCTGCAACTTTGGTTCTTCAGGATCAGGCTCTTCACATGCTTCAGCAGATCACAGATGTGGTGGCTGTTGGGGTGGGCCAATTCATATCCCTGATTTGGGGCCTGGATAGTCGCAGTGTTGGTCTGTCCACCAGCTTCTCTTGTCTCCACCACCAGGGTGAGCTCTCCTGCATTGCCCTGGCCAGTTCACCTCTTGCAGCAATGAGCAAGAGGCTGGGCCAGTTCTGCTGAAGTTCTACACCTTCAGGGCAAGCTTTACTGTCTTGTTCTGGAAAAGCATAGGGGCCACTCTCCCAAGTGCTGCAGCTGATGAGGAGCAGAGACAGCTCTCCCGCTCTCTTTTTTTATTTTATATTCTTTTTTTTTTAGTTTAAATTTAGATTAGAAACAAGGTTGCTTCACAAGTCAGTTCCAGGTCCCTCTCCCTTTCCCTCCCCTCCTCCCATGCCCTCCTCCCAACCCCCCCATTATCCCCTCATTTCCCCAGGGAGTGTGATGCCTGGGAATCAAGAGTTAACCTTTGTCAGGTCAGCAGTTTCTGGGGGTTAAACCAGCCCAGTCTTAATCCCTTTGGTCATCAGTCCTCCCTCTCTGTTACTGGCTTTCTTGAGTTCAGCTCAGTGCTTAGCCGTGGGAGTGTGCCTCTTCTTCCATCAGCCACTGAATGAAGGTTCTGTTTCCCAGACTCTCAGGCCATGGGATTGTAGGCTGGCACTCCCCAGATCTATGTCTAAAATCCATATATGAGAGAGTACATGCCATGTTTCTCTTTTTGTGACTGTGTTACCTCACTCAGAATGGTTTCTTCTAGTGTCATCCATTTGCCTGCAAATATCAGGATTCCATTGTTTTTTTCTGCTGAATAGTACTCCATTGTGTAAATATACCACATTTTCTCTATCCACTCTTCAGTTGAGGGGCATCTAGGTTGCTTCCAAGTTCTGGCTATTACAAATAATGCTGCTATGAACATAGTGGAATAGACATCCTTGTTGTATGAATGGGCATCTTTTGGATATATGCCTAAGAGTGGAATTGCTGGATCTTGTGGTAGACTGATTCCCATTTTTCTGAGGAATCTCCATACTGATTTCCAAAGTGGCTGAACAAGTTGGCACTCCCACCAGCAATGGAGGAGTGTTCCCCTTTCACCACATCCTCTCCAGCATAAATTGTCATTGGTGTTTTTGATTTTAGCCATTCTGACAGGAGTGAGATGGTATCTCAGAGTTGTTTTGATTTGCATTTCCCTAATGGCTAGGGATATTGAGCACTTTCTTAAGTGCCTCTCAAACTAAATGAACAGAAACTCAATGCAAGTGGAAGGCAGAGGCAGCTCTCCTGCCCTCATGACCTCAGGGCCTCTCTCACCTATTTCAGGCATTGCTAGGGAAGCAGAGAATCTTTCCCCCACCTGTGTCTCCAGATGCTAGGGCTCCCATGCTCACATTCCCAGGGTCCTGTGCCCTGTGCTGCCCAGATGAGATGCAGGACCACCTTCCCAATTGTTGCAGCTGGTGAAAGGTTCAGCTCCCTCACTAGCTGGAGGCTATAGGGGGAAGAGCTAGGGCATCTTTCTGTTGTCCCCACCACCACACTGAGGATAAGGAAGGTGGTACTAGAAGTGCCGTTCTCACACATCCAGGGCTGACTCACCCACAGTGCTGTCCATAGGGTCAACTCTACTATGCTGTCCAGGTGAGGCAGAGGGTCTGTTCCGAGTGCTGCATCTGGTGAGGGATTCTGTCAGGTCTTCCACCTGCTGCATGTGGTGAGGGATGATGGGAGACATCTTTCCCTCACCATATGGCAGGTGTGACATGCTCTCCCATTTTCCTTCAGGGTCAGCTCACCCTTGCCCCTGCAAACAGGGTTAGCTCCATTGTGCTGCCCAGGTGAGGTGTCGGACCCTCTCTTTTGAGAGCTTCAGTCAGTAAGGGGCAGGACCAGTTCTCCCTCCTGTTGTAGCCAGTGAGGGGGTGGGGACAACTATGTACAGTCCTTTCTTCTCAGCTTTTGGTGGTATCAGGAGACATGGACATCAAAACAGACCAAGATCACATCAGTGCCGTGAACCCAGACATGGGCCCCAGATGCAGCGCAGGCCCGGAAATCACCATGTCCCTGGGTAGCATCATGCCACCCACATCAGCCCACTCCTCACCACTTCACTGCCTCACATATGCCTCTGTCCAAAGGCCATGAGCCATGCTAGCTCTCTCTCTCCCACACTACACCATACATTTGCTCACCATAATAGTGCCTGTCTGCCATGTCATATGGACCTCGTCCTCATCTGCTCAGATCATCATAGCATGGACAGGACCCTGCTTCCAAGAATTAGAATGGTGCATGGCTGCCTTTATTGATTCTTTGTGGATTTCACATCATGCATCCCAATCCCACTTACCTTCCTGTCCCCTTGCTTCTGCTCTCTGCCCTTGCAACCTCCCCCACAAAACACAATTTAAAAGCAAAACCCCAAAAATCAGAAAGCAAAACAAGTAAGAGAAATAAATTTGAAAAAAAAATCTCAGCATGGAGTCTTTAGTGTGGTCCAGTGAGTCATGGCCCTTGGTAGCAGCTCAGGGCTGATATTGTCTTGGCTCTGGATGGCAAGCAACCTGTTCCTCCCACCCTTGCTTCTTCAGATCTGCCCGTGTCCCCAGCACATGAGTCTTTCTGCCTTTCTCTCCTTCCCTCCCTTCCTCAATCCCTCCACCTCCCCATCTCTCTCCCATTTCACCACCTTGTACTCACTCATCTTAGTGATGCCCAACAGCCTGGTGCCAGAGGTGCCAGGCAGGCTCATGGGTGAACCCCACCACCACCACCCCAGGTCTAGAAACTGAGGACAAAGCTGTACTTTGTCCTCCAGAGTCTACCAGGCCCAGAGTCTGCTAAAGTTTTGGAAAAGATTCTAAATTAAGGTTTATTCTATGAAATTTTGAGACACCAATCAGAGGGTGAAAAACTTTTTAAAATCACGAGAGGAAGGAAACGTGCCTCATTTCAAAGGATAGACTTCTAAATGGTGTGAAGCCACAATGGTCTTACAATTATTAGAAAGTAACTTGAGAGCAGGAATTAAAAACGAGTGTACCCAGCACATGCTCAGGAATATTTCTTCCATGCTATGTTTCATTTACAGACAGAGAACATTTAATTAGCATTATTGTGAAAGATATTTATATCAGTAGTTAAAATTCAGGCTTGGGTTTCAAAACTGAAAGACTACAAACATTTGAAAGTAGAAGGTTTACCTGGTGTGATGGGGTACAAACTGAAACCCAACCAGGTACTCTGTCTAAAGCTTTCCTTTCCTTGCCCTGGTAGATTTTACAATTGACCAAAGGACAAGGTATGTTTAGTTTTTCTATTTTAACTGTCTCTACTTAAAAAATAATCTCTAAAATGAAATTTGAGCAAAATGAAGAGTCAACAAAATCCCTATGACTGCAAGCTTCAGTTTATAATAAAAATGTCTGTCATTCCCTTGGCTGTCATAGGGAAGAAAAACGCTATTCACATAAAATCTGAAAACACTCCCCAACAATAGCTTCAATCCCAGAAACTATTGAATGAAAATGCAATGCAATGTGTTAGTGAGAGCTTTTATATCAATAGAATATTGATTTATCTCTATTAAATCCTTATTCATTTAAGGTCTCCAAACATCACTCTCTATATAAAATGTTCATCTAACATATTATGAACAAAGGTTGACATAATTAATTTCATTATAAATTATGTATGAAAATGATACTTGGGACAGGTGATCAAAACAACCACATTGAATATCCATCCATTAAACTGAACTATGAAACACATGCAGGTCCCCTCAGCTCTTCATGTAATTAAGTACCCTGTCAATTTCTTCATTAATAATTCACTAACTGGCCATTGATTACATGGTGCAACAATGCCATGGGAAGATAGTAGATTTGTTTGTCATATTGTGTAAAATTTAATATTCACTAAAATGGCAAAATTACAAGTTAGTGAAACCTGATTCTTTTGGGGTTTTGTTTTTAAGTAAGATGGAGTTTCATATATACATAGGATGGTCTTGAAGTCATTATATAGATGAGAAAGACCTTGAACTCCTGGTTCTTCTTCCTGTGTCTTCAAATGGGCCAGAATTAGCATCCTGTATCACTGGGTCCAGTTTTAATGATTCTAGGTTTAAAATCAGGTAGGTGCTCTACAAACTGAACTATGTCCCCAATGCTCTTTGTTGTTGTTGCTTTGGTGTTTTGGTGTTTTTTGTTTGTTTATTTTTATTTAACTTTTTACACATGTTTTTTCCAGTTCCCTCTCCCTCCCCGGGTCCCCACTGCTCTTAGTCAGATTTATATGATACTTTTATAATTGTTTATATGTAAATGTAGAGTTTGTACTAAAGCAATATTTTAATACCTCCTACCCCAGAGACAAATCAAGTACTGATCAGTCTTCTGTGGAAAAAAAAAAAACGAAAAACACTTCTTTAGAATAAACTCCTTAGATGTTACACAAATAAGCATGTTATGGATTCTGAATTTTTGTCAAAGAATCATGACTTATTCATCAAGATTATTTAAACAGGAAATCAATTTTCCCCTTGGCTTGGAGTAAGCAATTTGGAAAGGGCATTTGAGAAAGGAAGCAAGTTACACAAGACCAAACTGATTTAAGTCTAGGTATAAACACTTTTAAGGTGAGTCCTTGTGACACAATCCTCGTAAGACCAGAGCACTGGGTACTGAAATTGCAGGTAAGTTAGGAAAAGTAATAGCAGGCTGGAGACATTGTTTTCTTATAGAGTACTTGCCTAGTTTGCATAAGTCCCTGGATTCAACCCTCAGGTTCATGCTCAAAACTAAAATATAAAAACACAAACCACATATACTCTCCCTCCCTCCCTCCCTCCCTCCCCCCCCTCTCTCTCATGCATGCATACCACAGCAGCTTCAGTACCAGTGAATGTTAAAAGGAACAATAACCTTAGTTGTGTGGCTTTCATCAGAAGCAAAGAAATTGCTAATATCTACTGTTCCACTTACCTTATTTCTACAGGTTTGTCAGAAATGTTAAGCTGGAATTTTTTTCTTTTATTTAAATTAGAAACAAGCATGCTTCACATGTCAATCACAGCTCCCTCTCCATCCCCTCCTCCACCAGTCCCCATCAACCCCTCAGCTCTCCACCCCAACCCTCCCTCCCCAGGGAGGGTGAGGCCCTCCATGAGGGGTCTCCAAAGTTTGTCATATCATCCTGTGGAGGGTCTAGGCACTCTCCAATGTGTCTAGGCTGAGAGAGCATCTCTCCTTATGGAATAAGTTCCCCACGTCCATTCCTATGCCAGGGATAAATACTGATCTACTACCTGAGGCCCCATAGATTGCAAAGGAATCCTCACTGACACCCACATTTAGGGGGTCTGGATCAGTCCCATGCTGGCCTCTCAGCCATCAGTCTGGGGTCCATGAGCTCCCCCTTGTTCAGTTCAGCTGTCTCTGTGGTTTTCACCAGCCTGGTCTTGCCCCCTCTGCTCATCACTCCTCCCTTTCTGCAACTGGATTCCAGGAGTTCAGTTCAGTGAGTGTTTAGCTGTGGGGGTCTGCTTTGCTTCCATCAGCTACTGGATGAAGGCTCCAGGATAGCGTATAAGGTAGTCATCAATCTCATTATCGGGGGAAGGCATTTAAGGTGGCCTCTCCACTATTGCTTAGATTGCCAGTTGGTGTCATCCTTGTAGCTCTCTAGAAGTCTCACTGGTGACAGATCTCTCCTCAAACCTCTTGTAGAGTGCAGCCTGTCCTGCCAATCGCCTGGGCCCTGCCACGGTTGCAGTCCCCCAAATAACTCACAGGATGATATATTAATTATGAAGCTGTTGGCCATTTGCCTGGTTTCTTACTGGCTATCTCTGACTTAAGTATTTACCTCATAATTGTTAATCTAAGTATTTTCTCTTACCACAGAAAGGGGTCCAGACCTCTTATTCCTATGGCGGCTACATCATGACTGACTCTACCTCTCTTTCCTAGAATCCTCCTTGACTCCTAGTCCCACCTATCTTGCTTCCATATTGGCCAACAGTGCTTTATTGATCTTTACACAGGACTTCCCCTTCACCCTCTATTATGGTATCTCTCATGCTGCTCTCCTCTATTCTTAACCCAACTCAACCTTCCTGCTCCCCCATATCCTCCTTTCCCCTCATCTTCTCCCCCTCTCTTTCTCTCCACTCCCTCTCCCCACCCCTATGCTACCAATCCACTCAGGAGATCCTGTCCCGTTCCCTTTTTCTGAGGTACCATGCATATCTCTCTTAGGGTCCTCCCTGTTTCCCAGACTCTCTGGCAGTGGGATTGTAGACTACCAATTCCCTGTTCCAGTCTAAAAATCCATATATGAGTGAGTACATACCATGTGTGTCTTTTTGTGACTGGGTTACCTCACTCAGGAAGGTTTCTTCTAGTGCCATCCATTTGCCTGTAAATTTCAAGATTCCATTGGTTTATTCTGCTGAGTAGTACTTCATTGTGTAAACGTACCACATTTTCTCTATCCACTCTTTGGTTGAGGGACATCTAGGTTGCTTCCAGGTTCTGGCTATTACAAATAATGCTGCTATGGGTATCTGACTCTGCTTCCATCAGTCACTGGATGAAGGTTCTAGGATGGCATATAGGGTAGCCATCAACCTTATCATCAAGGAGGGGTTATTAATGTAGTCTCTCCACTATTGCTTAGTTTGCCAGTTGGTGTTATCCTTGTAGATATCTGGAGATCTCACTATTGTCAGCTCTCCCCTCAAGCCTATAATGACTCCATCTATTATGGTTTCTCTCTTCTGTCTCTCCTCTATTCTTACCTCGACTCAACCTTCCTACTCCCCATGCTTTCTTCCCTCCTCTTATCCCCCTCTCTTTTTCCTGGTTCCCTCTCCACTCCCCTGATGTTCCCAATCTGCTCAGGAGATCTTGCCTCATTACACTTCTCTGGGGTATCTTTCATCTCTCTTGGTAACCTCCTGGTTTCCCAGACTCACTGACACTGGGATTGTAGGCTGACACTCCCCTGATTCATATCTAAAAATCTGTATATGAGTGAGTACATACCATGTCTGTCTTTTTGTGTCTGAGTTACCTGGCTGAAATAATATCCCTCTGTAGAGGTGAGCTCACAATAAAAGGAAGCAAAAGAAAAAGTGAGCTCTTTTTTTAGAAGCCTGCCATGCTTCTGATCTCCCAGCTTGTATGTAAGTTCTTTCTCAGGTAAATAAATATATTATATTCCATATTGCATTGACCTCCCTTATTCCTCCATAGGGAATGGAATCACAAAGTTCATTTTTGCACCAGGGATAAACACTGGTTTCACTGTTAGAGGTCCCATAGACTGCCCCGATCTCCTAGCTGGCACCCACATTCAGAGGGCTTGGTTCGGTCCAATGCTGGTTCCCCAGCTTTATGACTGAGATCCCTGTTCTCTCAGTAGGTCAGGGCAGCTCTTTTTGCAGGTTTCTCCATCACAATCTTTACTCCTTTGCTCATTTCCCCTCCCTCTCAACAACTGGATTCCAGGAATATGGCTCCATGCTTAGCTGTGAGTATCTGCTTCTGCTTCCTTCAGCTACTAAACGAAGGCTCTAGGATGGCAATTAAGGTAGTCATCCATCTCACTATAGGGGAAGGGCATCAAAGGTGGCCTCTACACTACTGCCTAGATTCTTAGTTTGTGTCATCTTTGTGGATCTCTGAACATTTGCCTAGTGCCAGATTTCTCTTTAAATCTATGCTAGTTCCCTCTATTAAGGTATTTCTTTTCTTGCTCTCCTCTGTTCCTCCCCTGATTCCATCTTACTGATCCCTCTTGTTCTCCTCCCCCTCCTCTTTTGAACATAATATTTTCTAAGCTTATCAGTATTTGGCAGACATGTAATAGAATCAATAAAATTAGAAAACTATTTTATTTACACAATTTTTATTTTAAAAACTTATTGTATTTAATATCTAATGATTACAAAAGTATTCATCTTATAGACTTTTTAATATTTATAGTATGTTCTTATGAGTAATCTTGCCAAACTAGCAATGTCTTATGTTCACATTTTTAGTTTATTTGAAATCATTTAAAAAGGCATACTTTTTTTATTTTTTGAAATTACAATATATTTACAATATTTTGCATTTCCCTTTTCTAACTTTAAAAATAATTTGGGTACACATGAAACAAAATACTGCATGTTGTTGATTACCAAGTTTCTAACATTATTGATACCATAGCTTCTTTCTACAAACAATTTCTAAAATATATAGTTTTAAATTGAGTTCTTAATTGGTCTAAATAATAAAATCCTGAGTCAGATAGAGAGGAAAATGCTGAGAGATCAGAAAGAAGAAGGAGCAAGCCAAAGCCACTTTTACCTCATTAGTTTCCCAGCAGAAAAGAGAATGAGTTTCCGTTTCTTCCCGTTTATATTCTCTCTTCCCAGCCATCCAACTTCCTGTCTCTGCCCAGCCATCTCACTTCCGTTTTCTGTCAGGCCATCTCACTTTCTGTCTGTCTGTACACACCTCCATATTTCTATGGTTATCTAGTGGAACGCTCC
This sequence comes from Mesocricetus auratus, assembly GCF_017639785.1. NCBI lineage: Eukaryota > Metazoa > Chordata > Mammalia > Rodentia > Cricetidae > Mesocricetus > Mesocricetus auratus. The sequence goes on from NW_024429194.1 coordinate 61,387,794, forward strand.
ATCCTCTGATCTTCAGACAAGCTTTATTTATCAAATAACTACACTGGATGATTATTTCATAGTTTAATCTACGATTAAATACAAAACCAACAAGTGCATTATGGACATGGAGTAAATGAAAATACATTGTTAAAAGGAAATATTCAAATAGGTAAGAAATAAACAAAACTACTCTCAAGGATGTACCACTTTTTCAAGAAACATTGATTATTGATAAAAACAATGGATAAGGCAGGGTCTTAAGGAGATTGTGTGTTTACTTTCAATATATCTGTATCTTATTTAACATATTTAAATTTTTCATCAGACAATATCTACTATGAAACAATGAGTGGTTTAGAATAGCATATTAGATATTCATTAAATATTCACAGTGGGGCATGGAAACATACAGAAGTTTAAAAGTGTGACTTCTCCGTCAAGAAGCAGAGTCCTGACAACATTAAAGGAAGTCCCTCCTGGGTATGAGCAACAGACAGGAGCCCAGCTCAGAGGCTTCTGTTAAGGTGGAAACTGAGATAACTTGTTTGCATCCCAAGTAGTAAGTTTGGGAATGACATAGACAATTTTAAACTCTCAATTGAAGTGAAGCAGATGATTGTCAGAAGCTGTTTGATATGAGGAGGGGGAAGACAGAGATTTAAGAAGACAGAAAAGAAAATTTCTAAATTATCCCAAATGAGAAATAGCAATAACCTAAACTGTAGTCATGGAGGAAGGTTCAGGATGAATAGTGAGGGACTTACCTGCTGTGTCTCATGAATTTTGGTAACCAATGTGGATATTTTAAACAGGTTGCTGGATAGTCATGTGAAATTCAGGACTGGAAATGAAGACTTGAACATTTTCTGAACATTGCATAGTAATTAAAGTCATTTAATTAAAAGCAAACAAATTCTCTGTGGCAGAGCATTCAAGAGTTAAGGAAAATAAAAGCAGAGAAGAACCACAAGAAATGTTAATTAATTGCATGAGCTAAGTAAATGATACTGCTTAAAACAAGAGAAACTGAGTAGAGAAAGGCATTTGGAATAGAGGTATCAAGAATCCACGAAGAAGATAATAACACACACAATATCCCAGGAACAACCTACATTTGTGTGCATGCATATGCACATGTGTGTATGTGTGCATGTGCTTGCACATGGAGACCAAAGGAGGACCTCCAATATCTTTCTTAAAAATGTGTGTGCTGTTTGTTCATTTGTTTGAATGATTGTTAGTTTGAGACAGGGTTTCTCATAGACATAGAGTTCACCAAGTAAGATGCATTTGGTTGGTCAGCAAGCCCCAGGTATTCTACTGTCACCACCTCTCAAAGGCTGGCCTTCTAAGAATGCACCACTCTGCCCAGTTGTTTTATGTGCATCCTGTGATGAGTTCCATGTCTTCCTACTTGCACTGCAATCACTTGCACTTGCACAGTGACCTATCTTCCTAATTCCAGAGACCTACATCATAACAAAACCAGTGGCTAGAACTATCCATTGCTAGATGAAATTACATACTCCAATTAAACACCTACACATCTACACATCTTATGACTTCTCTCTAAATACAGTAGAATTGCGGGCACAGCTGAAATCCTAAGTGAATATTTATTGTTGACATGAGCATGGCTATGGCAAGGACCTCGTCAGGCTTAGGGGAATGGCAAGGCCTTTCCCTGGTCCCAGTTTGGATGTTGACAGTAGGTGAAGAAATTATCAGATACAGCTTCCTCTACTCTGATGACTGAAGTCTGAGACTCGGCTCTCCTACAGAGATCTCTTAATGAAATTAACTAACCTTCCTCCTTTCAGCTGTATCTAAGAAACACACTGCTTTCCTGAGCTGCTAGCAGATCTCCATCCAAGCTCACATCCCATCTGATCACAGCTTTTCTGTCTATGTGTCTGTTGTTTCATCATTTCCCCTGCCCCTGTAGGTCAATCCAAAAGTTGTGCAAGTCAAGCAATAGGCTAAGGGGTCACTTGGATTTCCTGTATGCTTTAATCGAGAAGGAAATCCCTCCCATAGACAGTGTTTAGAATTAACAAAATCAACTAATTAAATCTAATTAAGTCGAACTGTATGAGATAATTAACAAAATTAATTTTTATTTTAAATTGTTCCAAAGGGATTCAGTATGTATATATTTGAAAAGAAATCTTCAATGAAGAATTGACATAAGAAACAAACATGCAAACTTAACTGAACGTGATTTCCTGCTATTTTCCTCATTGTTTTGGGGATTTCAATTTGAAAGGTAAAGCATGCATTCTCATCTTCATACTGTAAGATACCCACTGCCATTGTGTTTCATGAAGTTAATACTATGACTGCCCAACTGTGGCTGTGGTTGCTAGGATACTCTTTTTCCCATCTTCTGTTGTTTGAAAAAGAGTTCACTGTGAACAACCATAATTAAGGACTACAGAATTACTTTATTCTATTCTATTTTATTGAAGGATAAGAACTGAAGTAATTTATTTAGACTTTATACAGATATTTTCACTTTTCTTCTTATTTATTTGTTAAGTCACTTAGCTCAATAAAGACTCAGATAATCTATGCTTATATTTTAACTCAGTTTTAATTTATTTATATTTTTCTCAAGTTGTCTTAGCCTTGGCTGTTAGAAATTTCTAATTCTGGCTCATCTGTCTGGTTCATATACTATCCATCCTTCTTTGGTGGCTATCTCTTCTCTTCTCTTTTTACTTTTGTTTTTTCCCTTTCTTTCTCTTCACTCCCTCCCCCACTTCCCTCCTTTCTTCCTTTATTCTTTACTTCCCTCTTTCTTTTCCTTCTTTCTCTTCAAATACCCTATTACAACCTGTAGTAGGTTCATCTCTGTTCACTTTCCCATCCCAGATAAGACAGCAATTCCAGCGGGTCAGTAAGAGCACAGACCCCTCAGGAGACAGTTTCAGAGAACTCCTGCTTTGTAATTGCATGTGACCAACCACTTGTGTAGCAAAAGCCTATCGACTGTAATTGTTATTGCATGTGACCAATCACTTATGTAATAAAAGGCTATTGGCTGTAATAGCTTAGTGTCAAGGACCGTGAGAGATACAGCAGGATAACTAGTATTCACCAGGCTGGCCTTACAGATGAGTGATACTCTGTTAGGGAGCCCCACCTGGCAAGGCGGTGGAGTTATTGCCTGTGGAAATCAGTTGCTCCTGTCTGTAGTTTCTCTCATGAGTCACTTTATCTCCTCCCTAAGAGTTTCATTTATCCCCTAAGAATAGCTTTGGGTGTTTTCCACTGCTTGTGTGTATTTATCTCATGGAAACATTCCATCTACGGGGCACATATATCTGTGGGAAGTCAGGAGGATGATTTCTCATTTGGCTGTGTAATCTTGATATATAGAATATATACTGGGTGCCTTGAATTCTTGAAGAGACACCAGAGAAAGGAAGTCCTCACTCTGTCATCAGCAGAAACCAGTGCTTCACCGCCTGGAAGCAGCAGCCTCCGGATTTTACACTACACAGCCATAGTTTTTTCCTTTTGGTCTGGCCACCTTAGATGTTATCTTTAGTGCTGAGAGGTCCCCTTTAATCAGCTAACATTTGGCTAAAATACTGCATGCTTCCTTCCAGTTTACTCCGGTTGCCATGACTACTCTGATGGTGTTTTCCAGAGCTGGTTCAGCGAGTTCCAGAGAGCACCAGGAGAGAGTGCTGCCCTGAGTCCTTCCCCCTTTCACATTTATTGATTACAAACTTTCAGCGTATCACCTAACCACTCTCAGAAAAGTAGTTTAGTGCATGAAAACCCACTTTTTCTCATCTTAGAATTCTATACTGATTTAAAGCTCCCTCCTTAATTAATCTTCCCAGTATCTACCAAGGAGTCTCACAGCTGTGACCCTTCTGAGACATAAGTAAGACAAGTGCCCATTTTATCAACCTCATCTGTCTTCTTGGCCCCAAGAAAAGCATGCTGGCATCCTTGGTATTGCCAGAGAATTGCTAATTGTGTCTATATGTGTATATAAACTGGAAGCCTTGTGGGATGAGAGAATTTTGGAAGAATAAAGACACAGGAAGAAGATGTATATGAATTAATTCATTCTTTTAGCCCTCAGACCTAGGCCCTTCGCTTATTGTGCCCTCTCTTTTGAACCCTGAGTCTGGTCCTTAAAAATCCCTCAGCAGGTTAGTACATTGCCTCAGATTGGACAGTGAGCACTCAAACCACCAGAGTCTCTATGCAGAAGAAGCACATTAAAGGAGATGTGGAGATTGCAGACCTGTCCTCAGGACAGCTGCCTGCTACTCACCCTACTTCAGAATTCAGTATTCTGATTTCTGGGACTACACAAATGCATGGTGTGTCATGCTTCTTATTTAGAAGTGCAGTGTTCCAGATAGGCTGGCTACCAGGTCATGACTGCATTTTCTCCTACAACCAACCTCCATTTACTGCATTATACAGTCTCAGTCTACATATGCTGATCAGTGTCAGAATTCTGTTTTTTATTTCATTTTTATGTATATATATGTTTTGCCTGCAGGTGTGTCTGTGCACCACATACGTGTCTGGACCCCCCAGAGAGTAGAATAAGGTATTGAAACCACTAGAATTTGGAGTGATAGACAGTTGTGAGCCACTATGTCAGTGCCGGAATCAAACCCAGGTTATTTGGAAGAACATTCAATGCTGTGAGCTGCTAAGACATCACTCCAGTCCAGAACAAGAATATAGTATAGCTTCATTTTAACTATATACATTTTATATACATGCATTTATATATTTTTAAATTTTGAGTGAATACAAAATTACTTGTATTACTTCTTCAAACATCCAGTATTAGAACACCTACTGGTAAATAATTCATTTTTAAACTTTATTATATACTTGATTTTAAATATTCCAGTACATTTTTCTTCATTAATTTCAGTAATGTAGTTTTAAATGTTTTTATTCTTCTAAATCAATTAATGATAATATTCATTATGTCTAGAGTCTTCTAATAGGATATATATGGAATATGTGTGGGATAAATACATATTTTATGTGGTATGTTATATATAAGTTTCTTCCATCAGGTCTAATGATTGAACCTTGAACTTCATACATACAAGGTTGCCACACCATCTCTGAGCAATAATGTCAGTCCCCTAGAGCAACTTCTAATTTGCACATATTAAGATTCATTATTTGTGAAAAAGTTCAATGAGTGTTTACCAATGCATGCTGTCAAATGTTTAATATAGCTAACCTTTTTTATAAACCTCTGAAACCTTAGCCACCAGTGAACTTTTACATACATCAATAATTTCTGGTAGTCAACATGCCCTAACTAAGGTCCCAAAACATTTATCCTTTTCACAGTAAATTTTTTTGCATAAAATGCATTTAGTTTATTTCCATGTCTTGTGTGACTTCATAAGTTATTTTTGTTGCTGAGTAATATTCAATTGTATGAATGAACTAATATATTTTGTTACTGAAAGACAGTTTATTGATTCCAAGATTGATGCTTATAAATAAATCTATTATGCAGTTTTGCATGTCGATGTTATATCCACAGCCATTTTTGAAACATTCACATATGTATGTTGGTCATATCCTTTTCCCATTTCCTCTCTCTAGCTGCCCACACCAATAGATTTTCCAACTCCCAATTCCATGTACACTTTATTTTAAATTCTTGTCAACAACTAGTCCAATATTGTTACCCATATGTGCATGGGCAACAAACTAATGGTTGACTCCCAATCAAAGAAAAGTGACTCTCGAGCTCTCATGAGCTGCCCTTATCTCCTCAGCTGAGGTGGGCATTAAGAGGTCCTTCCTTCTCCATACTGAAAGTTTTAACTCTCTGGATTTTATGCAGATCTTGTACAGGTAACCAAGAGATGCTGTGTGACTTCATGTTTAAGAGACATGTCTTGGTCAGAGGCTAGCCTTTCATAGCATTCCTCACCATAAATTGTCAAATATATTGGTCAAATAATTGCTGAATTAGGGAAGATTATGTTGGGCTTTGTAAGGAAAAAATCAAAATGTCTTTCAAACTGCCTGTGTCATTTTACATTTCTTTTATTAATAAAAGCAAAAAGTTTTTGGTGGTAGTCTTTTTTCTCAATATATGTTTTTATTTAAATTAGAAACATGCATGCTTCCCATGTCAGTCCCAGCTCCCTCTCCCACCCCTCCTTTCTTGTCCCTCTACCAGCCCCCCCAGCCCACTACCCAATTCCCCACATCATTCCCCAGGGAGGGTGAGGCCCTCCTTGGGGGGATCTCCAGAGTCTGTCATTTCATCCAGGGCAGGACCTAGGCTCTTCCCCATTTGTCCAGGCTGAGAGAGCATCCCTCCATTTGGAATGGGCTCCCAAAGTTCATTCTTACGCCATGGTAAACACTGATCTACTACCCAATGACCCAGAGATTTCTGAGGCCTCCTCACTGACACTACATTCATGGAGTCCCCTGTTGACCTCTCAGTCATCAGTATGGGGTTCAAGAGCTCCCCCTTGTCTGGTCAGATGTCTTTGTGCATTTCACCAGCATGGTCTTGACCTCTTTGCTCGTCACTCCTCCATCTCTGTCACTGGGTTCCAAGAGTTCAGTTCAGTGTTTAGCTGTGGTTATCTGTCTCTGCTTCCATCACATTTCATGTACTTAGATTCCACTTACAGATCCTTTTGGTGAGATGCTATGCTTGTACAACTATTTCTTAGTTACCTTTTCTTTGTTATAAAATTTGAGGCTTCTTGGCATATATTTTATACAAATCTTTCATCTGATGTGGGCTGAAAACACATTCATTAAGTCCATGGCTTGTCTTTTGGGTTTTACCAATACTGTGAGAATAGAAATTTTATCATTAATGTTTTCCATATACAAGCTTATGTTACTTGTATTCTATGAAATATTCATCAAAATAAAAGGGATGTGGATATCCTTATATATTTTCTCTAGGAGTCTAAGAGTCTCACATTCTACATTATACTTATGGTCTCTTTTAAGATATTTGTAACTCCTGTGTCATGTTCAGGTTTATTTTTCTTATAAAGACATGATGAATAACTTCCATAATTCTTGCATCCTGAAGTTGTATGTAAATTAGGTGCTGAGATAGAAATTTAGTGAAGGTAAGAGACAGCTACATAGTTAAATCCTTTAGGTTATTTATAAAAGGATAGACTATAAATAGCTATGTTTGGTTTTTAATCAAAAAAGAATAAGTATATAACAAAGAGTAAATGTTGAAGAAGGGAAAATATAGTGGATTCTGAAATGTAACAATCAGGGAGAGATAAAATACTGTTTCTCTAGGAAACAACGAGGAGCCCAGGAGAAAAACACATGGTCCCCAAAGAAGGGGAAAGGGACAAGAACTCCTGAACAAATCGGGAGCACAGGGGGAGAGAGGAGGGAGGTAGGAAAAAGAGAAGGGGAGAAGAGGAGGGAGGAGGAGAACAAGAGGGATCAGGAAGACTGAAGCAGGGGATGAATAGAGGAGAGCAAGAAAGGAAATACCCTGGCAGAGGGAGCCAGTATAGGAGAGGTCTCGCACTAGAAAAATGTTCAGGGATCCACGGGGATGACCCCAACTAAGAATCTAGGCAGTAGTGGAGAGGCCACCTTTGATGCCCTTGCCCTATAAAGAGATTGATGACTACCTTTGTTGCCATCCTAGAGTCTTCATCCAGTTGCCGATCGAAGCAGAAGCAGGCACACACAGTTAAACACTTAGTCATACTCCTGAAATTCAGTTGTAGAGATGGAGGAGTGATGAGCAAAGGAACCAACATGGTGCTGGTGAAACTCACAGAAACAGTTGACCTGACCTAGTGATCCCACAGAAACCCTAGTTGTAAAGCTGGGGTACCAGCATTGGACTGAACCAAGCCCTCTGAATGTGTGTGCTGGCAGTCTATGGGACCTCTAACAGTGGAGCCAGTGTTTATCTGTAGTGTACAAATGGACTTTGGGAGCCCATTCCCTATGGAGAGATACTATTTCAGCCCAGATACACGGAGGAGGGCCTAGGCCCTCCACGAAATGATGTGACAGACTTTGATGACCCCCCATGGAAGGCTCCACTATCATTGGGGAGTGGGTGGGAGTGGGTTTGGAGGTTGGTGAGGGACATGGGAAGATGGGAGTGAATAGGGGCATTGATATGTAAAATAAAATTGTTTTTCTAAATTTAAAAATATCCAAACAACTTTAAAAAAGTACTTTTTCTAAGTGCACACATATAGGCATATATATGGGTGTGCGTATATATATACATATATGTATACATATAGTGTAATATACACACATATATATGTATGTGTGTGCATACATATATGTACATGTATATGTATATATCTCTAAATTATAATTCAGTCTTTCTGAAAAATGGAAAAATGACCATTTATTTAATTTTCCAAATGCTCATTTCTATTTGTTTATCTCTTTCCTCATTCTCATTGTGTTACCTGCTAACTTATAATTTTCATGTTGATGTTAGATGCCTCCACTGAGGAACAAATCAAGATGCTTTAGATTTTATTCTCTCATATTTTTGAATATCATATGTTGAGCATGAGGTTGTTATCATAGAAATAATGCTCCAACATATAGGTTACTTGAGCCATAATGAAATAGTTCAGAAGAAACTCCTTAACAGGCAGGTGAGTAGTCATTTTAAATGTCACATTCTCAGTATCTACAGCTGTTAAGTATTGCTTAACTTTATGTCTTTTCAGTATTTATGCTTCTCTTTTGGTAGCGTGAATAGTATCTTCCAATACTAAAGATAATAGGGCATAGACACGAAGGTCCTATGCCGGTACCAGCTTGATCTCTCCATGTTCAATGAGTTGTGTAGGTATTCTCTTCAGCAAAGGAGCCTTGATGTTAGTTTGTGGAGAGTAACCTATTTTCTTAGGGATATATTGTTTATGATCTAAAACTTGCCTGAAGATCAGAATGCAATACTAGCCACAACCATAGAGGCAGTGGTGGTATACACCTTTAATCCTAGCAGCCACACTAGTTAGCCATAGAGGTTGGGTGGTGGTGGTGTATGCCTTTAATCACAGCACTTGAGAGATACATAAGACAAGAGCTCAGGGTCTCATGCAATATTCAGTTTCCATTCAGGGTGAGGAGAGGATCACCCTAGCATTGGTAGAGGTAAGAACTCTCTAGTGGTTGGCTGCTTTGCTCTTTTTATCTTAAGCTTGAACCATAATATCTGTCTCTGAGTTTTTATTATTTGTACTACAGTCTTAGCAACAGCCTGGGTTTGGGAGGGTTTCTATAGGACCCCTTTGGCCAAGAACTCAATTGGATATAATCCAATCCTAATACTGGAAGCTTGGTTTGGTGACAAGAGATGTCCAGTTGGAACTCCATCCCCCCCATTACTTGATGACTTCATTAGGATCACCTTCCTAATTTTAGGCTTCCACACCTGTAGGCTTCCTTACCACCCTTCAAATGCCCCTCAGTTTTAGCTATCTCTCCTCACATTTCCTCTCTCAATCCCATATCCCCTCTCTCTTCCCACCTGATCATCTAGTTCCAGTCCCCCCTCACTGAGTCCACCCATGAAAGCTCTTCTATTTACCCCTACTGGGGAGTTGCAGAAATCCATCCACAAACCCTTTAATCTACAATACTGTCCTTTGGGCAAAATATGGTAGGGCAACAGTAGCACAACTCTTGTGTTAATAACTAATCGATGTTTGATTTGACTTAAGGCCCACTCCATGAGATAGAACCCATACTTGACACTGCTTGGGTGACCAAGAATCAGAGACTAGATAACCTAGAGACCCAGGTTAAAAACAAATGCCATCAATCTTTCAAAAATAGTGATAAAATTCATCCTAATGATATTCTGTTATATTCATAGGTCAGTGCCTTATTCAGTGATCATCAGAGAAGCTTCATCCTGCAGCAGATGGGAAAAAAATACAGAGACCCACAGCTGGACAATGCAGCAGAAAGACAGGGGGAGAGGGAGGGGGAGAGACAGAGAGGGAGGGAGGGAGGGATGGAGGGAGGGACAGAGAGAGAGAGAGAGAGAGAGAGAGAGAGAGAGAGAGAGAGAGAGAGAGAGAGAGAAACCTTGGAACACACAGCTCTAAATGAGATGTCTCCACTAAATTTCTCCCCTCAAACTGTTTAAGAGCCAGGAGAGAGCGAGGAAACCAGGACAAGGCCTTGTACATCAGCTGAGCAGAGCTCATAAGAACTCACAGAGACTAAAGCAGCAAGCACAGGACCAACACAGATCTGTAACAGGTTCTCTGAGCATGTTTTATAGCTTTCAGTGTAGTATTTTTGTTGGACTCCCGAGTCTCTCATTATTGTTTCTGCTCTTAGGACTCTTCCTTTGTCGGTTTGCCCCTTCCAACTCCAATGTGATGGTTTTTGTTTTATCTTATTATACTTTATTTTGTTGTGCTCTACTAGAGGGCTGTTCTTTTCTAATGAGAGACAGAAAGGGAGTGGATCTACATGAGAGGGGAAGTGAAGAGGAACTAGAAGGAGTAGAATGGAGGGAACCGTAATCAGGATATATTGTATGAGAAAAAGATCTATTTTTCAATAAAAGGAGAAGAAGATTGTGTCATTTTGAAAGTAGCTGGAGTTTTTTCACACATTAAAATATTTTATTGGAAAGAATATTGTAAACTCAGCCTGTAACTAACGTAACTCCTATAATCCTAATAGACTTTCTCTAAAATTTACACAACTGGATTTAGAGGGAATGAACTGAGAGCTACAATTTCACCTGGTCAATATGTATTGAATGACTACTTTTTGACAGGTATGATAACAAAAACTGGGACTCCAGAATTCATTCTGATAGAGTCTAACTTTATACTGTACAGTTTGATAAAGTCAATATTTTAGTAAGTTGAATATTGGCAATAGTTTTGAAAGTGTAAAAGAAGCAAATTACTTTTTCAAATTCATCTGGATTTCTCATTTTGATATTTATCCTAAAAGATGAGTTAGTCATGTGAAAAAATAAGGGGTTGGAGAGATGGCTTAGTAGTGAAGAGCAGTTACTGCTCTTGATGATAATCTGAGCTTGGGTTCCAGAAGGCCTGATGTCCTTTTTGCCTCCATAGGCACCAGGCATGCACATTGTGTGCACAGATACAGTCAGGCAAAACCCATAGACATAAAATAAAAATAAATAAATCTTTAAATAGATAACTGAGTTAAAGAATTCTACCCTAGTATCTTTTCTTTAATCCCTGTCTCTTGTCTTAGTTCAGTGCTTGCTCTTATCATGTAGAACACGGTGGTGCTGCTATAGATCTCAATTTGCTCTCTGATTTGTGAGTCTCCCTTATAGCATCCATCCTATCTCATGGGTTTTGATTTGAAGTCAACAGAAATAGATGGTTGTTTTAACAGGTCACATATCTCAGAGGACCATTAGTCACCAACATTATAGAAATTGTCTAAACTATTTCTAATTAGAAATGATGACTCTCCTTTTAGCTTCACTCAATTGCTTTTAATAGAAATTCCTAAGAATCCTAAAATGGTTGATGTTAATTTATATTCCAAAGATATTTATGTTCCAAATTTTATTTGAAAGCATTTTAGTAGACAACTAAAATAAGGAGCAAACAAAAACAGCCATAAGGACATCAAATAAAAATTACCTACAATGCTTAAATCAGTTACTAAATGCTAAATGGGTTACTAACTCATTTTGTGGTGTCTTCACAAACTTCTTACATTATATTTATTGATACAGAATTCAAATGATAATTTGGAAATATTAAGAAGAAAAGAAAGCAAGAAAATAAAAAGATAAGAAGAAAATGATACATAAAGAATAACAACAGTAATATAATTGCCACCTATAGCTTTCCCAGGAGTTTTATTGAGTAATAAAAATACTATGATTAAAAACAGGTAAATATAGGAGATAATAATTATACTGAATATGGCCTGTGTCATATGCAAAGTAGCCAAAATCCAAGGATTATTTGTTAAATGTGTAGCTCGATAAAATAATGTACCTGGAAATAGTTTCTAACTCCTGATTGGCCCCTCCAAAGTAGTTTCCTCTTGTCTTTTTTTAACATAACTACTTTATTAATTCTGTGGGAATTTCATATCATGCACCCCAATTCTGTTCTCTTCTTAGTACCCCATATCTACCCTTACCCCTGTAGTGTCCTCCACAAAAGAAAAATTTTAAGAATTCAAAATTAGACCAAACAAACTTACTAAATAAAAACAAAAAACAAAACAAACAACAACAACAAAAAAAACCCTCTTCACTCCTCTGTCTTTCCCACCTCTCAAACACCTCTTCATTTGCCATAGCGGCATTGGAAGCCATGGTATATCACATGGAATACCCTTTTGTCCAATCACCTTTACTTGCACATGTTCATTGCAATGAGTCGTTGGTCTGACTCAAGGCTTCTGATTTCTGATACTCTATCATCAATCACGGGGTACTCCCCAAAACTCTTCTTGGATATCCCATAGCACTCCCCATGAGTCACGGAGATCATGCAGGTAACATTCCATTGGACTAGTCCCTTTATAAGCTCCAGCAGGTCGTAGATATGGTAGATGTTAGGATGGACCAAGCTAAGGTCCAGCTATGGGCCTGAGTGATAGCTGAGCTGATCAGTCCAGGCTACTGGGGCTGCCTCCCTCAGTAAGGGGAAGAGCCAGCTCCACTACCCCCATGCCATCAGGACCAGTTATTCCTCACCTGTGGTGAGGGGTGGGGCCATCTCATCCTTTCAACAACAAAAATAGAAATATGAAAAAGAAAGAAACAAAAAAGAAAAGCAAAGACAGACAGAAAGAAAGAAAGAAAGAAGGAAGGAAAGAAAGAAAGAGAAAAGAGAGAAATAGAGAAAGAAAGAGAAGACCTGAAGGTAAATATCAAAGTAGTCAGTATTCTGCTCATTCTTCTACAAAGAAAAAGAAACAAAAGTTTATCGTCACCCACTGAAAGTAATCATAATTATTAAATAATTTGCACCATAAAAATACAACTCATGTGCATGTTAAATTTTTAGTTGGAGGAGTATGTCACCAAATATGATCTATAAATGCATCTCAAAGACAAATAAATTAGTAAGAATATAAAAATTTTGTAGCACAATCATATGAATTGTCTCCTTTTCAGGGAAGATTTAGATTATCATGCCTGTCAAAGGCAGGCAATGAAGAAAGCCTTTGAATACATGATTATTTATAAGCTCTTAGAGCTTTTACCTAAACAGAACCAGTTTCTATGGAAACAGGAATTATCTGTTCAAGTTTGATCTTTCCTTTGCATAGTTAGATTTGACAGCTAAGTGAGCAATGCTTTAGAAGGCATATATAACCCAGAGAAGCCCACAGAAAAATAACAAAGTTGAAAGAAATTGAAAATGCTAAGCTTAAAAATTGTAGCCAAAGTTTTTCTTCTTTCAAGTGAGACTTCCATTGCTTGATAGGAATAGAATCATTTTAAGGCATTGTCATTATAGAATAGTATAAATAAGAGCAAAAATAATCTGGAGAGTAGTTTATTATTATTGTTGTTGTTTAAGGCAAATCTTATTACATTAAATATCAGAAGGAAAATGGATGCCTGTATTTCAGCATGTAAAGAATTCTCAGAATTAATAACCCAACTGTGTAAACAAACATAAGCAGAGTAGTTTATATGTATTATATAGTACCATAAGAATCTAATTACTATAACTCTAGAAAATAAATACCATTGTGTTATTCTTCAAATACAAAATAATCCGACATGCTAGCTGATTTCCTAATATTACACATTGAAAGGTTTATGTACTAGAGATTCTATAAAAATTATCTTAATTTCAAATCTTGTTGATAGACTCCATTGTCTTGGTACCTTGGGCGAGCTTCACAGAGTAGGGTAGGGTATCACAGAGCAAAACTGTTCACTTCCTGTTAGCCTGTACTGGGCAGGAACATTAAACAGGTACCCAGTAAATACCATGGGGCAAAGTCTGTGGATGAAGCAGCCACCAAGAGTTTGACATCAGAGTCAGTGAGATGACCCACAGAGTAAAGGTGCAGCCGTACACCTCTTGCAGAGGTGAAAGAGTCCATTCTGTTAAGAATCATGGCAGCAAGTGGCCGTGCATGGTGGCCAGAGCAGGAAGCTGATAGCTCACATCCTTATGTGGGACAGACTCATCTAGGCCCTGAGTTTGCTGCTTCAGTCTCTGTGAGTTCATATGAACCTTGTTTAGTTGATTCAGAGGGTCTTTTGTTTATTTGCTAATTAGTAGAGTGTGTGTGTGTTATGTGTGTTGTGTGTGTTGTGTGTGCTGTGTGTGTGTGTGTTGTGTGTGTGTGTGTGTGTGTGTGTGTGTGTGTGTGTGTGTGTGTGTGTGTGTGTAGAAGTCACAGGACAGTTCTTTCTTCCACCATGTGGGTTCCAGGGATTAAATTCAGGTAGCCAGACTTGTCATCAAGGTCATTTACCTCACTGAGTCATCTAAGCCAGCCCTATATGCAGCTTTAAAATTCATTAAAAATGCAGTTTTTTTAAAATAACAAACAACAATATCTGAGAAACTCTGACAGAAACAACCATTTAACTACCAAAGTATAAAAATGATCATTTAAGCCGGGCGATGGTGGCGCTCGCCTTTAATCCCAGCACTCGGGAGGCAGAGGCAGGTGGATCTCTGTGAGTTGGAAACCATGCCTGGTCTACTGAGCAAGTTCCAGGACAGGCTCCAAAACAATACAGAGAAACCCTGTCTCGAAAAAACCAAAAAAAATGATCATTTAAAATCTGGAAATTTGCTTTTTTTTTTTTTTTTGGAAATTTTCCTAAAAGTGTGGAGCCAAAAGGAAAAATCCATTCAAGAAAATCTCATTTTATTAAGTTATAGAGCCATCCCCAATGCACTCTCCAGTGACATTTATTCAAGGAGCTCTTATTAAGATAGGGAAGCCAAGAATCCTGAGACACTCCCGTCCCTCAGCTCTCAGCCTGAGTTTGGCTTTCTGTGTAGAGGTGGAGGGAGAAAGCCGGAGGAATTTCTGATTCTCTCCAGCCATGTGAGTTCCGGTAGTCACACGTGAGGGGATCAGGTCCTGTTGTTTCACTTAGCCTTTACTCATGGGGCTAAAGCTTTATTCCAGGTATATAAGACAATATTTTATCGTGCCATCTTCTACTTCACCTCTAAATTCATAAGGCATAGATTCGTGCAA
Organism: Mesocricetus auratus; assembly: GCF_017639785.1. Classification (NCBI taxonomy): domain Eukaryota; kingdom Metazoa; phylum Chordata; class Mammalia; order Rodentia; family Cricetidae; genus Mesocricetus; species Mesocricetus auratus. Next base: position 61,402,992 of record NW_024429194.1, read on the forward strand.
GGAAAGGTAAGGCAAGAAAATTAGGTCTCCTCCAGTCTCTATTCAGAAGGCAGCAGTATTGTTTTGTTATGTAGCAAGGGAGACTGATACTTTAAAAACACATACTTCTGTGAGTGCATTTGCAAAGTGTCATTATTTATTATTTTTGATAAATCTTCAAGATGCAAGATTAGTGCATGAAGATGTATTCTTGCCCACCACTTAACCTTTTAAACATTTTCCCATGGCTTTGAACTAAGAATACCACAAACTGCACCTACTGTCTTCTGTTCTTGAATTATGACATTAAACTGAATATTGTCAGAAATTGGTCAGGCTAAAGAATAAGCCAACACTTAAATGAAAACATAAAGATTCCCTTGATGTAATCCAATGTTCTTTTTGTTCATAGAGGTATCTCTTTGGAAATAACTTCCATGATCTTCTTGCCTGCTGTGAGTAAAATTTGTCTTCACTTTTTTGATCTTGGCAGAGCTTATTTCAGTTTGACAGCCACTTAGATACAAACAAAGATGCTATAAGTTGCAATATTCATGAAATAGCCTCATGCCCAATTCCTGAGAAGAGTAGCAGACATCTCACCTGTGAGAAGAGTCCAGGGGGGAGAGGCAGTGATTGTCAGGGAATAGTTCCCCAGCTACACATAAGGGGTATAGAGAAAGCTGTATGACTAAGAATATTAGTAAGAACAGAGGAAGTCTTAGTGAAGACATGTTTATAGTGTTCTACGCAAGTGGTAAAACACAAAACCACTAAACGCTAAAATGTTAACAGAGAGAATCAGAGGATGAGTGAAGCACAAATGGCTGTCTTATGATCACAGAACTCCTGAAGTTGAGAAGGCTGCATCAGGAGCACCACTTAGGAGCAATCAGAGCAGAATGCAGAGAATGCTTGAAAACACTTCTGTAATCCCGTAAGGATAAACCATCTAAGAGCAGGAGTCTCAATGGCAGTAGGAACTCAAGCACAAATTATGACCAAACACTCTGATATAGGGACAAGTCCTGAGAAACCAAGTTTAAAAGTGAAACCACATGTACCCCTGGCATGGAAGACTGGATGGCCAAGGCTCTGGTCCCTCAAAAGTGAATGGGGAGGGAAGCTTACACTCAACAGTGTATGCTGTAAATGATATAAATTAATAAAATGTCTCTCACAAAAGTCTCCAAGCTAAAAATACACCCAAAGATAAAGGATAAAAAGCTTACAGGGTAAGGGCACTAAAAACGCAAACCAGATAAATACATCACACTCATCCATATATAATCCTCACTCAATTGAAAATACAGAGAAGTACACCATGCTGATCCATGGAAAACCTCTGGTCATTCAGAAAGAAAGTTTCCAAGAGACAGTTCTTCCACATCAGTTAGCAAATAAATACATGTGTAATCCAAAAAATGTAACAAAGCCTTCTGGTGAGGGGGATCACATCAGGAGCTAAATTGTCCCCCTTATAATACACAAATAAAAAATGATGAACACATGCATCTAGTTCCTATAGGCAAACATCGATACCCCAATATCCTAATTCATCTTTCTCCCCAGCTCCTTTCTCCTACTTTTTGAATAAGAAGGAAATTCTTTGTACTATTTATTATTTATTCTAAAATTTTAACATTCCAAATTATTTCCTAAGAAAGCATAGAATACATTAAGATGACCACTGGAGTTTATTTTAATGGTAATGCCATTGTTTAAAATCTCTTCAGTCATTTGTTGCCAGTCTAAATATTGATTGAAACCTGAATGGTCAGTTACACACTGAGATACAACAGAATTTGTGTCCAATGCAGAGATTATTTATAATTTATTATATTATTTAGAAAAGATAATAAAATAATTTTGCTGTCATAAGAAGTTATTTCTAGCATGCACTTATGATAATTCTACTTTCCTCCTACCCTAAAATTCATAGGAATACAGGATGGAAAACACACTTCGTATTCTGAATGAAAAGGGATGGAATGTACTAATGTGATAGCTTATGAAATTCAAGACCACGTTCTAAAATATCCTCTTAGGAAAAGATGTCTCTCATTGCCCCCTCTCTGTCAGAAATAGCAAGCATAGCAAATACCAGCACCCCGGCTAATTTTATTAACAAGCACCTCCAGAATTTTGATCAAGCACTTAGCTTAGTGAATAACTTAAGTACCCCAATAACCAAGTTTCTGTGTAAGAAATGCCTAATGATTATGAACACACAACTCTTGCTTCCCACGTGGGGATAAAACAACTATGTAGACTTTTTTAATTTGTTGAACAAACTAAAATGTTGTTTCAATAATAACATCTGGAAATTCTTGAAAATGCTGATCAACTTTTGCTACCTTGTCTTCAGCTGCTCTGTAAAATAAACATAGTATACCATGACAGGTAAGCCCACTATGCTTAGGCAGGTTCCTATAGCAATATTGTTATATCTTCATCCAATCTGGAACTTGTTTAGTTTTCTTTGTTAGTTCTCTTTATGAAGAAATGGAAAAACATGTGTTTGTAATCTAGTCAGTATATAAAGAGTACAAGTTTCAATAACAAAACCTGAGTTTGCAATATTGTGCTGTCCCCTTGAACCTGATATAAGAACAACATAATTAACTTCTTTAAATGCTACTAATTCCATGGGAAAATGTCAATAATTAAATACACATGAATAAGAAAAAGGAAACCATCTATGTCAGTTTCATAAATAACCCACATTTAATAACTGTAAGCCTTTTATTTATTTCCCATGATAGCTAGCATATGGTGCTTTATTGGAAACAGGAAAAAACCCAGACATATCACACTAGTTTATAGTTTAGTTTTATTTCTCTAAACTACACACCGAGTTTAATAAGGGATATTTTATAAGACTGGGGAGGGGCAAACCAATGGCTACACCACTAAATAAAATAAATTCTCCTCTGTGATGGAATATTGAAAAGCCCAATTTTGTGCATGTCTTGGACATTTATATTTATTTACATTTGTTAAAAAAGACTCAGAATTTTCTTCTCATTAGCTTCAATCTCTCTTCCAAGCTCTATGATTACATATTAATTGCCCATTTCAAACATCCTTCTGGCTATCTCTAAGCTATTTCATGCTTAATACAACTAAACTAACCTGTCAATTTCTTCCCCCTTCATTACATCTTCCTCCTCCAGCAGACATTCAGACAATTTCAAATTAGAATGGCCATTGCCCATCCAGTTATGCATGTCAGCAGAAAGCCTTTTAACACTTTCATACCTCTAACACCTCATTTAATCCTTGTTTTGCTTCACACAATGTGAATTCCATTTTAATTCTTGATTTTTAGTGAAAATTGTCAGCATTTTCACTTGGAGTAGTATGAAAATCTCATATTTAACTGACATTATGAACATATTTTTCACATTGCAGCCTAGATGATAGTTTTAAATCCCTAATTTTTTTGTTATAACCTTTCGTAAAACCACAGTGTGACTTGTTTCCACTTGAAAACAATGTCCACATTGTGCATGTGACCTACTGTGAATTCTGTGTTCAGTATCAACTTGGACCCTAACTCCTTTCCCTTCTATAGAAGTTTCCAGGCCTTGACTGTGCTATGTGCTTGCCCACACCATGTTTACATACATTCTCTCCTTATTTCTGTAAAACTTTATCATTCCAGTCTACATAATTGACTTCTTGACTTTGAAATCTCACTTTAAACTTCTACTGAAATGTCGCTTTTATTTTATTTATTGACAACTCCACACATGTATACAGTGTATTTTGGTCCACAGCCTCTCATTCCTCTTGCTCAAACCCTTCTCCTTCCCAAGTAGTCTCTTTCTAACTTTCACGTTTCTTTTCTGTTTTTACACACTGAGTTTAGTAAAGGTTGCTTTTATGAGCATGGTTAGGGGTACCCCACCAGTGGGTACAGCACTGAAGAAAATAAGTTCTCTTCCATGCTAGAATGTTGAAAGGCTTGATTCTGTGGAGGACTTGGCAGACAACCACAGTGGAGGTGATTTCCTGAATGCAACTACCAAGTCCCATCCAGAAACGTCTACATCTTCCAACATAGATATGATTACTACTTCCTTACAAGAAAATCCCTGAACCTAATGAAATCTATACTTTCTTGTGATGTCCAAGAGCTGGAGTTTCAGATGGAATGCTACCTTGGAGCTGGAGAAACAGCAAACACAATCATGTCTATACCAGTTGGAACACAGGGAGTTCAGGAGTCAGGATTTTGAAGGAAAATGCACTGAACTGGCGATTTTAATGAGCTGCAATAAGCTCAATGTGTCTTACAGTGAGTTCCTCACAGATTTCCACTCTCTGGCTAAACCTGGGAAATCAATAGTAGATTTCACTTTGAAAAAACAATTAAACTGATAGCATTATCCAAATCAAACACATAAAAAGGACAAGATACAAGTTGCATATATAAAAAATTAAAGCAAGGTCATGAATGTTGATACTGGAACACTAAAGAGTAATTTTTAAAACCCTGAGAAGAGCAGCATAGCCACGATTTGGTTATGTATATGAAACTCTTGAAAGACAAAAAGTGAAAAATTTTCAAGGATAAATTGTCTAAATAGAGCAATATATCTTGAAGCAATTCCTCATCCTAAGAATCAGGCCCCTTGAAATATCAGTTAATAGTCCAGATTATGGGAAGAACAAGATGGCCCAGAAAACAACTAAAATATAAAAACTGAATTGTGCTGTTATTTTGATGGGGATTGCATTGAATCTGTAGATTGCTTTGGGCAAGATTGTCATTTTTACTCTGTTGATCCTACCTATCCAATAGCATGGGAGATCTTTCCAATTTCAGGTATCTTCTTTAACCTCTTTCTTTAAAGACTCAAAGTTCTTGCTATACAGGTCTTTCATTTGTTTGGTTAGAGTTACCCCAAGACATTTTATGCAGTTTGTGACTATTGTAAAGGGTGATGTTTCTCTGATTTCTTTCTCAGTCTACTTATCATCTATATTTAGTAGGCTTGCTGATTTTTTTAGTTAATCTTTCATCCTGCCACTAGGCAGAAGGTGTTTATCAGCTGTAGGAGTTCCCTGGTGGGGTTTTTTGGGTCACTTATGAAACAAACACATCATCTGCAAATAGTTAAAAGTTTGACTTCTTCCATTCCAATTTGCACCCCCTTGGTCTCCTTTTGTTGTCTTATTGCTCTAGCTCTAGCTCTATCTCTAGCAAGAACTTCAAGTACAATATTAAAGAGGTATGGAGAGAGTGGACAGCTTTGACTTGTTTCTGGTTTTAGAGGAATCACATTGAGTTTCTCTCCATTTAGTTTGATATTGGCTGTTGGGTTACTGTATATTGCTTTTTATTATGTTTAGGTATGTTCCTGTTATCCCTGATCTCTCAAAGATCTTTATCATGAAGGGGTATTGAATTTTGCCAAAGACTTTTCAGCATCTAGTGAGATGATCATGTGGTTTTTTCTTTTGCAGTTTGTTATATGGTGGATTACATTGATGGATTTTCATATGTTGAACCATCCCTGGGATGGAGCCTACTTGGTCAATGTTATGTTTAAATTTCTCCCCAGACAAATCGATTGATTTTATCATGGAGTTTTGCTTACTCCTGTCTCTTTCCATATGGATTTATTTTGCTTCAAGTAATCGATCTTTAGATTTTTGGGGACACATTCTTCTTTATTTAAACTAAAAACAATCTTATTTTACACACCAATCCCAGGTCCCTCTCCCTCCCATCTTCCCATCATCCCCCAACCTCCTCCTAACCAACCCCCCCATCCAATCCACAGGTAGGGTAAGGCCTTTCATGGAGGATCATCAAAGTCTGTCAGCCTAGGCCCTCCCCCATGTGTCTAAGCTGAGAGAGTATCCCTCCATAGGGAATGGGCTCCCAAAGTCCATGCACTACTGGTTCCACTGCCAGAGGCCCCATACACTGCCCTGGCCTCCCAACTGACAGCCACATTCAGGGTAACTAGTTCTGTCCTATGCTGGTTCCGCAGCTGTCAGACTGGGGTCCTGAGCTCCCACTTGCTCAGGTCAGCTGTTTCTGTCTGTTTCCCCAGCATGGTCTTAACCCCATTGTTCATCACTCCTCCCTCTCAACTACTGGATTGTGGGAATTTATTCTTACATTCTATTTCTAAAATATGCTATAATGAGTGTAGTTTTAAGGTGTTTTTTAAATATATGGAAGACACTGAAGGCAAATTTCTGTGGAAAATTGATGATGCCATAAATAAACAATTATCTATAATTTTTTTCACTGTCTAATTTGTACTAGTTTGTTTTCTCAGTCTTTCTGGGCTGTTGCTTTATAACATTGTCTGGTGGGAAGGTTCAGAGCTTGAGGATCTCTGCTGTTGTTGATAGAGGAAAAGTCTACACCTAGGCTGTGATTTTTCAGTCCTCCTTGATCAACAAAATAGAATTTCAATACTTGCTGAGTTAATCATAAGCTTTCTTCCTTCTCAGTGTCTGATCAATCAAATGGGCAACATGCATTTCAATTTTACCATAAGCCAGTTGTTAACATGTACCACACTTTAGCTCCTTTACTTCTTGGATTCCTGTCAAATTACACACATTTATGAAGCCAGTCATTTCCTCAAATCTCAACTAGCTGCATTTTATGTTATGAGTTTTGTCTTTAGTTTATTATTTTAAAATTATTGAGTAGAGTTTAAATTTCTCATAAAAATCATAGTATGTGAGATAATGGCTATCTTAATCATTTTGTTTTAATATTTTCATAATATACATGAATGATCATATCACATTCTGTAACACTGTTACATATGCAAATTTTCATTTATCACCTGCAAACATGATAATACCGTAAAAATCTAGGTTTACCTAAGCATTTCACAGAAATGTTTCAGGATGCATGTTAAAGCTCACTTTCTGCTCCCTTCTTCATGATATTTCTGATTATGTAATGTATATATTCAAATACTAACAACTGATTAAGAGCAAACTGTCAGGTGTTGTCCTTTGTCAATTATGGTTTATATTTTAATAATTGTAGGGCATGACAAAAGTTTTAATTTTAGTGATCATGATGGGGAAACCCACAGGGACAACTAACCTGAACCTACAGACTCTGGACCTACAGGTGTGAAGCCTGCATGGGACTGAACTAGGCCCTGTGCATGTGGATGACAGTTGTGTGGCTTCATCTGTTTGTGGGACCCCTGGCAGTGGGACCAGGATCCACAACTGGTGCATGAGATGGCTTTTTGGAGCCCATTCCCTACAGGGGAATACCTTGCTCAGCCTTGATGCAGGGTTGGAAGGGGCTTGTTCCTGCCTCAACTTTGATATTCTAGACTTTGTTTACTCCCCAAGGGAGTCCTTACCCTTTCTGGAGAGTGAATGGAGTGGATTTGGGTCAGAGGGGAGTGGAAGGAGGGGAAGAATGGGGAACTGTGGTTACTATGTAAAATGAATAAAAAATTTTAAAAACATATCCAACAGAAACAGTTATTAAGAATTATAGTTACATTATTTAGTCCATTTGAATTGAGAAAATATTCTATTATCTGTCTTTGTGAGTCTAAAGTTTTATACCTATTTTATTTTTTATCATATCTAATGAAAACCAAAAATTTAACTAATTAGTCTTCAACTCAATCAAAGATACCAGAAGAGTAAAATGTTATCTTACAACAAAGACATTTGGCTCTCTGAACAGTCACCCTAGGTTCTTCTATAAGTTGGAGCATCCATCTTTGTCAAACATGCCTAATATATCTGACAGACATTTCTGAGAAGCAGGGAATTTTGAAGGACTGTCCTATCTTGTCTTTTCAAAGTTTGGAAGTCAATTTCTTTTGCAGCCTTCTAGTCCAATTTGGACAAAATACTGACAGAAATTGAGGCAAGGACAGTTTCATTACCCAGTAGCTAGCTTTTGCCACAAGAAAAAGAGATTCCATAATGAGTTTTTTGATGCCCATTACCTTCTCTGCTGTAAATTGGTGCTACCAAGAGATGTGTCTCACTGTCAATAAAAACCTTGTTATTAAAATATTTCAAATGCCAGATTCTGTAGATCTTTAAAGCACATGAAGATCATCTACCTATCTAAATATATTTGTGTATGGCCTTGAAAACACACCTAACATGACTATAAGTTTGATTATTGTAGATGACTATTAATCTGCATTTATTGTTATACATTACTCTGTGTGTGTGTGTGTGTGTGTGTGTGTGTGTGTGTATGTGTGTGTATTCAGTAGTAGGAACTCTTAAAAGAGCCATACACATTTTTGCCTCTAGCATTGAGCCAGGAAACCATCCCTTACAGGAGCCATGTCTCTGCTTGTCACTAACAAACAAGTCTACTATTACCAAGAAGCTGCACTTGACTCCATTTTTGTGTGTTTAGAATCCTTTTTATGGTTTGTCAGGGCTTATGTAGAAATGCTGGCCCCACATTAGAGTGCCATTTGTAGGTGGAGTTTTCCCGTGTTGGCAATTGCTCTAGAATACACATACTGAAGCTTTTAGCAATTACAAATGTTTGACCAATAGCTCAGACTTGTTACTAGCTAACTCTTATATTTTTAATTAACCCATATTTCTTGCCACGTGGATCATGGTTTGTTACCTCATTTCCTATAAGTCCTGCTTTCTCTGTACCTGCTGTTGTCTCGTTGTCTCCAAGACTCCACCCTTGTTCCCACTTTCCTTAGTTTGGTTGTCTCATCTAACCTTATTCTGTCAGCTATTGGCCAGTCAGGGATTTTTTTATTAAACCAGTTCAAGTGATAAATCTTCACAATGTACAAAGGACAAAGGATTATTCCATAGCAAAACATGACAAATTTTAAGACAAAAGACCATAAATCTTGTATTTAAGTTTATAAATTTTCTATGCTGGGAAAAGTTAAAAATTACTCTGACGATCCTGCATTATTCCTTTGTAAGTTGAGTATGCATGCCTGACAGTGATGAATGTCACCCCTCACATCTGCTCCAGACAGTCTAAAGATGTGAGTCATATATCTCTAGATACTTCCATCACCTTCATTCACCCAGCAGAACTTTCTTTTCTGTGTGAGAATTGCTCACAAGAACAATTCACTTGACTTCTGTTCATTCTTTAGAGATAAAATTGTCAGCAAAGAAATAAGAACATTTTATCAAATGTTCTATTGTAAGTGAAATAAGAAATGCAGCACTGTCTAGATTAGCCTTCTTATGTGTACATAATAAAGTCACTGGTGTGGATTGTTTTTGAGCAGTAAAGAACCAATGATAGTATATGGTTTTCTCTGAGTAGGTGACTGGATAAACTGGGGAGAGGGTCACCCATTCACTCCCTTGGTGTGGTCAGAGTTGGAGCAAGCAGTGGAGAGGTGGCTTGTGGTTGGTGCTTCTCACCCTTGGGCAGAATGGCTGGACAAAGGCAACTGCATCATGGGAGGTGTCTGCTTTATTCTGTACTTGTGAGTTTGTGTTTTCACTGCACCCCTTAATAAATTAGTAAATCCACTTTTGTGGGTTCTCACTTCAGAAGTCCTTCAATCCATCTCCTGTGTCCTTTGAAACCTTCATTCTTCATTCTTTAGGTATATTATTTTTCCCAGATTAGTAAGTTATTCCAAGGCAATGTGCTACTACACTGTCAGACTCCAAGCCAGAAGCTGCTTTCTTTCACATGGTTATACAGCTAAAACCTGGGATGTGAGTGATAAATAGTCTCATTATTGCTAAAGTATCACATATTTGAGACCCTCTATAAACTATTACAACAAACTATGGGTAACTTATACTTTAAACAAATGACTTTCTCCATGTACATGGACTGACCATCAAGACACAAACTACTTTGAACTATGTGTATTCTCTCTGTCATTTGAGCATTATCATTCATGATCAAATGATGGGATTAATGCAGTGCAAATCAAAACAACTTTGAGAGTTTATCTCACCTCATTAAGAATAGCAAATATCTAGTGCCATCCATTTGCCTGTGAATTTCAAGATTCCATTGGGGTTTTTTTTCCCCTGAGTAGTACTCCATTGTGTAAATATACCACATTTTTCTCTATCAATTCTTGACTAGAAGGGCATCTAGGTTGCTTCCAGGTTCTGGCTATTACAAGTAATGCTGCTATGAACATAGTGAAACCGATATCCGTGTTGTGTGAATGTTCACCTTTTGGGTATATGCCTAAGAGTGGAATTGCTGTGTCTTGTGGTAGACTGATTGCCATTTTCCTAAGAATCTCCATACTGATTTCCAGAGTGGTTGTACAAGTTGGTATACCCACCAGCGGTGGAGGAATGTTTCTCTTTCTCCACATCCTCTCCAGAATAAACTGTCATTGGCGGTTTTAATTTTAGCCATTCTGACAGGAGTAAGATGGTATTCTCAGAGTCATTTTGATTTGCATTTCCCTGATGGTTAAGGATGTTGAGCACTCTCTTAAGTGTCTATCAGTCATTTTAGATTCCTCTGTTGAGAATTCTCTATTTAGTTCTGTACCCCACTTTTTAATTGGGTTATTTGATGTTTTGGAGACTGGCTTCTTGAGTTCTTTGTAAATTTTGGAGATCAGCCCTCTGTCAGATGTGGGGTTGGTGAATATCTTTTCCCATCCTGTGGGCTGCTATTTTGTCTTGTTGAATGTGTCCTTTGCCTTACAGAAACTTCTCAGTTTTAGGAGGTCCCATTTATTAATTGTCTATTTTAGTATCTGTGCTACTGGTGTTATGTTGAGGAAGCGGTCTCCTGTACCAATTCGTTCAAGGGTACCTCCCACTTTCTCTTCTAAGACGTTTATTGTGGCTAGATTTATGTTGAAGTCTTTGATCCATTTGTACTTAAGTTTTGTGCATGGCAATAGACATAGATCTATCTACAGTCTTCTACATGCCAGCATCCAGTTATGAAAGCACCATTTGTTGAAGATGCTTTCTTTTTCCTTTGTGTAATTTTAGCTTCTTTGTCAAAAATCAGATGTTTGTAGGTGTATGGATTAATGTCAGGGTTTTCAGTTTCATTCCATTGGTCTGTCTGTCTATTTTTGTGTCCATACCAAGCTGTTTTCATTACTATATCTCTATAATAGAGCTTGAAGTCAGGGATGGCGATGCTTCCAGAAGTTCCTTTATTGTACAGAGTTGTTTTAGCTATCCTGGGTCTTTTTTCATATAAAGTAGGGTGTTGTTCTTTCAAGGTCTGTGAAGAATTGTACTGGGATTGTCATGGGGATTGCATTGAATCTGAGAATTGTTTTTGGCAAGATTGACATTTTGCCTATGTTGATCCTACCTATCCAAGAGCATGGGAGATCATTCCATTTTCTGGTATTTTCTCTAATTTCTTTCTTTAAAGACTCAATGTTCTTGCTATACAGGTCTTTCACTTGTTTGGTTAACATTACCCCAATATATTTTATGTTGTTTGTGGCTATTGTAAAGGGTGATGTTTCTCTGATTTCTTTCTCAGCCCATTTTTCCTCTCTATATAGAAGGACTACCAATGTTTTTAAGTTAATCTTGTATCCTGCCACTTTGCTGAAGGTGTTTTGGTAGAGTTTTTCCATTTACTTATGTAAACTATCATATCATCTGCAAATAGTGAAAGTTTGACTTCCATTCCAACTTGTATCCCCTTGATCTCCTTTTGTTGTCTTATTGCTCTAGCTAGAACTTCAAGAGATATGGAGAGAGTGGACAGCCTTGTCTTGTTCCTTATTTTAGAGGAATCACGTTGAATTTGTCTCCATTTAGTTTTATATTTACTGTTGGTTTTACTAAAAGAAACCATCATGAGTGAGGTAACCCAGTCACAAAAAGACAAACATGGTATGTACTAGCTCATATATTGATTTTAGACATAGTGCAAGGGGTTACCAGCCTACAATCCACACTGCCAGTGAAGCTAGGAAACAAGGAGGACCCTAAGAGAGAAGACATACATGGTACTCCAGAGAAGGGGAAAGGGACAAGATCTTCTAAGCCAATTTGGAGAATGACTGGAGGGGAGAAGAAACTAGAAGAAAGCACAGAGGAGAAGTGGAGGGGAGAGGAAGACATAAGGGAGCAGGAAGGATGAGTCGAGGGAAGAATAGAGGAGAGAAAGATAAGAGATACCATAATAGATGGAGCCATTATAGGTTTAAAGAGAAATCTGCCATTATGGAAATTTTCAGAGATCTACAAGGATGACACCAAATAATAATCTAAGCAATAGTGGAGAGGCTACCTTAATGCCCTTCCCTGATAATGATACTGATGAGTACCTTATATGCCATCCTAGCCTTCACCCAGTATTTGATGGAAGCAGAAGCATCACCCACAGCTAAACACTGAACTGAACTCCTGAAATACAGTTGCAGAGATGGAGGAGTGATGAGCAAAGAGGTCAAGACCAGGCTGGTGAAACCACAGAAACAGCTGACCCAAACAAAGAGGATCTTAGACTGATAGATGGGAAACCCATAATAGGACTGATCCAAAACCCCTGAATGTGGATGTCAGTGAGGAGTCCTTGGCAATCTATGGGGCCTCTAGTAGTAGATCAGTATTTATTCTTAGCATATGAATGGATTTTAGAAGCCCATCACACACAGAGGGATAGTCTCTCAGCCTAGACACATGGGGGATGACCTAGACCCTACCGCAAATAATATGATAGACTTTGAAAATCCACCATAGAAGGTCTCACCTTACCTGCAGAAGAGAAGGAGCATGGGATAAGGGGTTAGTAGTGGTTAACAGAGGGAGATGGAACTGGGATTGACATGTAAAACAAGCTTGCTACTAATTTAAATAAATATTTTTTAAAACAATAGCAGATGTCAAAAACAAAGTGATACCAAATGCCGGAGGGGATATAGGGAAAGGGAAACCCTTATTCACTGTTGGCAAGATGGCAAACTGGTGCAGTTACTCTGGAAATCAGTGTGGAAAATCCTCACAAAGATAAAAATAAATCTACCATATACTCCAGCTATACCATTGTTTGGAAAATGCCCAAAGGACTCATTCTATTCAACAGATACTTGCTCAACCATGTTTATTGCTTCTCTATTCACAATAGCTATGTAATATGTAAAAGTTTGTTACTTATATATAGTGCTTCAAATATCAGTCAACACCAGTAAACATGCTAATGTGGAATTAGGAAAGCTCGAGAGTCCTCAACCCTACACACAGACATCTAAAGAATGCTAAGAGCCAAAGAAATAATCTTCCCCAGGAGAAAACACATGTGTAGTTTTTTTAATAAGCACAATTTATAATTCTTCATTGTTCCTTGGGTTAATACAAATAAAGACAGCATTTCATTACTGGAATATTAATTTTTGTAAAATTGCATATGATTTATTCAAGATTGTTGACAATAAGACAAAAATCTGGATTGAGGGCAATATTGGTAACAACATTGTCATTAGTTCAAAAAGTAGAGTATATTAAATGAATTATCACTGGAGCCTTTGTAACTATAGGTGGACTGATCAGTTTGTCTTTGAGTACATTCACCTTATTCTCATTTTTAATTCCAGTGGCACAAAAGACAAGACACTGATTCATACACATAATAATATCATGCCATATTCTTTCTTCCCCCAACACAAATATAATTAAATGAAACAAATACCATTTTACTTTTTATACAACTAAACATTTTCCTACTTATTCCCAAAATGTAGTCATAGGAATTTTATTTCTATAGGTTTAAATATATAATTGGAAGCAACTTTTAAGTAGCTTTCGTGATAATATATACTCTGTATCTCACAACAACAGGAAGATGTAAAATATATAGTTGAAAGCAAATACTCTTTATCAGTGCTCAACACTGTCTATGATTAATCAACCAGCAGACTCCAGACTTCTAACCAGAGATAATTCCTAGCTCATCAATCATTGGGAAGTTCTATTAATAATTGTCAGGGTCCAAGAGAAGGTAAAATTGAAGAGGGAAATAAACATGTTGCTACAACACAATGAATTGCTCCAATTAGAGAACTGTCTTTTTATTCTTCTTTCATTTTACTAATGGTATAAAGTTTCTAACAAAGTCATAGCTTCCATTTGGCTTACATAATGCTGAGTATTTCAGTTGTTTACAACGTATCTCAATTATTTTGCAGGACTTTTAATCTTAACCCTATAACTTTGATGTAGAGATAAGATGGTAAACTTCCAAAAATACAAGAAAATTTAGGATCATTTCATACTAAGAGAAATTTGGTATATGGCCATTTTCCTGATGGATTATAATAAAATATGTTTTATTTACTTATGTTTATTCTGTTAATTGGTTGTCTTGATAATGGACTTAACAAGTATACTTGCAAGAATGTAATATCCTAAAGAAATTATTATTTTTGGGTTTGTTTAGATTCTCATTTTCATGTTTTTGTGTGTGTTTTTTAAAGAATGAGACAAAGAACATACAGTTAGGTGGATAAGTGTGTGTAGGGGATCTTGGAGGAGTTTTGAGATGGGGAAATTAAGATTAAAAAAAGAAATGGGCTTTCTTTAACTTTGGGTACTTGCTCACAGCTATTAAAAAAAACATCTCTACACTTCAAGAGGGGATGATTCTATGATATGTATTACATATCTGTCTATATATCATAGACTAGTCTATATTCACCTATACACAATCTATCTACCTATGTCCCTTCCTAAAATTAAATTTCATTACAAATCCAAATTTGAGGGCTTTTTTCTTATTTCTTAATTCAAAGAGAAGTTAGCTCAAAGGAATATTCAGTGAAAAAAGACTGAGTTATATGAGATACAAATAAGTCTTATTTATTAAAAATCCATTCAAACTATTGATCTTTTTAGTGGATTATACAAAAACATGACAACATTTTAGATTTTTAGACTACTGCATCTGGTCTCCCTCACCTTTTACTGATTTTGATTAGTTTTCTTAATCATAAAAGATAAAAAATAAGTGAACTAGTTGTTTAAAATCTAAATATTAATGCAAATAAACATAAGCAGATTCATGTTTCTCTTTCAAATTTCTACCATTTGAGCCACAGTTTAGAAAAAAAAACATTTTCAACTGTAATCTCTAATTGGCTCTAAACCATGTTAGAATTTGTCTTCTCAGTTTGGCTGTTTGCATTGTAATCCTTTAACTAAGAAATAAAAAAGAGTCAGTCATTTCTAGTGGGACAAGTGTGTTCATGGACATGACCTATCTTAAGTAGGTTGTGCAGATAAATTTGAGTAGGAAAGAGTGAATTTCAGGGAGTATTTTGAGAGAAATCGTCTTTTTTCTCAATATATGTTTTTATTTAAATTAGAAACATGCATGCTTCAAATGTCAATCCCAGCTCCCTCTCCCACCCCTCCTCCCTTATCTCTCCACCAGCTCCCTCCCTCCAGCCCCCAGCCCAATCCCCTCATCATTCCCCAGGGAGGGTGAGGCCCTCCTTGGGGGGAATCTCCAGAGTCTGTCATTTCATCCAGGGCAGGACCTAGGCCCTTCCCCATGTGTCCAGGCTGAGAGAGCATCCCTCCTTGTGGAATGGGTTCCTAAAGTTCATTTGTATGTCATGGTGAACACTGATCTACTACTACCCAAGGCCCCGGAGATATCTGAAACCTCCTCACTGACACTGCATTCGTGGAAACTGGATCAGTCCCATGCTGGCCTCTCAGCCATCAGTCTGGGGTCCAAGATCTCCCCCTTGCTCAGGACAGCTGTTTCTCTGGGTTTCACCAGCCTAGTCTTGACCCCTTTGCTCATCACTCCTCCCTCTCTCACTGGGATCCAGGAGTTCAGTTCAGTGTTTAGCTGTGGATGTCTGCCTCTGCTTCCATCTGTCACTGGATGGAAGTTCTAGGATGGTATTAAGATGGTCATCAAAATCATTATTATGGAGAGGCATTTAAAGTAGTCTCTCCATTACTGCTTAGTTTGACAGTTGGTGTCATCCTTGTAAATCTCTGGAGATCTCTCTAGTGCCAGATCTCCCCTCAAACCTAGAATGACTCCCTATATTATGGTATCTTTCATCCTGTTCTCCTCTGTTGTTCCCCTGACTTAACCTTCCTGCTCCCCCATGTCCTCCTCTCCCCTCCTCTTTTCCCCCTCTCTTTTTTCTGACTCCCTTTCCCCTCCCCCTCCATGCTCCCAATCTGCTCAGGAGCTCTTGCCTCATTTCTACCTTCTCTGGAGTACCATGCATATCTCTCTTAGGATCCTTCCTGTTTCCCTGACTCTCTGGAGGTAGTATTGTAGACTGGAACTCCCCTGATTCATGTCTAAATTCCATATATGAGTGAGTACATACCATGTTTGTCTTTTTGTGACTGGATTACCTCACTCAGGATGGTTTCTTCTAGTGCCATCCATTTGCCTGCAAATTTCAAGATTCCATTGGTTTTTTTTCCACTGAGTAGTACTCCATTGTGTAAATGTACCATATTTTCTCTATCCACTCTTCAGTTGAGGGGCATCTATGTTGCTTCCAGGTTCTGGCTATTACAAATAGTGCTGCTATAAACATAGTGGAACAGACGTCCTTTTTGTGTGAATGGGCATCTTTTGGGTATATGCCTAGGAGTAGAATTGCTGGGTCTTGTGGTAGACTGATTCCCATTTTCTTGAGGAATCTCCATACTGATTTCCATAGGGGCTATATGAGTTGGCACTCCCACCAGCAGTGGAGGAGTGTTCCCCTGAGAAATCATCTTTGAATTGTTATTTTATTTTGAATATTCACCAAACTTTAGGAAAATGAAATGAAATTTTCAATGTTAGCTACTTTGTTTTGTTATGAAATATCTATTAAATATTAATTTAGAGGACTAGATAGATGTTTCAGTGGCCAAGAACATTTATTGCTCTTGCAGAGAACCCTATTCCATTTCTCCTACAGATCATTGCTCTATTAGAGTAATCATTTGAGAAGACATGTCATCTAACTTACAATAGAGGATACACTGTCAGAATCATCACATCATCATATGTGCACCTCAGAAAACATCAGTTGCAAGGTCTAAACATTAAATTGACAAAAGTAAACAATAGTTCTGCCCCTTACTTTACTTATAAACTATTCTAGTTAAATCATATCTGTTCAGAAAAGAATATTCATCTACTTTTACATTACTTAATGTCATGAATATTTAATCTTGTGATGTAAATATAATGAGAAATAAAATCTCCAACCATGGCTCCTATGGGGTTCTCCAAAAGCATCAAGGCCAACAGGAAAATGATCCACAGATAGACAAGAATGAAACTCAGTTAAACCTGACTTGGTTAGCTGATGCTGGGCCAGACTATTGGAGTCTGACACTGGGTTGTTTAATTTAGCCAATTTAAGCACAGCACAATTTTGGGAAATGTTTCCTGGTGACAATAAACTCAATTCCATGTACATATGGCTTCTTCCTTAAAGATGAGTTATGTTGACTAAGAAACATGTTCAAGATAAGAGAGGAGGAGGAATCAATGAGGTGAACATACCTGTGTGAATCAGATTTGGTCTGGCCCTAAGGAAACATAGAAGTTACTTAGGGTGTTGCAAAGTACAAGTAGCATCTCTCAAAAGGATAGGTTTATAGACTAAGAAGCAATGCTCAAAATTCAGGAGGAAAATTCTGGAGTAAACACAATATTCTGAGGGATCTGAGTGAAACCTTTCCCTACAGATAACAAAGGATTAACAGGTCATAAACTGCATATTTTCCCAGTGTTCCAGTGGAAGACAGGTAAACACCTCCTTCCTTTGAAGAGGCATGTCTGCATGTTTAACTTTCTTGGGTTCCCCAGTGCTTATCTATGTGCACACAGATCTCTTGCTCTCTACGGGCTCCAAATGAGTAAGTCTCTAGTACTCATCATGTTGCCATGATGGAAAAGGTGATAAAACTGTTTTCATTCTAAGAAAACTTCTATAAAGTGTGATGTTTATATATTGCTGTAATATTTCAGATAATTGCAGAAGCAATTTTATTGATAAGAAACGGTACTTTTAAATTTTGCATGTATATTTTGCATGTATGTGTATGTGTGAATGGGGACATATGTATACATATGAGTGGGTACACATGTCAGATCAGAATACAACTTCAAGAAGTTAGTTATCCCTCTAAACTATGTGGGTTACCAAGTTTGTATTCCACATATGTTTAAACAATAAGCCATTTCTACAGGCAGATATTGCAATGATACCACACAAAAGAAGAAAAAAGATTAACAGTTGATGGCATTTAACCAAGAATGGATGAGATTTATTCAGTAAAACTTTGGTCATTCTTGTTGCAATCTAAATGTAGTAGCCCTAACTACCTCAAAGTTCAGCAATTCCACTCTCAGGCATATGGCCAAGGATGCACATTCATACCATAAGGACATCTGTTCAACTATGTTCATAGCAGCATTATTTGTAATAGCGAACCTGGAAACAACCTAAATGCCCCTCAACTGAAGAATGGATAAAAATGTGGTAGATTTACACAATGGAGTAATACTCAGCAGAAAAATACAATGACATCTGGAAATTTTCAGGCAAATGGATGGCACTAGGAGATACCGTCCCGAGTGAGGTAACCCAGTCACAAAAAGACAAACATGGTATGTACTCACTCATATATGAATTTTAGACATGGATAGGGGGAGTGCCAGCCTACAATGCCACTGCCAGAGAGCCATTATGGGCTTAATAAGAAACCTGAAACTAGGGAAATTTCCAGGAATCCACAAGGATGAGCCCAACTAAGAATCTAAACAATAATAGAGATGTACCTTAAATTCATTTCCCCTATAATGAGATTGATGACTACCTTAAATGCTATCATAGAGCCTTCATCCAGTAGCTGATGGAAGCAGAAGCAGAGAGCCACAGCAGAAGCAGAGAACCAAACTCCAGGAATCCAGTTGTAGAGATGGAGGAGTGATTAGCAAAGGGGTCAAGACCATGCTCGGGAACCCCACAGAAACAGCTGACCTGAACAAGTGGGAGCTCGTGAACCCTAGTCTGACAGTTGGGGAACCAACATAAGACCAAGCCAGGCCCCATGAATGTGGGTGTCAGCTGGAAGGCTTGGGCAGTCTAAGGGACCTCTGGCAGTGGAATCAGTATTTATCCCTAGTGCACAAATGGGCTTTGGGATCCCATTCCCTATGGAGGGATACTCTCTCAGCCTAGATACATGGGAGAGAGCTTAGGCCCTGCCCAAAATGATATGACAAATTTTGGTGATCCCTCATGGAAGGCCTCACCCTCCCTGAGGAGTTAATAAGGGTGAAATGGGGGATGGGGGGTGGTAGGATGGGAGAGAGAGGGAACTGGGATTGGTATGCAAATTAATGTTGTTTTTAATTTAAATAAAAATTAATTTTTAAAAAGTCAAGAATTTTAAATAAGTAAAAAAAAAGTAGTAGCCCCAAAGTAAGGCCATCTTCTCTCTATTGAACAACCATCTCCTCTCTCTATTGCCCACCATCCTCTCTATATATATATACATATATTGAACACTATCTGTTATATATATTAAACACCATCATCTCTCTCATTGTACACCATCCTCTCTCTATTAAACATTGTTTTCTCTCTATTGAATACTGTTCTCTCTCTCTATTAAACACCATCCTCTCTATATATTGAACACCACAGCAAATATTTTGGCAATGTAAAGGAATGAGGTATTTTGTCTTAATCAATTTTTAAAGCAGTCTTGTGAAGGGAAATTCATTTATCTGCCCTTACTGACTCAGAACAGCATACAAATCTACAATCACATCTTATCACTCTACACTTACATGTTTTTTCCAACATATTTCCAGGGTAGGTAGTATATTCATTATTTTCAGTACCTCTCCACTTTCAAATCATGGTTTTGTACCTGGACACTGCATCTCACACACAGATACATGGTTTTGTATATGTCAGAGGAATGAAAGAATTGCAAAGTAAATATAGGGAAGTTGGTGCAATCAAGATCCTGCACTGAGCTGAGCTTGTAAGAGTTTATTACAGTCCTCAGCAAGAGCAACAAGTGTTCTTAACCATGATGCCATCTCTCGAGTCCCCAAAGTGGAACATTTAAAGGTCAATTTCCCATAGACATCTTAGAATCAGAAACCACTCTTCTTTTTCTGTTACTTTGTCTATAGCAAAGCATAGCTATAAAGGTCTAAGTAGCAATGTGTGCACTTTACGAAAATATTCAAATATGATTTTTTCACTACTAATAGCCTACTCAAAAGTCATTTGATAGTGAGAGGGGTGGTTTATAGTCAGTTAAAATTATTTAACTACTAACGAAATACACATGAGAACGTACATCTCTCTTTATTTTTACTAGTAACTATGTTTATTGCCTGTCTAGACTTGAAACAGATTTCTAGGTGTAACTAATGGGCCACAGTGTTATACTTTGCATTGCATTGCACATTCTGATATTCTAATACACCTGCCTTAAATTAGGCCACACTCATTTCCCCTTGGATAAGCTTTCCCAGGAAAGCCATTCAATTTCAAATGAAGCTAATGGCTCTAATTAAATTGCTTTTCTCTAGGCCAAATTGCCTGATCACTTAGTGTCAGCACTTCTTTTTAAAGAATATCTTTTCCTGTTCCGTTAAAGTCAAGTCTGACATTGAAATAGTTTGCACACAATAGCATTATGCTTCATGATAAAAAGTACAAACATTCTATCTGGAAATATAGAAAATGTATAAAGTTAGAAGTAAAATTGGCCATATTCTTACTTATGCTTGAAAAGAACTGGTGAGCATAGAAAATTAAAGTGTTCAGAAGAAGGTAGAGTGCATTATAAAGGAAGGCGAGCTTTGAATAAGTATTCAGAAAGGGGATGGTTGGAGCAGAAGAAAAGATAATAAGGAAAGTGTCAATTTTAATGTTTGTAGAGAAAAAATAAAGCAGTTTGAGAGAGTATGTTGTGGATCTTTGAAGAGAAACTAAAATCAGGGAGAATTTTGGTGAGGAACTCAAGATTTGAACTTAACTTGAAAGAAGTGAATTACCAAGGACTCCATGTAGGATTGATGAATATCATGAAGCATTTTGAAAGTCTTACTAAATGGAAAGAGACAATGGCAGGAAAGGGGATGGCTGATACTTTACTCATTACAAATCTATTTTCACAGAGGAAAAACAGTATCAAATACCTTCCAAAAAAGGCATTTATATTTTTATTGCAGCTACTTATTATTTACTTATTTACTTACTCTGTGTGTGTGTGTGCTTGCACATTCACACAAAAGCACACACATGGGATAGTTAGAAGGATAACTTTGTGTGTTGGTTCAATCCTTTCATTGCATGTTGCTGGAAGTAGGTTTGATGGCAAGTGCATAAACATTGAACAATGCCACCAGCACCAAAGTGCTTTTTTATTTTGTTTTTATTCTTCTCTCATACATTCCATTACATTGACAGTTTCACCTCCATCAGTCACCACCTCCCTATCCACCCAAAAAACAGCAGGCCTCCCAGGGACAACAACCAAACACAGTATAATAAACCACAATAAGTCCAGGCACACAGCATCACATAAAGGCTGGAAGAGGCAACCCAGGAGGAACGGGGTCCCACAAACAGGCATTTCCCTGATGTCGAAGGATGTTTAACATCTTTAAGCGTTTCTAGCCCACTTGAGATTCTTCTGTTAAGAATTATCTGTTTAGATCTATACCCCATTTTCAATTGAATTATCTAATTTGTTGATATCTAGCTTCTTGAGTTCTTTATATGTTTTGGATATTAGCCCACTGTCAGATAAGGAGTTGGTAAAATCTTTTCCTATTCTCTGGGCTGTCATTTTGTCCTATTGATGGTGTCCTTTGTCTTTAAGATGATTTTCAGTTTCATTGGGCCCCATTTATTAAATGTTGATCTTACTGTCTGTGCTATCATTATTCTGTTCAGGAAGTTGTCTCCTGTGCCAATGAATTCAAGAATAATCCCCAATTTATCTTCTATTAGGTTCAGTGTATGTGGTTTTATGCGGAGTTTTTTGATACTCTTCATCTTGAAGTTTGTGCAGGATAATAGATATGTGTTTGTTGTAGAATATTATTTTAAGATGTGTTACATTTTTAAGCTGTGAAATATTTGTTTAACGATGCAAAGATGTGTTGAATTCCTTTATGCTGCATTTTAACTCCGTAAAGCTGTGTTACTTTACCTGTTTAAAACATCTGATTGGTCTAATAAAGAGCTGAATGGCCAGTAGCAGGAAAGGAGAAAGGATAGGTGAAGCTGGCAGGCAGAGAGAATAAATAGGAGGAGAAATGTGGGAGGAAGATCAAGGAGTGAGAAAAGAAGGGGCCAGCCATGCATCTACACATTCAGGTACAGAACAAGAAGGAAAGAAAAGATACACAGAAATAGAGAAAGGTAAAAACCCAGAGGCAAAAGGTAAATGGGATAAGTTAAGAAAAGTTGGATAGAAATTAGCCAAGCTAAGGCAAGGCATTTGTAAATAATAAGTCTCCATGTGTAATTATTTGGGAGCTGGGTGGAGGGCCCCCAAAGAGCCAAAGAGCAAGGGAGGAAAGAATAAAAACAACAAGGATCTATATGCAATCTTCTACATACTGACATCCAGTTAGACTAGCACCATTTGCTGGAGATGCTTTCTTTTTCCATTGTGTATCATAGATAAGGTGTCCGCCCACGCGTTTGTGGATTTATGTCTGGTTCTTATATTCAATTCCATTGATCAGTGTGTCTGGTTTTTTTTTAGGTCAACATCATGCTCTGTTTGTTACTACAACTCTGTATTGGAGCTTGAAATAGTAGTGATCCCTCCAGAAGTTCTTTTAATGTACAGAATTGTTTTAGATATCATGGTTTTTTGTCTTTTCATCTGAAGTTGAGTATTTTTCTTTCAAGATATGTAAAGAACTGTGTTAGAATTTTTAAATTGTGTTAAATCTGTACATTGCTTTTGGCAGGATGGCCATTTTACTACATTAATCCCACTGATCTTTGAGCATGGGAGATCTTTACATATTCTGATATATTCTTTAATTTCCTTCTTCAAAGACTTGAAGTTCTTGTCATACACATCTCTCACTTGCTTGTCTAGAGTTACTCTAATATATTTTATATTATTTGTGGCTATTCTGAAGAGTGTTGTTTCCCTGATTTTCTCAGCCAGTTTGTCATTTGCATATAAGACGGCTAATGACTTTTTTCAGTTAATCTTGTATCCATCCTCTTCCCTGAAAGTATTTATCAGTTGTAAGAGTGTCCTGGTAGGGTTCTTTTATATATATATCATGTCATCTGCAAATAGAAATACTTTGACTTCTTCATTTCTAATTTGTAGCCCAATCTTCTTCTGTCTTTTTGCTCTAACTATAACAAGTACTATACTGAATATACATGGAGAAAATTAACAGCCTTATCTTGTTTCTGATTTTAGTGGAATTGCTCGGTTTAATCTGATGTTAGTTATATGCTTGCTGTAAATTGCCTTTATTAGGTTCCTTGTATCCTTGATCTCTCCAACACTTGATTATGAAGAGATGTTGTGTTTTGTCAAACACTTTTTCAGAATCCAATGAGATAAGCATTCAGGGTTTCCATTAATTAAATTTATCTATTTCATACCCCAATCAAATTTGACCCACATCCTCTCCTCTCATCCCCTCTCCCACCCCCATTGTCTCTTCAGTCCCTCCATCTACTCCTCTTGTCTCTGGTAGGAAAGGGGCAAACTTCTCACAGATAGCAACAAAACATGGTGTATCAAGTTGCAGTAGGACTAAGTACCTCCCCTGTATTAAAGTTGAGCAAGGAAACCCAGTATGAGGAATAGGTTCCCAAAGCTAGCCAAAGTGTTAGGGAAAGTCCCTGCTTCAACTGTTAGGAGTTCCTCAAGTAGAACAAGTTACAAAACTGTCACATATATGTAGAGGGCTTGGTTGGTCCAATGCAGGCTCACTGGTTCTGTGTGCTCCTATGAGCCCAGATTAGTTGATTATGTGGGTTTTCTTATAATGCACTTGGCCCCTCTGGGGCATAACATTCCTTCCTCCCTCTCTTCAGCAGGATTTCCCAAGTTTAGCCTAATGTCTGGCTCTAAGTCTCTGCATTAGTTTCCATTGGTTGCTGGATAAAGCCTCTCTGATGACCATTGCAATAGGCAACAATCTATAAGTATAGCAGAATATCATTAGGAATCATTACACTGATGTTTTTCTCCAATTGTGTTTGCTTCTATACTAGATCTCTGGGTCGTTCAACCTCTGGGTCCTGACCTTCTAGGCAGTGTCAGTGTCAGGGTGGGCTCACTCTTGTAGCATGGGTCTCAGGTTGGCCACTTCCACAACCTCAGTGTCACCCTTACCCAGCATATCCCACAGGCAGAACAAACTTTAGGTCAAAGGTTATGTGCCTGGATTGGTGACCCAATTCCTCCACTGGAAGTCTTGCCTGGTCACAGTAGATGGCTAGTTCAGCCTACACAGCCCCTGTTGCTAGGAATCTTAACTGGGGTCATCATTGCAGATTCCTGGGAGTTTCCCTTGCACCAGATTTCTACATCACTCTGAAATGCCCCCTTCTCAGTCATCTCTTTTAGTGCCTCCCCCTCCATCCACCCTCCAACCTCCCTCATGCTCCCATCCACACCCATCCTCAGTCCATGCACAAAATTTCTTCTATGTTCATATCTCAGGGAGATCTAAGCATCCCTGCTGGAGCCCTCCTTGTTACATTGCCTCTTTGGGTCTATGGATTGTAACATGGTTATCCTTTACTTGAGCTAATATCCACTTATAAGTGAGTACATATGTTTGTATTTCTGAGTCTGGTGTAGATGGATTTTTCTTAGGCCTCCCGACTCACAAATAATGAAACAGAGGCTTATGAAGCCTCAACCTTACCTTAGGCTTGTCCCACTAGCTCTTAGATCTTAAATTAACCCATTTATTTTAATCTACCTTCTGTCATTGTTATAACAATGTGGTACATTTCCCTTGTTCGTGCTTTGGTTGAGGGATCTAGGTTGTTTCTGGGTTCTAGATATTACTAATAAAGCTGCTAAGAGCATAGTTGAGCAAATGTTCTTGTGATTGAGTATCTTTTGGTTATATGCCCAAGGGTGGTATAGCTGGGTCAATTCTTAGTTTTCTGAGGAACTACTACATTGATTTCCAAAGTAGCTGTACAAGTTTGTACTCCCACTGGCAATGGAGGAGGCTTGCTCTTGCTCCACATCCTCTCTAGCATAAGCTGTCATTTAAGATGGAATCTCAGAGCCATTTTGATGTGCATTTCCCTGATAGCTAAGGATGTTGAACATATTTTTAAATATTTCTCAGTCAATTTGAGAATTCTCCATTTAGATATGTACATCATTTTTTATTAGATTATTTGGTTTTTTGATGTCTAGTTTTTCAGTTTTTTGTATATTTTGGAAATCAACCCTCTATTGGATGTTGGGTTGGTGAAGATCTTTTCCCATCTATATAGGTTGTCATTGTGTCCTATTTACAGTGTCCTTTGACATACAGAAGCTTTTCAGTTTCATGAGGTCCAATTTATTAATTGTTCATACAGAAGCTTTTCAGTTTCATGAGGTCCAATTTATTAATTGTTGATCTTAGTGTTTGGGCTACTGGTGCTCTATTCAGGAAGTTGTCTCCTGTGCCAATGTGATCAAAGTTATTTCCCACTTTCTCTTCTGTCAGGTTCAGCATAACTAGATTTATAATGAGGTGTCTTATCCACTTGGACTTGAGTTTTTTTCAGGGTGGTAGATATGAATCTGTTTGCATTCTTTGATATGCTGGCATCCAGTTACAGCAGTACCATTTGTTGAAGATGGTTTCATTCTTCCTTTGCATAATTTGACTTCTTTGTCAAAAATAAGATGTCTAGGTGTGTAGATTTATGTCTGGGTCTTTGATCTGATTCTATTGATCAGCATATCTGTTTTTATACCAATACCATGCAATTTTTATAGCTCTGTATAGAGCTTGAAATCAGGCATGGTAATATCTGTGGAAATTCTTTTTATTACACAGGATTGTTTTAGTTATCCTGGGTTTTTTATTTTCCCTTTGAAGTTGAGTATTGTTTTTCCAAGGTCTATAATGAATTGTGCTGGAGTTTTAATGGGTTTGTGTTAAACCTGTAGATAGCTTTTTGGCAGGTTGGTCATTTTTACTTCATTAATCCTACCAATCTTTGAGCATGGGAGATCTTTGTATCTTCTGATATCTTCTATATTCTTCTCCTTCTTCTACTCCTATTTTTCTTAGGCTTGGTCTTTCACAGTGTTCCAGATTTCCTAGATGTTTTGTGCTAGGAAATTTTTAGATTTAACATTTTCTTTAGCCAATTTATCAATTACCTATGTTGAATCTTCTATACCTGAGATTTCTCCCTTCTAACTCTTGTATCCTGTTAGTGATGCTTGTATATGTAGTTCTTGCTTGCTTACCCAGATTTTCCTTTTTCCTGAATTCCCTCATCTGTGTTTTCTTTATTGTTTCTATTTCCATTTACAGGTCCTGAACAATCTCCTTCACCTGTTTGTTTGTTTGTTTGTTTGTTTGTTTGTTTTTCCTTGACTTTCTTGGCATTATTTAAGTGATTTATCGATTTCATGTATTCTTTATTTCTTTAAGGGATTATTTTATTTACTCTTTATGAACCTCTATTATCTTCATAAAGATGGTTTTCAGGTTGTTTACTTATGCTTCAGCTGTGCTGCAATGTTCAGGTCTTGCTGTTGAAGGGTAGCTGGGGCCTATTGCTACCATATTCCCTTTTCTGTTATTGATTGTGTTCTTACACTAGCAATTAGGCATCTATATTTGGAATGATTATAGGTCTAGGTACTGACCTAGTTTTTCTTTGTTGGATGGGTGTTTATTCCTTGGTTTCTGCTTCCTCTTTGGTCTTCTGGTCTTTATGGCCTGGATTTCCGACAGCTGCATGACCTCTGATCCAGTAGGGAGGTTCTGACTAAGTTGGGGCTGAGTGGTATAGCTTGCATCTGATCAGTGGAAATCTACTGGTATTTGGGACAAGGTCCCCAAAGTGTATTTTTTAACAAAAGAAATGTATTTCCTATTTAATTTTTCATTTTAAATGATACAAGAACAGTTACTGTCAAAATCAGTCATATTCTTGTGTCTTAGAATTCAGCTGAAATGTATGGAATTTCAATGTTTTGCTACGATAATTTTGTTCATAAAATACTATTAAACATTTCTTTAGTAATATATTAGATTTATATACAATGTAATTATAATCTCTATCAAAAATAACACAGGATTTTTTTATAATCAAATTGTAAAGGCAATAGTGGAGAGACTACCTTAAATGCCCATTCCTGATAATGAACTTGATGTCTACCTTATATGCCATCGTAGAACTTTCATCCAGTGACTGATGGAAGCAGAGGCAAACACCCACAATTAAACACTGAACTGAAACCATGGAACCCAGTGACAAGAGAGAGAGGAGCGATGAGCAAATTGGCAAAGAATGGGCAGGCAAAACCAGCAGACACAGCTGATCTAAACAAGGGGGAGCTCTTGGACCCCAGACCGACAGCTGGGGGGCCAGCATGGGACTGATCCAGACCACCTGAGTGTGAGAGTCAGTAAGGAGGTCTGGGCAACTTATGGGGCCCTGGGCAGATCAGTATTTATCCCTGGCATACAAATGGACTTCGTGTGTCCATAACACAAAGAGGGATGATCTCTCAGCCTGGACTCTTAGGGGAGTGCCTGGACCCTGCTTTGAGTGAAATGACAGACTCTGGATATCCCCTATGTGGAAGGAAGTGGGGATAGGGTGGGGGGGGATGGTGGAGAAGTGCAGGAGGAGAGGAGGGAGAGGGAACTGGCATTGACAGTGAAGCAAGCTACTTATAAATTAAAGTAATAAAAGATAGAAATTTAAAAAGAAAATTAAATAATTTTCGATAAAATAGCATTTTAATCTTTGAATTACATTACCAGACCCACAACTAGAGAAAAAAATTCTCTGATTCACAGTCATTAAATTGCATTGGAAATATATTTCCTGTTCCACTATAAAATGAATGCCTATGAAAATCCTTAATTTGAAGCTTAAAGTTCTCAAATTTTAAGATAAGCTCTTGAAAAGTCAGCATATATTTTAATTAAATTTGAGTTTTTAGCATTTGATTTTCTTGTTTGAAAAAAACTGGATAATATTTACCATAGAAATAGTAAAATTACCCTGAATGTGGGTATCAGTGAGGAGGCCTAGGTAATCTATTGAGCCTTGGGCAGTAGATCAGTACTCATCCCGAGTATACACATGGACTTTGGACTCCCATCCAACAATGTGAGATGCACTCTCACCCTGAACTCTTGGGGGAGGGTCTAGGCCCTGCCCTGGATGAAATGACAGACTATGGATATCCCCATGGAAGGCCTCATGCTCCCTGGGGAAATGAGGAGATAATGGGGGTGTTGGGGGGAGGGCACAGGAGAAGGGAAGGGAAAGGGAGAGGAACCTGGAACTGACTTGTGAAGCAACCTTGTTTCTAATCTAAATTTAAACTTAAAAATAAATAATAATAAAAAAGTAAAAAATCAGAAATAGTAAAATTAATGCAAAGGCACTTTGCATTGTAAGTAATTTATCAACAATCACAAAGTAGGCATTCTGGGGTGATACCAAAAAATCACTTTGAAAGTAGAGTTTCTTAAATTTCAAAGACTATAAAATATTTCTTAAAATGAATCTTGGGTTTGCCAGGAAGAAAAATTATAGAAACCACCTCAAGTTATACACACATACAAGCACTTTCAGACTACAAATTTAGTTTCACATAAAATATGGCAAATAATTGACAATTAGGATTTGATGAGATTGAAAAATAAAAATCCTCTGCATATTAATAGTCCAAGGAAGACACAAGTATAACAGAATGAGGAAAATGTTCAAACTGTACATATGAAAAAGGATTAATATCTAGTCTATGCCGAAATTTCAAAAGGTGCTGAAAGTTCAAAAGGTGACAAGAAATCAAATAAATTGACTAATGAACAGAAAATTTTCACTATATGAAATAAAAAATAACTTACTGGCCATCAGAGAACTGCCGTTTAAACAGATAGTGATTCTCATTTCAGTCACAAAAGAATTTGGAAAAATCTTTTTTAAAGTACTGATTAGAATATAGACAAAAAGAAACATTTTTATACTGGTATAAACTAATCCAGCTACAATAAATGTCAGTATAGAGGTACCTCAAGAACTGAAATTAGAGATCATATATGATCCAGCTGTTCTTCTCCTGGGTGTTTACCTGAGGAACCCTGAGTCACACTTACACATTGAAATTTAGTGCAGCACTGTACATAATAGTGAAACCATGGAAACAACCTATTTGTCCATCAACAGAGGAATTAACAGTGGTTTGTATACATAATGGAAGCTTTTTCAGTAATAAAGGAAAACAAAGCTATACCATTTCCAGGAAATTGGATCTAACTGGAGATAATCATAGTAAACGAATTAAATCAGTCTGAGAAAGACAGAATTTTTCTATCTTATTTTTGGTTCACAGATATTATACAGATACATCACACCTGTGTGCTTATATGATATGCGATACATTTCATTGCCTAAGGAAACAAAGGCAGATGGAATCGCCATAGCCAGGAAGAATAGAGGAGTATCATCACAGTGCATTATATACATCTGTGAAAACATATATGAGAGAGTGCTGTACACATATACTGAGACATAATGCATCAGGCTTTGGAAGAACCATTGACTCATATGTAAATTCTTACTGAATATTTATGCCTGAATAATTCAGAGTGAAGTCTAACACATTTGAAAATTTCTGTACAATTTTAATCTACCCCCATTTACTTGTTATTGAATATATTTTCTTAAAATACCAATTTAACATGAATTTCAGCTGCTCCAAACCTCTCAATAATTTCTCTCTGATTATAGTGTAGCAAAACATAGGAAACAAAACCTTCTGCTTCACACATTCTGAAAAATGACAATCCCTATTTCAAGCGTGGATGCAAAATATAAGGGTAACCCAGGAGTTCCTGAAATATGGGATTTTTTAGAAAGCTATCTAGGAAAGCTATATCATAAAATGAAAGGAGGAAATATGAAAAGAGTATTTGAGGTTAACAATAGGATGCCACTGGAACACATCAGAGAACAAATAAAGGAAATATCTAGTAAACACAAGGAGATCCCTCTTAGGTAGCTATATTTTAGTGTGAGAAGTTAAAAGATGAGCCTCTGTGTCATATGAACATCTCAGAGAATTATTGTACAAGTAATAAATGTCAGTTATAAAGTTTGAGGAGGTTTATTTTTATAGTTATAAAATCAGAGCAAAAAATTGCAAGAAAATGTGTAACTAGAGATATAACCAAAAAAGCAAAATCAAAGTCAAAATCAATGATGCCTTCACTCACTAATTGAGGAATGTGCTTAGACATTATGTGAATTCTCACTTTAAGACAGAACTTGAAAGATAAGAAGTGCAGTGATTATTTTTCTGTTCATGTTACCAGCTAGGAAACTATGTTATAGAAATGTGAAGGTTAGAGACTAATTATTAGAAATGACAACCCATTTTCTGACCTTAATACTTACATGCCTGAGAACTACACTCATTGTCTCTCAGTGACCTAATGAGAGATTATGTAGAATCCTCTTGGGATGCCAACAGTGTTATCAGGAGGTGCACAAAACTTAAAAATTAAATTTATGGTACTGAGTGGTTAGTCATAACTGAATGAGGAGATTTCAATGATGTTCAACAGATTTTAAAATGGGGTGATTTTGTGAATGATGAGGGTTGGTGTCAAAAAGAAAGAGTTTGGACTGGAGGATAACTACTTGGTATTGGGACTACAACTCCATAGTTTAGGAGTTTGTTATTATGATCAAGGGCAAGAATTCTAATCTAAAATTTAAAAAAATCTAGATGGGGGTGGTTGCTCACACTTAAAAGTGTTCCCCCCAGAAGGTGAGACAAGATTGCTATGAATTCCAGGCCAGCCTGGTCTTGACCCCTTCCTTGTCATCACTCTTCCCTCTCTACAACTGGATTCCAGGAGTTCGTCTCAGTCAGCTACACATGTAATTTATGTAATTACAATTTGATTTTAATTATAAGGCATTTATATTTGTTTATAATTCAGTTTCTTTTACATGTGTCTGCTTATATTTTCAACCAACTTATAAAAAGGGCAAATATTTTCTACATTTCAAAAGTGTTAAATGTCCATTATAAATACTCTCCCTGAAGTTATACAGCTATTCTGTGCATTTTCTGTGCCTAATATCTGGATCTCCAAGTCCCTAGAAGTGGAAGAAAGATGTTTCTGAGGAGATAAAGGAATTTATATAGCCATTAATTTTACTGTAATCCCCTTATAAGTGTCATCGTGGAAAAATTTCAAGTAATTTTTAAATATAAGTTTCACTCTTACCATGGAGAAATTGTTAGTATGATTTTCATGTAGAAAATAAAAGTACTATATTATATTACACTAAATATCCATTGATTGTATTCAAATTATAGTCATAATTGAATGAACGTGATAAATTTTTGTTTCCACCATATATAAAACCAAAATAGGCTAGCTGCATAAAATTCATCCAGCTTTCAAGCATTTATTTAGTGCCCAGTATTGTGCTGGGCCATATTCTAGGTACTAAGTATTTATTAATAAGTAAAATGGACACATGTGGCATCATTGTGGAAATTAACATATTAGGTTTCTGTGACTAATTTTTTTCTTTTCTTTTTTTTTTAATTTTAAATAGCTTGTTTTACATGTCAATCCCAGTTCCCTCTCCCTCCCCTCCTCCTGCACTCCCCTTCCCCCCCTCCCTCCCACCCTATTGCCAAATCCTTCCACATAGGGGATATCTAGAGTCTGGCATTTTACTCAGGGTAGGGTCCAGGCACTCCCCTAAGAGTCCAGGCTGAGAGAGCATCCCTCTTTGTGCTATAGGCACACGAAGACTGGTTGTATACCAGGGATAGACACTGATCCACAGCTCAGGGCCCCATAGGTTGCCCAGGCCTTCTCGCTGACACTCACATTTGGGGGGGTCCAGATCAGTCCCATGCTGGCCTCCTCACTGTCAGTCTGGGGTCCAAGAGCTCTCCCCTGTTCAGATCAGCTGTCTCTGCTGGTTTTGCCAGCCCATTCTTTGCCAATTTGTTCATCACTCCTCTCTCTCTGTCACTGGGTTCCTTGGGTTCAGTTCAGTGATTAATTGTGTGTTTGCCTCTGCTTCCATCAGTCACAGGATGAAGGCTCCCGGATGGTTATAGACATCAAGTTCATTATCAGGGATGGGAATTCGAGGTGGACCCTCCACTATTGCTTAGCTTGGCAATTGGTGTTATCCCTTTAGATCACTCGAGGTCACTCTGGTGCCTGATCTATCTTCGAACCTATGATTCCCTCTTCCCCCTATTCTACCCCCACCCCCTCAACTTCCTGTACCCCCATGACCAACTCTCTTCCTCTTCACCCCCTCTCTTCTTCCCAGGTCCCACTCCCCCCCACCCCTCGCCGTGTTCCCCATCCATTCAGAGGATCTTGTCTCCATCCTCTTCTCTTGGGTACTATGCATATATGCATATCTTTTAGGTTCTTTCCTGTTTCCCAGACTCTCTATCTGTGGAAGTGCAGACTGGCACTATCCTGATCCATGTCTAAAATCCATATATGAGTGAGTACATACCATGTTTGTCTTTTTGCGACTGGGTTACCTCACTCAGGATGGTTTCTTCCAGTGCTATCCATTTCCCTGCGAATTTCAAGATTCCATTGTTTTTTTTTCTGCTGAGTAATACTCCATTGTGTAAATGTACCACATTTTCTCTATCCTCTCTTCAGTTGAGGGGCATCTAGGTTGCTTCCAGGTTATGGCTATTACAAACAATGCTGCTATGAACATAGTGGAGCAGATGCCCTTGTTGTATGAACCTGCCTCATTTGGATAAATGCCTAAGAGTGGAATTGCTGGGTCTAGTGGTAGATTAATTCCCATTTTCCTGAGGAATCTCCATACTGATTTCCAAAGAGGCTGTATGAGTCGGCACTCCCACCAGCAGTGGAGGAGTGTTCCTCTCTCTCCACATCCTCTCCAGCATAAATTGTCTTCGGTGTTTTTGATTCTAGCCATTCTGCCAGCCACACTGAAACTTTTAGAAGAGAAAGTGGGAGATACTCTTCAACGAGTTGGTACAGGAGACCACTTCCTAAACATAACACCAGTGGCACAGGCACTGAGATCGACAATTAACAAATGGGACCTTCTGAAACTAAAAAGCTTCTGTAAGGCAAAGGACACAGTCAAAAAGACAAAAAGACAGGCCACAGAATGGGAAAAGATATTCACTAACCCTACATCTGACAGAGGGCTAATCTCCAAAATTTACAAAGAACTCAAGAAACAAGTCTCCAAAACACCAAAGGATCCACTTGAAAGGTGGGGTACAGAGCTAAATAGAGAATTCTCAGTAGAGGAGGCTAAAATGGCCAAGAGACACTTAAGAAAGTGTTCTGTGACTAATTTTAAGCTGTAACATGATAAAATACATTAGGTGATGATACATGATATCAGAAAAAGAAAAATAAAGACAAAAATTGTGACGAAGGACACAAAAGTGAGTATAGAAAAGCAGCCATTGACAAATCAGCATTCAAGTATAATACTTTTTATGCTGTGGAGGAAGTAAAAGTCTTTTGGTTGGTTAAAAACAAAATATGGAGAAAAATCAGAAATGAAACAGAACCAATGAAGTACAAAAAATGTTGTGCCTTATATAATGTTTAAGCTAAAACAATATCTTAACATTATTCATTTTATTTATTTGTATCAGTTGGGAGAAACCAATAAAGGAAAAATCCTTATGCAAGAGAGAAGATAATTGTTAGAGCCAAAGCCTTGTATAGAGAAGGCAAGATGGTGCCCCCTGATCAAATGAAATAATTGATTTGGAGACTATCAACTCTAATTATATTTTAAGATATATATGCTACTTTATGTATGTAATGTATTACAAATCAAAACTGAATGTAAAATATTATATCATTTTCCTAGTAAAAGGAAAGTTCCACCTCAAGAACATACAAATCAGCTACTCATAATTAAATTTGAGTTCAACGTTTAGAAATGATACATATCAGGAAGACTCAAGATGGCAGCAACTGATAGCACTCTCCGTGTCTTGGAGATACTCTTAACAGCCTGAGAGACTCGTGGAGGCTTTGAAGGGAAATGAAGTTGTGGAGAATGAGTCTTTGGACGGCACAGTATCTCTGAGATAACTTCTAAAAAAGTAGGTCTTACAGGAAGAGGCTTTTAAAAAGTGATCTCACGGAATTGGAAAAAAAAAAGATGACAGAGCAGAGCCAAATTCCCCTCTACAAGAAGAAGCTCACAAGGCTGGGGCATTGTCTCAGGCTGCAAGAATGATGACTATGCCCGTGAGCTGGTGGAACAGCCAGTGCCGAAGTCAGTGAGGTGGGGAGCAGACTGGAGCTGGCACAAATCCCGCCCCCAGCACACTGCCCAGCCTCAAGATCACCTTGACTCTGGGCAACAACAGGATATCCAAGAAAAGTCTCAGTGATAGTTCAGTATTTACCAGAAACCTTCAACCAGATCAATGACTTGTTGCAGTAAGTATATGCACGTAAAGTTATTTGAGCAAAAAAAAAAAGTAAACGGAGTTACACACAGCAGTTTGAAATGCCACTTTAGTAACTGAATGTGTAATAGGTGGGAAAGATGACAGAATAGGTCAAGAGCCGAACTAGGGACATGGTGGCAATAACGGGTATGGGAGTGTGGCTAGAGCAGACAGAGGAGCAAGGTGGTGTCAAGCAGCCTGGAACTCACATAATCCACACACACATCAACTCACAGCTCAGCTACACAATCACCCTGGCTCTGAGCAAAAATATGATGTCCAAGAAAAATGATCCACTTTTGGGATCAGGCCTCCTTGGAAGATCTCCATAGTCCATGCTGCCACCACAGGCCATATTGGTGTCTGTGGTTCGAGCGTCCACAACATGCCATGCTGATGCCCGTGGTCCCTGGTGATGCCAGAGGCCATGCTGGTATCCATGATCAGGGTTGCTGCAGGAGACCAGGTTGATGCCTGTGGTACGTGTTGCTAATAAAAATCATGTGGAGGTCAATGATCTGTGCTAGTGCCAGTTGTTATGAGCAAGGAAGTTTCTTATGCAGTGGTACTGATGATTGCAGATTCATAATTGAGAATGAGAAATATTGAAGGCTTCTGTGGCAACCAAAAAGAAAAAAGAAAACAGTCCAAACAGGAAGCTATTGAAGAGAGTTCTGAGAAATTTTAACAAAGGCTAGGCAGAGGAGGCAGAGGCAGGCAGATCTCTGTGAGTTCCAGGCTTGCTTGGTCGACACAGCAAGTTCCAGGACAGACTCCAAAGGTACAGAGAAACCCTGTATCGAAACACCAAAAAAAATGTGACAAAGATGCTGAATTGTAACTCTCCAATATTTCTTAAATATAGTTTTTAGATAAGTGCATAACTAACATTTCATATATACATGCCATTTTAAGAAATGACGGTATGTTAGTTCCATTTCTTCAGTGAAAGAGGGAAGAGAGAGAAAGAGAGGCTGCTTCATCCTACTAAACTCATAAACTCATAGTAAGTCTGCCCCAATATGCCTGGCTTATGAAACTTTTGAAATAAAAATCTTTGCATACCTTATTCTTCATAAGTTTCCCCTTAAAGAAAAAAGGAAAATATCTTTCATTACTTAGAAGTGTAGACAGACCAAGGATTAATGGTTGAGCTGTTGCAGTCAATGTCAAATGTAATGAATTTACACATTCCTGTGACCAAAGTAAAAGAAAAAAAGAAATGATACATACCTTAAGATGACTCATTTAACAGGTAGTCACTGGACAGTAATGAATCTTTTACTTTTCAAGGTTATTTAAGTTTAAAGAGAGGTCATTAGATGCCTCTTTCCAAGAAAGAATGGATTCAATTCATAACATCAAAAGTGAAAATTTTAAAAAATTGTTTTATAATAAGATAATGAAAGGCACAAATAAAAATAGCTGAGATTCTCGGGTGTTTGTTTTAAGTGTCAGTCATGATATAATTTCTCAATGTCTGATTTCTTAAAAAAAATCAAGAATATCTTCAAGGAAATTTTGGCTTCTGGGATAGAACCCATTGCTTTACTTTCTTTTTGCTCATGCTAAAAATTGGTTCATAAAATGTTCAAACATATCTCCACTTTATTAACAGTTAAATGCATTTGTATTTTATATTGAATCTATAAATTGTTTTTGGTAGAATGACCATTTTCACAATATTAATACTATCGATCTACGAACATGGGAAAATCTTTCAGTCTTCTGCTATATTCTTCAATTTCGTTCTTCGATGTCTTTTTTTTCTATGACTTAAAGTTTTTTTTACATATGCCTGTCACTTGGTTGGTTAGAGTTACCCCAAGATTTCTTTTAAGACCATTGTGAAAGACATTGTTTCTCTGATTTCTTTCTCGGTATGTTTGTCATTTGTGTATGGGAAAGCTACTGATTTTTATGTGCTAATTTTGTGTCCTGTTACTTTTCTGTAAATATTTTTAGCTGTTTAAGTTTCTTGGTAGAAGTTTTAAAAGGATGTCTTATGTATAAAATCTTCTTGCTTTTGATCTTTTGCCTTTGTGATTATTCTTAATGACAGTATCAAATATTAATGTGTCTTTTTTGCATGTGATATTCTACAGTTTACTTCTATTTATCTACTTTTCAAAGATGATGACATCTACTAAAAATTCCAATTTTGGGCGATGGAATTAGAAATACTACCTGAAAAAAAAGAGAGCCTCTTTCTAAAATTTCACTTTCTAAAATTTTTCATGCTTGCCTATGTTGCATAATTATTGCACAATAATCACTATGAAAAATCTAGTGATTTCAAATAGGTGACTCTGTAGAGTAAATGGTTCAAGATGTGTACTCATATGGAAGGTTTACCTGTGTTATTAAGAAATGAGTTCAGCTGTGTCATTAGAGCAGGATATATAGTGAGAATCAGTGTAACATGAACAATAAAAGGCCCAGTGACAGATATTGGGGTTCAAGCTGATGATCAGAAAAGCAAAGTAGCCACTTTGCTTTTACTACTACCACAGACTGAAAGGACTGTCCTGTCCTCAGCATGGCTGAGACTGAATACTCAATGTCCCGCTCCTATATTATATTCCTCCCTAGAGTTGGAACTAAAGGCATAAGCTGTTTCTCTTTTAGACTGATACACTCTAATGTAACTCTGGGTGTCTTCAAATTCACAGAGATCCATCTGCCTTTGTCTCCCGAGTCCTGGGATCAAATGTGTTTACCACCACTTCCTAGCCTCTATGGCTTGTGGCTAGCTTTCCATTCTGAACCCACAGGCAAGCTTTATTAAATCATAAATAATATATCACCACAAACCAGTATACCAGAAATCACATTTTGTTTGAATTCACAGCCATACCATATTGAGGTACTACTTAGGCTGACATTACCCATGGGAAAACCACATCTTAAAGTGCATTCTAGCCAATGAGAAGAAGAAAAGGATTTTATAGTTATTTTCATTTTAAATTTGTGTATTCATACCTTCACTTAACACTATTCAAAATTTGTCACATATATTCAGCCTGATACAGAGATATTGAAAGAAGCATACATACATGTAAGTATAAATATACATATATACATATATAATGTATGTATGTATGTATATATGCACAAATACACATGAGAGTTTGTACATATATTACTTCCCTTACATATGTTTATATATTTTCAAAACTCCAATTGTCTGGTTCTACAATTGCAAAGTTTTGTATTTATATGATTTGTTATTCACTATTTTTTAGGTTACTTGCATTGGGATGCTTAAAATTCATATTTGTTGCAAAACATATGCTGTATACCAATCATAAATACTTAATTAAGTAATTAAATCACACATTTTTCAAGCAATAATATAGGCGTAAAATAAGAAATGTTTAGATAGTTGTATAAATATTGCGAAGTTAGCCAGTAGGGATTTTATATAATGACTTTGAAATGACATAAACAGAATAATATAATATCTATAGTTATTATAAACCACTTATAAGTTAATTCTACATAAAATTATTACTGGAATAGATGATGGCAATAATAATGTGAATTTTCAAATTCTTCATATGTTTTAGGAGAAATTTGGATATATAAAAGCTTCTGTGAAAGCAGCGAGGCATCATAAGTCATTATCAACATTACATAAATCTTAAGCAAAAAAGAATCAGTATAGAGTCATAGCCAATGACAAACACAGACACGACATGGTGTCACCGCCTTGATAGCTTCTTAAGACCAAATATTTCATATACTCCTGAAGGAGATTTTCTGACCTTTTATATATGACTGGATTATATAATTCTCTTTCTCAAATGTAGTTTGCTGTGTAGTTGCTATTGGTTCAGCTTAGTGAAAGAAATAAACCTCCCTGTTCTTAATTCACAAGCACACATTGTTGCTACAGCTTTCTAGCTTGTAGTAATAACATGAAGTCATATCTAAAGAATATGTTAGTATTGGTCAGGAGTTCTTCATCCTTTCTCATTTAGGGAAATTGCTTTGTTTCCATGGAGACACATATTAGATGGCATGATGAAAGGTAGGTGGGAGAATAAGAGAATCAGTGCAGGTTGTGATTTATAGGGGTTAATGCAATGTAGGACCCCTTCAGTTCCAGAGGAATGATTGACTAATAGTGCGATAGGATCAGACATTACCTCCCAACAGCGGAACAGCAACAATTCTACCAACAGCATAGAAACTGGTGCCTAATATACAAGTTCTGAATTTTTTAATTAATGTAATTAGTAAAGAGTTTACCCAGAAGTATTCAAACACCAACAGTAACCTTGTAGTCACTTGTTAAGAGGCAACATATTCAGACTTGCATTAAAATTAAAAATGAACATGAAATCAATCTAGTAGAAATGACAGAGCTACTTAATAAAATTATAAATGTTTATATATGACAAAAAAGGTTTCTTCTCTCCTAGAATAAATGCATTACAACATAAGGTTAAGAAAATGCTGCATACAACAGTAACTTCACTAAAAATAACTTTATCATTGTCATCAAAATTATTATAAAATATTATTGCAGTGTATCATTTATTGGTGCTTGCTTTTTGTTCATATTTACAGAAGAGAAGCAGAGGCATCTCTTTGTGAGAGAGATTCCTGACTCTCACCCCATCACATTATGGGTATTCTATAGTAACTTATGAGGACAAGCAGTCTTCAAGCTCCTTAGAGTTGCTTATGTTGTACAAAAATGAATACACTTTAATTTTGCTAACAAAACAAGAGTTATTTCTTGTCTTTTTTGTTGTGACCCTAGCCTTTAACGGCTGAGCCACCTATCCAGCCCTATAGGAGTTATTTCTACTGCATCTATGTATTCTTGTCATGAATAAATCTATGCTTCCCTGTTGCTAGGGCATTAAACTTTAGATCTTCCCCCAGTAAAAGTGTGAGATAAAGGGGATAAGTTTGACTTCAGTCCTTAGAAACTGCAGGCTCAGATATTGATTAGTGTCAATGCACAGGAGCCAGTCAAAGTTGTGTCATAATCCTAGAGATAAGTTTTCTCTACTCAAAGAGTGGGTGTGTTCCAAGAATGAAATCAAAGTTAACTCAAGGGCAGTTATCACTACAGTGCTGAAAGCCTAAAACTGACTAGAATTGTGTATCCTTTCTTCTTTCCCATACCTTTTCTTCAGATTACATTGGCTAGTGTACAAATTCCAGTTTATCTGTCTCGCTTCGGTGTAGTATTTAATAGAAACTAACAGAAACACTGCTACTGGTTCTCTGTGATTTGTTCTACTTTTTAGGTTCTTTAACATAAAAAATATTTTTTGTTTTGTGTGTGTATGGGAGTGCATGCATATGTGTGTTGTATAACACTATTTCTGGGGAAATATTAACAAACATTTATTCACCCCAGAAAGAGCGATTAAATATTAATAATATTGAAGTAAGGAGTCAGAGAAAATATTCAGCTAAAGAAAAATGATGCAAAATATATAATTTCTTTTTATAAGTCCTCTTATTGTCTTTTATTGATTTTACTTAAACTCTGTGTGCATGTGTGTCCGTGCGTGCGCACGTGTGTGTGTGTGTGTGTGTGTGTGTGTGTGTGTGTGTGTGTGTGTGTGTGTAATCAGGAGTTCAAACTCATGTCATCGGGACTTTACACAACCCTCAAGGGCTCATGTGAGGTCAGGCAGGCTTGGCAACTGAGCTATAATGATTTGTCTTACATATTTTCAAATGCAGAACGTTTAAGAACCATTCTCCTTAGAAATATTACATCATTATTCTATGTAATTATCTAGAAAATTGAAAACTCTTAGATGCCTTTTAGATTTGCCTAAAGGAACTGAAATTGTAAATGTCATGTAGCTTCCACTAAAGCTATAATTATCACCCTGCTTTCCAGTTTCTGAGTAATGACCTCTGACCCTCAGAAACTCTAATAACTTCATCTGTACAGTTTTAACCACC
Source organism: Mesocricetus auratus (assembly GCF_017639785.1). Lineage (NCBI taxonomy): Eukaryota > Metazoa > Chordata > Mammalia > Rodentia > Cricetidae > Mesocricetus > Mesocricetus auratus. The sequence continues at coordinate 61,443,588 of NW_024429194.1, forward strand.
ACAGTAATAGGAAAAAATTTAAAAACTTTCATTCACAACAAAAACTTAAAAGTTGTCTATCAGGTTTTGTCCATTGTATGTCCCTTAGAAGTGATCTTGGCTACCCTTTGAAGTGTTGGTGGTATAAATGTAGGCTCTTTCTGAAGACACTGTGAGCTTTGCCAAATTTTCCATTTCCCCTGGTAACAATTGAACATGAGTGCTCTTGCTGGGATCCCTCACTGCAACTAACACATTTTTCATATTAAAAATGCTAGTAAAAGGAGGGGTTATGAGGTGTCTGGCAATGGAGTTCAGGGTGGTATGAAAAAGATGTCTGTAGCTGTTCTGCTGTAGCCAGCAAGTAGAAAGCAGCAAAGATATAGCTATGGGAGTACTAACAGGGAGTAAGATATAGCTATAGGAGTACTAACAGGGAGTAAGATTATTTTATTGCTATTGCCTCTGATTTTCTTCTAATTATGAGGGATATATTTCTCTAGCTAGATGGAATTTACCTTCTTATACATTGTAAATAGATAAACCATCAAATTTTGTTTTAATTGTTTGTTCATTTGCACTTAAATACATTAAATGAAGTCATTTTTTCCTGGAAGAAGCCAGAATCTTCACTTTTCTGATTTTGCACACACTTATCTTAAGAAAGTGAACTGTCCCATATCTAACTCATTGTGACTCTGTCACATTTCTCCTACAGAGAGTTTAAGCCAGTTATATATTGAAAGAAATATTAGAAATTATCCTGCTTAGCTATATAGTTTTATGAAAATCGCAATGTTACACAACAAATTGTTTATCCTAGCAAATACTATAGTTTGGCTAAAGCCATGTCTGTATGTCTTGAATAACCTTCATTCTCATTTGTTTTACCTTCATCTTGTTTCAGTCCTTCTTTTGAAGGCAAATATGGCAATGGTAGTTTGCAATATAAATTTGCTTTTTCTTTCAAAGAATAGCTAACTTCTAAAAGTACTATTGCAAATATTCCTGATTCTATAATGTGTTTTGATTACTTAGTTCTTTTGTATCATTTGAATGTGAAATATCACACCACAGGCTTTTGTGTCACAGCTGATAATGTTGTTTGGAGAAGTTGCAGAACCTGTGAAAATGGGACATACCTGGCAAAAATAAGTCACTGGATTCAAGACAGAAGAGTAAGCCTACTTCCTAGTCCAGTCTGTGATTTCTGATTTTGCTCTGTTTGCAAAGCACAAAGATGTGACTACTGCCAAAGACTGATCTGCTCTTGTCAACACGTCTTTCTTAACATGATTCCCTGAAAGCCTTGGAAACTATGCACCTAAGTAAATACTCCCTCCCTTAGATGGCTTTTGTCTCAGTGATGAGAAAAGGAACTAATACATCCCTATCACAAAATTTTGATATGGTATCATTGCATAGATTTGGTCATTTCCCCACAGTGGTCAAAATAATCATTTTATAATTTTAATAATCCATTATACTAGTGATTGGGAATGTCCTTCTGTGTATATGTAAATAAAGCACTGTTGGCCAATAGGGAAGCAAGATAGGTGGGACTAGAAGTCGAGGAGGATTCTGGGAAACAGAGCACAGTCAGTCAAGATGTAGGATGCCAGAAGAGTAAGAGGTCTAGAGAAGACCACATGGAAATACACAGACTAGCAGTTACTAGTTAATAATTAAGTCAGAGCTAGCCAATAAGAAACCAAACAAATGGCCAACAGCTTCATAATTAATATAGTGTCTCGTATGTTATTTGGGAGCTAAAGCAGCAATGGGACCCAGGCGGCTAGTGGGAACACTACACATAACATACTAGTTATTTTCACACTGTACATTTTGTGACCTACTAAAACTATTATTTAGATTCAGAAAGAAATAAATCATGTATTCCATGTGCTACCCAAGATTACATCATCTCCTGTGGAGTATAACATGATATACAAATTCCAAATCCATGATATTTCATAGAGAAGTTTGATATTATGAAGTAGAAGTCCTAAAATTAGTAGTCATCATCTCCTTTAGGAATATGTGTTTCAAAATGGATGAAGAACATAGCACTGTTGAATACATTGGCGACTTAGAGAGCAAGTCTAGGGGATAGCAGACAAGGCTTAATTCCAGAGCTAATGAGACTTGGAGACACTTGGTTAAAGTTTCTGTGCTGAGAGCACTCAGTATGTGAAATCACACACTACTTGTGCAATCACAAGCTCCATGTGCAATCATTATACACTCCTTGAGCTCCTTAAGCATTCCCCTTAATAATTTTAGTCTTCATCTCTTACTAAACTTATAGAAGACTGTGAGCAAAAGGTTATTATATTATGTAATTATAAATAAATATTTAGTTCAAAACCAGAACAAATAAAAGAACCTTTTCTTTCTAAAAGGAAAAACAACAATATCCATAGTATAGTGAGCTTATCATAAAAGTTTTATTTGGTCTTCTGTTTTCACTGTAAATTAATTTTGACAAGAAAAACATTCGAAGTAGTATTTACTGCAAAGTATTATGATTAAATATCTGGATATGAATAAAAATATATCTTAGCAAAAATCACTTTCCATTAGTAGTTTTCTCAAAGGCATTTTTGGGAAGGCATTAGAGAGTGACCTTGTTTGAGTAGAGCAAAACTTTTAGCCTTGTGTCCTCCCTCAGAGTTCGTAAGCTCATTACTTATAAAAGAGCAGTTACGTTTCATCATTATATGCTAAACTATTCCCGATTACATAAACATTTGTGTTTGTATGCATCTTTAACATAAGAAAATGCATTTAATGAGGTTGAGTCTTGTGCTTGGCACAATACAACAGAAACAATGGTACTACTCGGTATACTGTTCTTTAGGAGACAACACACACACAGTGGAAAGAGGAAACAGAATTTTTCATAAAAATAAGTTGAATTTCATGCAGATTCCCACAGTCTCATGTATTCCCATGTCAGAGTTTAGAAGCTGAAACATCCCAGTAGTACTGCAGTATTGCTCAGTGTCAGCAGCCAGCAGTCATTAGATCTCAGTCTTTTAAGGGGGCAAGACTTGGGTGAAATACCCCTCTGCTTCATGTATCATGCTCTCCACCCTTTTTCCACTGATAAGAAGTGTCACTTTTATTGTATATGGGGTTATATATGTAACTGCAAATTACTACTCAAAAATTTTATAGTTTGAGTTTATTTTTTAAAAAATCTAAATAAAATGTGTTTCCTAATATGTGCCACTTTGTTTCTGTCCTAGAATTATGTTGACCTTTTCTAAAGACAACTTTGATGAACTACTTTAAAGATTATCACAAGTAGTCATTTAACTATGTTAATTCTCATCTAAGTATCTTAACATATCCAAGTAAACTCATAAATAAATCAAGTAATGTAATAAATCATTTAGTTTTCAAATACTTATAATTTCTCATAAAAAGCATTTTGTATTTGTGTAAACATATAAGTAATAATTAAAATTCCATGCCATAAAATTGTATGCTTTATATTTGTTAACTTCTATGACACAGGAATATCTTTTTCTTTTTAATCCCATTGTAATGTCAGATTGACCTGTACTTGATAACATTATTCTAATTTATGGAACTCATCACATATTTTTAAAAGTCTAAAACATGTTGAAGACTAAGGAAGTGTGATTGGCAGTGACTGATGGCACTGGTCACCTACTCTGACTGTCAGTTAGAAGATGCAGTCCATACCTGATTAATAATGTTAATTGAGGTCAAAAATAACATAATTTATCTTAACTCAAAGATATAATCTTAATGTTTCATTATTCAAATGACTCGACTCTGTTTCCTAGACTAACCTTTTAATGGACAGTGCAGAGAGTTTAATGTAATGTGTAATCATCTGAAATACACTTCATCTTTCTGCTCCCATCAATATCTAGTGGAAGTCTAAATTCAGTCACTTGCCCTTAGCAATTAGGCAATTAAGAAAAATATGATGGGAGCTGGAGAGATGGCTCAGGTTATGAGCACCGACTACTCTTCCAAAGGACCCGGGCCAATTCCCAGTATCCACATGACAGCTCACAATTGTGTGTAACTCCAGTTCCAAAGGCCTTGACACTACTCACACAGACCTACACACAGGCAAAACACCAATGCACATAAAAAGTAAATAAATTATTTAAAAAAGAAAAGCATAATGGGTATGAGCACATTATAAAAATGTGTTATCTCTTTCAGATGAATCTAGTGTAATCTAACTGTTGAGGTTCATGTCAATGAATCTCTCCAAGAATGTACTGTGGAGATTTAGGTACTGAAACACTTAGGGTTACAATAAATCTTTGTAAATGTTCCATTGAGAGGATGGAAACTGTAGCAACAGGAGAACTAGAAATATATAAGCTACTTATGCCCATAAAATACCCATTGATAATGTGTGCCTGCATTTTCCCAGAAAAAAAAAGGGCATACCACTCCTCTACCATCCATGATACACATGTCTCTGAAGATTTTCTCCGACTGAAAGCTATTTAAAATATTCCATTAAGTTCATTCCTCATTTAAGCCTTTGGTCTTTAGTCTCTTCATTATTTAATTAGCATATATTACTTGTACAAAGTAATTGCTTACATTATAGTTGTTCCATATAAACATATATATTTGATCATACTCCACCCAATTTTACTCTTTCATCCTTTTGGAATGCCTCCCTATTCTGTTCTCAATTGTAGCCCATTTTCAATTTTCAGATTTTGAATAATATATTTTGTTCACAAAACACCATAATCTTAGGTAAGGTAGTATTCAAATACAACATGGAATCAATATCCCTGTACTAAGCGATTTTATTAAAAACAAAAATGACACCATGAACTTCAGACACAGGAACTGTCTTAGAGTTTCTATTGCTGTGACAAAACAGCATCACCATAAAGCAAGCTCGGGAGAAAAGGGCGTATTCAGCTTACCCTTGCTGTTCACCACTGAAGCAAGTCAGGACAAGAACTCAAACAGGGCAGGATCCTGGATCAGGAGTGTTCTTTTTCTGTCAGTTTAGTAGCTGTACCTGAATCTACTCATACTTTTTTAATTTAAATGTTCTTTTTGTTTTACATACCAACCACAGTTTCACCTCCCTTCTCTCCTCCCGTCCCCTCCCCCACATGCCAAAGTGTACAGAGAAAAGGCAACAAGTCATCGACCCTACACAAAGAACTATAGGCAACTGAGGAATGCTGGGAGAGGTAGTCCTCCTCAGGGAAGAGCACACCAATTGGTTTCCAGTGCCAAATACTCAGCCATGAAGACTTGCAAGTAAGGGCAATATATTTGTTTGTTTATCTGATCATTAACTATACACATTGAAATGCCAGTGCTTACTGCTTTGCATCCCTTGTCTCTAAGACGATGAGACAGTGTCTATCACTAAGGTGATGTCATTAAATGTTCAAGGATTGAAGCAGAGAAAAAAAGATTTTACCAAGTCAAGTAGCCAGAGGTTGGTTGTGATTACATATTGTGATTTGCTGGGAGAAAAAAATCTAAAATGTATGTATCCATTAGATAAATATCAATAATAAGGAATCATGGTCTTCGAACCAGACCCCCTGAATGTGGGTGTCAGTTGGGAGATATGGGCCATCTATGTGGCCTCTGGCAGTGGAGCCAGTATTTATCCCAAGTACATGAATGGGCTTTGGGAGCTCATTCGCTATGTAGGTATGCTGTCTCAGCCTAGATACACAGGGGAGGGCCTAGGTCCTGCCCCAAATGATGTGTCAGACTTTGATGATGCCTCATGGGAAGCCTCACTCTCCCTGGGGAGTGGATGGGGTTGGGATGGGGGGTTGATGGAGGGAATAGAAGGACAGGAGGGAGAGAGAACTATAGGGTTGGGTATGGAAAATGATGGTCAGACTTGGGTATCTCTTTTAGAAATGTTTAAGGATATGGATGGGAAGAATATGGTTTTTACGAGACAGGGTTTCTCTGTATTGGAGGCTGTTGGTCCAGCCTGGCCTCGAACTCACAGAGATCCGCCTGCCTCTACCTCCTGAGTGCTGGGATTAAAGGCGTGCACCACCACCGCCCAGCACAGATTCACATATCTTCTTGTGAATTATTTTTAGCAACTATTAGCTATAGATAACTTAAACTTATGTGAAATTAACCATCTTGGATAATTTGTATATTTGTTGTACTGTGTAGGGTCTTCTTTCTGTTTATGATGTTTTGCACACATATATAAAACTATCTTTATCATATTCTATGCACATATGCTTCTATATATGCATGATATTTTGTATATTGATACAATTTAAGATATTTATCATGTTGCACTATGCAGTTCTATCTCTGGTCAAGACATTTCATTTCTACCTCTGTTGCTGAGACGTGTGTGTGTGTGTGTGCATATACATATATATGTATATATAGTTACATTTCTGAAGTCATTGTCCTTGCTAAATTATTTTGGGAAGCTTCAGCCATTGAGCCATTATGTTTCTGAGAATTACAGATTATAGTTACCCATGCTTCTTATACCTATGAGGTTAGTCAGACATAGATATTTGATCTTCAAACACTTCTAAAACCTGCAAAATATGGCATTTAAGTGTTTTAAATTTTTAGTACTCCGCTGACATGAGACACAATTGCTCCTGACAGTACTGAGCTATTTCCAAGAGTATGATGGGCACCTATGACATTCCATCTGAAACTCATTCTCTCCTAGGCTACTTGACTGTTAGACAGAGAACTGGCCCACCTCGACCCCTAACCTTGGACGTGCTGTCCTAACTGGGCTAGCAGGAGATAACTTGAGGAAGACTGCGAACCTTGCCAAGTCAGAACAAGACAGTTTTTCAATTTCCCTGCTTCTGAGACAGTCCATCTGATACATTAGAACTTAGCCCAAATTGGTTGCCCCGACGTTGCTGTGAGACCTTGGGTGACTGTCTAGGTAGCCTGCTATTTCAGTCTTCACTTTCATCTTTAGGAATTTGCACGCTCGCGCTTCCTGCCTACCCTAGTAATGTTATTTTCCTTCTCAGGTATTTGATGAGATTGAAGACTAGATAGTCATGACTATATCTTCTCTTATCTTATATAGACAAGACTTAAGACTTCCCAGACCTTTACCCTGATACTGGATATGTAGTATGTGTCTATTGCTCAGTGTTGCTCTTGCTGGTAGTAGGTTTTAATCTGTGTATGTTTACCTTTCCTTTTCCTGAAACATATTTGACATTTGTTATCATTGTATACAGTTTATTAATCAGACTTAAAACCTTCTTTAGACTAAAAGGAGAATTGTAGTGGCATCTAACCTTGCCAGTGTATTTGTGTTAGTGGCCACACCCCTTTGGGCATGGCTTCAGGTATTGCCTGAACTGGAAGGAGGGAAGCATGGGGCACTTGCTTCACCTCTCTCTCTTGGGTCCTGGATCGAATCAGAAGGGCAGAGTAAGGCTGCAGAGGCTCTTTATTATTATCTGTGTCAGTTGCTCCCCAATAAAACACCCATTTATCTTGGATCTAGTAAACTCATTATTTCCCTGCCTCCAGGGAACTGGGATTGTTATGTGAAATAGGATTGTTTTAATTTAAATAAAAACGTATTTATAAAAAAGAATCATGGTCTTAACTATAGAAGAACTAAACATTTCATAATTATATCCTTAGTGCCTTAAATATATAATACATTCCAATAGTATCTATATTTTCTATGATTATTATTTTTTACAAGAGCATATTTAGTATTTTTATAAATTGTGGTAATTTTTTTAAAAATTTGAATCTCCTTTGAATGAATTGATGCAAATGCAATCTACTTATTGTCTTATAATAAAAGAAATAGATTACAGTTTGAAATACATCTCAAGTTACTAACTTGCAAAATAGACAGAGTTTGCATTAAAAAATCACAGGAAAGACAGGTGATTATTTAGCGACTTTAAGGACTTCGATAGCTGAGTCTGATATTCAGGCTGCATGTAGTGTCATAACATTGCTCAGGAATGCCTGACACTCAGGTTCTGGATTTCCTGACTGTTCATGATGTTCTTAAAATGAAGCCTGTCATCCCTGATGTAGCCTATGTTAGGTATAGTTTCGTGGCAGAGACTCAACAAAAAACACAACTAATACAGCTAGCCATAGATCATTGGTGATGCAAAACTCTTCATATTTTAGGCTCCATGATGAACAAAGAAAGCTATCAAGGAGAATTCATTACTGGCTATAAAATAACTAAAAATAAAACTTCATTGCAGATTAACTCAATCATTAATTTGGGACAGAAAATATTAATATATTTTAGATATTTAAAATCTATTCTTAAAAATAGTGTCTTTCTTCAAAGTAGAGCTTTAGTTTTTTTTTATTTGTCCATGGCTACAAACATTGGAAAAATAGCTATTTTCTGAGCAATATTCTTTGTCATGAACATCTTACAGACTGTGGAAATACACTGAAAGAGAGAGTGACATCTAGGGGAAGTGTAAGGCAAAGAGTTCATGACATAGTTCACTGAAAGATTCCAGAAAATGGCAAAGACTAAGAGCTTAGAGTCCAGATAATGTCAGCTTGGGAGATGTAACAAAATCCATGGTTGGGAGCTGAGTACCTCCAACATCCAGAGCCACTGGCCACTCCTGATAAAGCCAACACTAGTTCCTGCTCCAAGCTATGCCTCCCTAGTGGCTGGATGTGGAACAGCAGCAGTCAAGGGTCATAGAGCTATTAAGTCTCTAGATAATGGGGCTATTTTACATCAGCCCATGGGCCCTTAGCACGCAAAGGCCCAGAACCCAGTACTATTTAAACATATTTCTGGTATCTAACAAAATCTATAAGACTAATTGAGATTTATTTATGTTAAAGTGTAGTTTATTTTTTAATTGTTTCATAAAACTACTACTTCTATAATACTAGAATGTCATTTTACTGATATTAAAAGTTGAGCTCTAATTTTTTATTTTACTTTTTATTTATAAATTGACTTTACACAAAAGTAAATGAAAATAACCATTACTATTATAAATGACCTGCATCATTGATGGAAGTTCAATTATCATTGCTGTTGGTGGGTTTTGTTTATTATTTAGAGTTACCAAATACTAAGAAGTAACTCTAATTTTTTGAATAAATATATGCTTTGTATCTTCATGTACTGATGTTTAATAAAATCCATTATAATTCTGGGTAGTGCATGAAGAATGAAAGAAATGGCTATTTATTTCATTACAGCAAGCAGTGAGTTTTAAGGTGAATATTGAAAGACAAAACTATTTATACAAAATCTATAATAGGTCCTGTAAAAGTAAAATATATGTCTGCCTTGCAGGCTAATGATTTTCAGATCAAATGTTAGTAAACTAAGCCATAGTGTGTGTGTGTGTGTGTGTGTGTTTGTGTAGACACTAAAAAATATTTCATGGCATTTTTATAGGCAACACGTTTCTGTTTGAGAAAAATAACATGAAAAGAAAATCTGTACATGTAGTGCTGACATTTATCCACTAGATCCTTATGAGCTGACAGAGTAATCACACTTTGTGATTAATTTAAGAAATTAGTGAAGCCATCTTGACTAGTGCTGCCATGCATTATTACTTAGGTAATGTCATAAACATCATTTCTTGAACTTAACAAGCAAATGCTTTACAAACATTTTGTGCTCACTACTGCTTTTTTACTGTTCAGTATCTTTAACTGTTTTTCACTGAGTCAGAAAACACTATTCTAAATTTATTACTAGTTAATAACTTATATATGCTAAAGTAATCTATTTTTTCATTGCAGGAACTATTTTTCAACAGAAATTTTAAATAGTTAACACTCAAGTGTACTAGATAATTTATGGTAGTATGTTAGAGGGTGACAATTGTATCATATGTAATTAGATTAACATATAAAATGTCATTAATTTCCCAATAAGACTACTTTTCTCAAGTATTCTACATGTGTCTCTCTAAATATCAGTGAATACATTATATTAAAAAGTACTATGACTCATTAAACAGTAATGCTCTCAAGAAAACTTTTCCTTCAAATAGTTTTTAAGGATATGTCTTTTATTGTATAATCATCAGCACAGATAAAAGCAATTAATATGAAGTTTAGAATAAAGAATATAAATGATACCTTCTGGAAACAAGAAACAAGTCTCTGAAGACATAATGAAAAACACTAGAAAATGGAAAGAAATCCCATGCTCATGGATTGGTAGAATTAACATTGTGAAAATGACCATTTAACCAAAACTTATTTACAGATTCAATGTAATCACACTTTTAAAAACATTCTTCACAGAAATGGGGACGGAACTATTCTAAAATTCATGAGGAAACAAAATACCCCAGATAGCTAAAACAATCCTGAACAAAAAGAACAATGCTGGAGGAATTACCGTTCCAGATTTTAAGATATTACAGAGTGAAAATAATAAAACAGTTAAGGTATTAGCATAAACATAGAGATACAAACTAGTGGATCAAAATTAAAAACCAAAAAACAAGTACATGTAGCTTCAGCCATTTAATGCTTGACAAAGATGTCAACAATATATTTGGAGAAAAGAAAGCATCTTTAACAAATGGTGCTGGGAAAATGGAATATCTATATTCAGAAAAATGAGATCAAACCCATATCTATCTCCTTACACAAAAACTAACTCTAGGTGGATCAGTGTGACACTGAAACAGCTAGAAGGAAACATAGGCAGTACCCTACATGATACAGGTTTAGGAAAGGATTTTCTAGAAAAAAAAGGCCTCTGTATGTCCAAGAATTAAGACCAACAATTGATAAATCAGAGCTTCTGCATAGCAAAAAAAAATCTTGATGAAGAGGAAGCACACTGAATGAGAGCATCTTTGCCAGCTATACTGCAGACACAAGACTAATATTAGGAATATAGAAAAAATTCAAAAACAAAGAGCAAAAACTCAAATAACCTATTTGAAAATTTGACCTGGTGCCTGAATAAAGAGTTCTAGAAATAAGATAAGAAATGCTCCTAGACCCCTAGCAATTAGGGAAATGCAAAAACACTTTCATTTCATCTTACTTCAGTCAGAATAATAAAGATCAACAAAACAACTGGCACAAATTCTGGAGGGATGAAGAAAAAATGGAACCCTCATACACTGATAGTGGGACTGCAAACTGACAACTGGTACAGACACTCTGGAAATCAGTGTGGAAAATTCCCACAAATCTACCTCATGAGCTAGCTATACCACTCGTTGGCATATCCCAAAAGACTTGATATCCTATACAAATACTTTCTCAGTCTTGTTTATTGATGCTCTATTAGCAATAATTAAGAAATAGAAACAACATAAATGTTCATCAGCCATCAAATATACAATGAAAATGTGGTACATATACACTATGAAATGCTATTCGCCTATAAAGAAAAATAAAATCATGAACTTTGCCAGTAAATGGATGAAGCTAGAAGAGATCATGTTTAGTGAGGTAACCCAGGCCTAGGAAGACAAATGTTGTATATTGTTTCTTGTCTGGGCTCCTGGGTATAAATCTGCAGATATGAGGAGGTGGCCTTTAGTAAGAACAGAAACCCAGGAGACATAACTGGAACATTACCAGAACAGAGAGGTAGGGGAGAGCAGCAACAGGGTACAAGTGATCTGACCAGAAAAATGGGAAATGTGGTCTCTTGGGGAAGGGAAAAGGTAAATACAAAAGAAGGAGGAAGAAGGGTACATGGGAAAGGCAGGGTACAAGTCTACTGATAAGGAAATGGGGGAAGGGCGCTCATCGGGAGGGTGGAGGGAGGTAAATTCAAAAGTTGAAGAGGAGGGGTGTAAAATATCAATGAGGGTGCCTGAAAAGGCTCTAAGGAATCATACTACTAACTATTTGCCTAAAAATAATTATAATACATATAATTTTGTATATAAATATACATATGTAGTTCTAATTAACTTTTCTTATCTGGGATGGCAATTATCTCTCAAAGAGTCAAAGAATACCCACCAAAACCCCAATATCAGAAACCAGAAGACCTCTTCTGAATTATTATCTTGGGCTGTCCAAGAGACTCCCAAAACACAATCTATTGCTTTTGCCCATGGTTTTCCCTAACAGATGGAAGAGCCTATTGCTGAAAATATCAAGTACTTCACAACAAGACTCAGAAAACCCTAAGGTAGAACTCACTTGAATGTATACTCCTGAAAACTCGTTTTTTATGATATCAGAAGGCACCATTCAAGCTTCCAAAGGAAGGAGGCAACCAACGGTCCTACCCATAAATGATGTCTATAAATCACATCAATGTCAAGCACAATTTTATAACCCTAAATGTGCTGTGATGACACACTTATCTTGGTAGTAACCAACAGCTCTCTAATTAAATTTATGACCTGTACAACAAGAGGAAAACTATGCCTTATACTAGAAACCTAGCTAATTAACCAGTGTTAATTATTTCATGAATATTGGAGGAGGATCTACCATCACTGATTTATTAAATCAGCATAATCTTTGACTACAATCTAGACACTTGTCCATATATCCACAGATAAGTGAAAACTTTGCCCTTCATCAAGGAAACTTGTCTTTGAGGCAAAGACCATGACAAAACACAGTCAATCAAAAGTATAGTTGTGGAGTCTAGTCCTAATGGATATAACTGCAAAACACCCCCACAACTTAGGCTCAGGGAACATTTTGATAGAGGAGGAGGAAAGATTGAAAAATAAGATTGTGGAGTTTTCTGTGAGGTTATGTCTCCTAGTAAGGTCAGAAGTTGCACTCATTTAGTTTCACAGACATGACTGCCTAACTGTGAGCTAAACAAGTGTGAAATCTATAGACATGCCAAAGTAGATGGGGGAATAGCCCAAGAGGCCTCAATGCTACACAAAGAACTACAGGAAGCTAAGCAAATCTAGGAATAGGAAAAATAGTCTTCCCCAGGAAAGAGCATACCAACTGGTTATCTAATACCAAATGTTCAGCCATAAGAATGCACATCCAAGTAACATTATTTGTATTTAGTGGATTATATTTAAGATTATGTTATGTGGGCATACATGTATGCATGTAATAACAATTAATGGAAGGGCTATTAACTTAAAAGAAAGTGAAGAGGGATGAATGTGAGGGCTTGGATGGAGTAAAGGATGGGAGAAATGTTGCAATTATATTAGGGTCTAAAATATTTTTTAAAACGCATACCCCACCCTGACCTGGGGACTGCAGCCAGGTCAACTCTCCCCTGGGCTGACGACCAAGAGACCAGGAGCCTGCAGAGAGGGCTGGCCCACTTCTGCCCACATTCAGGGCAGAGGTGAGTTCTGGGTCCCCATCTTAGACCCTAATTCGTCCCGCTCGTCCTCTCTCAGATCCCCTGACCTGGGGAGCACAGCCAGGTCTACTTGCCCCTGGACAGATGACCAAGCAACCAGGAGCCTCCAGAAGAGCTGGTCCACTTCCAACCACACTCAGGGCAGAGAGCAGAAGTGAGCTCTGGGTCCCCATCTTAGAACTGAATTCCTCTTGCTCACACTCTCTCGGATCTCCTGGCCTAGGGACCACATCCAGGTAGACGTGCCCCTGACAGAAGACCAAACAACCAGGAGCTTCCAGAGAGAACAGGTTAACTCCTACCTGCACTCAGGAAAGAGGACAGAGGACAGAGAGCAGAGAGCAGAGGCCAGGGAGTATTGGATTTGCTTGTACCCACGGAAAGGGAACCCTGGTTGCCTACTCACCAGGAGAAGAAGAGACTCTTTCAACACCCACTGGAAGAAGTGATGGGAAGGAGGCAATATAAGAACACACTCAGCAACCGAAAAACAAATATGACACCACCAGAGTCTAGAGATTCTACACCAGCAAGACCTGAACAACCCAGTGAGGATGAAGCAGAAGGGAATGACCTTAAAAACACCTTCATGAAAATGATAGAGGCTCTCAAAGAGGATGTGAGAAAATCCCTTAAAGAAATGGAAGAAAAAAACAAACCAAAAAATCCACCAAATGCAAGAAAGGGAGGAAAACACGAAGAAAAATCACAAGAAACAATTCAAACAGTGCAAAGGTTGAAAGCTGACATGGAGACAATTAAAAGAACACAGTCTTAAGGAATGCTGGAAATAGAAAAACTGAGGAAATAGTCAGGTACTACAGATGCAAGCATAACAAACAGAATACAAGATATGGAAGAGAGAATCTCAGGTGTTGAAGACACACTAGGGGAAATAGATTCATCGACCAAAGAAAATCTCAAGTCCAACAAATCCCTAACACAAATCATCCAGGAAATATGGGACACTGTGAAAAGACCAAACCTAAGAATAATAGGTATAGGAGAAGGTGAAGAAACCCAACTCAAAGGGGCAGAAAACATATTCAGCAAAATCATAGGAGAAAACTTTACCAAACTGAATAAAGATATGCCAATGAAGGTACAAGAAGCTTACAGAACAACAAATAAAGTGGACTATAAAAAAAGTCCCCTCAGCACATAATAATGAAGACCCAAAGCATACAAAGTAAATAAAGAATACTTAGAGCAGCTAAGGGAAAAGGTCAAATAACATATAAAGGCAAACCTATTAGAATTACACATGACTTCTCCATGAAAACTCTGAATGCCAGAAGGTCCTGGATAGATATTTTACAAAAACAGTAAGAGACCACGGATGCCAGCCCAGAATAGTATATCCAGCAAAGCTTTCAATCACTATACGTGGAGAAAACAAGATATTCCGTGACAAAACCAGATTTAAACAATACACATCCACTAACCCAGCCCTACAGAAAGTTCTGGAAGGAAAACTTCAATCCAAGGAAGTTAACTACAACCAGACAAACCTAGGTAATAGATAATCCCATTTTACCAACAACCAAAAGAGAAAAGGGATGGAAATCCACACACAATTACACCACCATAAACAATTCCAAAACAAACAAGAATGAGCAATCAAAGGTCATTAATTTCCCTCAGTATTCATGGTCTTAACTCTCCCATAAAAAGGCGCAGGCTAACTGAATGGATTTGAAGACAGAATCCATCCTTCTACTGCATACAAGACACACACCTCAGCTTCAAAGGCAGATGTTACCTCACAGTTGAGGGTTGGGAAAAGATTTTCCAATCAAATGGACCCAAGAAACAAGCAGCAGTAGCAATCCTAATATCCTATTCCTAGATTTAAACTGAAATCAATCAAAAAAGATGAAGAAGGTCATTTCATATTCATCACAGGAGCAATCCACCAAGATGAAGTCTCAATTCTGATCATCTATGCCCCAAACACAAGGCATCAACATTCGTAAAAGAGATGTTACTAAAACTCAAATCACATATAAAACCTCACACACTTATAGTGGGAGACTTCAACAGCCCACTCTCACCACTAGACAGGACTACCAGACAGAAACTTATAAAAAAAAACAAAGGAACTAATAGAAGTTATGATACAATTGGGTTTGACTGACATCTATAGAACATTCCACCCAAGCACAAAAAAATATACCTTCTCAGCGCCACATGGAACCTTCCCAAAAATTCACCACATACTTTGCAACATATCAAACCTCAACAGATACAAAAAAATTGGAATAACTCAATGTATCTTATCAGACCACCATGCTTTAAAGTTAGAATTCAACAACAACACAAATTGCAGAAACCCTACAAACTCATGGAAATTGAATAATGTGCAATTGCACCATTCCTTGGTCACAGAAGAAATAGAAAAAGAAATTACAGATTTCTGTCACGTCTGCTGCGCGGCCTGTGTCCGAGAACGTGCGGAGGGTGTCGGGTATTGACAACACAGAGACTCGTTCAATGATATAAAGAAAACTTTAAACAGGCTCCAAAAAGGTTCAAGAAAAACTTCCTAAGAAAGGCTCCCACCAGAGAAGCTTCTGCTCTCTCCTCTACCCTGGCTGGTTCTGCTCTGACCCAGAGGTGGATGTGTGTGGGTTTTTAAGGTGCGATTAGTCTTTGGACAAGGTCGAGGTCAGGGCGGTTTCCGTGGGAAGGCCTTTCCCAGGAACTTATTGTATCATTTTTAGTAAACATGTTTTTACTAAACATTGTCTTACAGCTGCCTACTCCCAGGCAGAAGGGGAAGTGGCCAGGAACTTATTGTATCGTTTTTAGTAAACATGTTTTTACTAAACATTGTCTTACAGCTGCCTACTCCCAGGCAGAAGGGGAAGTGGGTCTCTGCTCAAGGTCTGGTGTTCCCACAATTTCCTAGAATTAAATGAGAATGAAGACACAGCATACCCAAATGTATGGGACACTTTGAAAACAGTGCTAAGAGGAAAGCTCATAGCACTAAGTGCCCACATGAAGAAACTGGAGAATAGTCACACTAGAGAATTAACAGCACAACTGAAAGCTCTAGAACAAAAAGAAGAAAACTCACCCAGGAGGAGTAGACGCCAGGATATAATCAAATTGAGAGCTGAACTCAATAAAGTAGAAACTAGGAAAATGATACAAAGGATCAATGTAACGAAGAGAAAATCAACAAGATAGACACACCTTTATCCAAACTCATGAAAGGGGACAATGTGAACATGCAAATTAACAAAATCAGAAATGAAAAGAGGGACATAACAACAGACACTGAGGAAATCCAGAGAATCATCAGGTCATACTTTGAAAACCTGCACTCTACAAAATTCAAAAATTTAAAGGAAATGGACAACTTTCTGGATAGGTATCACCTGCCAAAATTAAATCAAGAACAGATAAGCAATTTAAATAGACCTATAACCCCTATGAAAATAGAAGCAGTTATCAAAAGTCTCCCAACCAAAAAAAGCTCAGTTTTCAAATGGTCTCAGTGCAGAATTCTACCAGAAATTCAAAGATCACCTTATACCAATTCTCCTCAAAGTATTCCATGCAATAGAAACAGAAGGGTCTTTGTCAAACTACAAGCCTTCAATAACCTTGATACACAAGCCACACAAAGACACAACTAAGAAAGAGAACTTCAGACCAATATCCCTCATGAACTTTGATGCAAAAATACTCAATAAAATACTGGCAAATTGGATCCAAGAACACATCAGAAAATTCATCCACCATGATCAAGGAGGTTTCATCTCAGGGATGCAGAGATGATTCAACATATGAAAATCCATCAATGTAATCCACCATATAAGCAAGTTGAGAAACAAAAATCACATGATTATCTCACTAGATGCTGAAAAAGCATTTGACAAAATCCAACACACCTTCATGATAAAGGTCTTGGAGAGATCAGGGATAACAGGAACATACCTAAACATGATAAAATCTATATACAAACCAACAAGCAACATAAAACTAAATGGACAGAAACTCAAAGCAATTCCTCTAAAATCAGGAACAAGACAAGGCTGTCCACTCTCTCCATATCTTTTCAACATTGTACTTGAAGTTCTAGCCACAGCAATATGACAACAAAAGGATATCAAGGGAATACAAATTGGAAAGGAAGAGGTCAAACATTCACTATATGCAGATGATATGATAGTTTACATAAGTGACCCAAAAAACTCTACCAGGGAACTCCTACAGCTGATAAATACCTTCAGCAAAGTGGCAAGATACAAAATAAACTCAAGAAAATCAGTAGCCCTACTATATACAGTCAATAAAAGGGTCGAGAAAGAAATCAGAGAAACATCACCCTTTACAAATGCCACAAACAGCATAAAATACCTAGGGTAAAGCTAACCAAACAAGTGAAAGACCTGTATCACAGGACTTTGAGTCTTTAAAGAAAGAATTTAAAGAAGACACAAGAAAATGGAAAGATCTCCCATGCTCCCAACATAGTAAAATGGCAATCTTGCCAAAAGCAATCTGCATATTCAGTGCTATCCCCATTGAAATCCCAGCACAATACTTCACAGACCTTGAAAGAATAATTCTCAACTTTATATGGAAAAACAAAAGACCCAGGACAGCCAAAACCACGCTGTTCAACAAAGCAATGTCCAGAGGCATCACCATACCTGACTTCAAGCTCTATTATAGGGCTATAATCCTGAAAACAGCTTGGTATTGACACAAAAATAAACAGGTAGACCAATGGAATTGAATAGAAAATGATGAAATTAACCCACACACATATGAACACTTGATTTTTGACAAAGAAGCTAAAATTATACAATGGAAAAAACAAGACATCTTCAACAAATGGTGCTGGCATAACTGGATGCTGGCATGTAGAAGACTGCAGATAGACTCATGTCTATTGCCATGCACAAAACTTACGTCCAAATGGATTAAAGACCTCAACATAAATCCAGTCACATTGAACCTGTTAGAAGAGAAAATGGGAGGTACTCTTGAACAAATTGGTACAGGAGACCACTTCCTTAGCATAATACCAGTAGCACAGACACTGACATCGACATTTAATAAATGGGACCTGCTGAAGCTGAGAAGCTACTGCAAGGCAAAAGACACAGTCAACAAGACAAAAAGGCAGCCCACAGAATGGGAAAAGATATTCACTAATCCCACATCTGACAGAGGGCTGATCTCCAAAATCTACAAAGAGCTCAAGAAGCAAGTCTCCAAAGCACCAAAGGATCCAATTTAAAAAAATGGGCTACAGAACTAAATAGAAAATTCTCAAAAGAGGAGACTAAAATGGCTGAGAGACACTTAAGAAAGTGTTCAGCATCCCTAGCAATCAGGGAAATGCAAATCAAAACAACTCTGAGATACCATATTACTCCTGTCAGAATTGCTAAAATCAAAAACACCAATAACAGTTTATGCTGGAGAGGATGTGGAGAAAAGGGAACACTCCTCCACTGCTGGTAGGAGTGCCAACTCGTACAGCCACTATGGAAATCAGTATGGAGATTCCTCAGGAAAATGGGAATCAGTCTACCACAAGACCCAGCAATTCCACTCTTAGGCATATACCCAAAAGATGCACATTCATACAACAAGGACATCTGTTCCACTATGTTTATAGCAGCACTATTTGTAATAGCCAGAACCTGGAAGCAACTTAGATGCCCCTCAACTGAAGAGTGGATAGAGAAAAGGTGGTACATTTACACAATGGAATACTATTCTTCAGAAAAAAAATGGAATCTTGAAATTCGCTGGCAAATGGATGGCATTAGAAGGAACCATCCTGAATGAGGTAACCCAATCACAAAAAGACAAACCTGGTACGTACTCACTCATATATGGATTTTAGACATGAATCAGGGGAGTGCCAGTCTACAATACCACTACCAGAGAGGCAGGGAAACAGGAAGGACCCAAAGAGAAGGTTTTATGGGCAAGATCTCCTGAGCAGATTGGGAGCACAGGGGAAAGGGAGCCAGAAAAAGAAAGGGAGAGAAGTGGAGAGGAGAGGAGGACATGGAGGAGCAGGAAGGATGAGTTCGGGGAAGAATAGAGGAGAGCAGGATGAGAGATACCATAATAGAGGGAGCCATTCTAAGTTTGAGGGGAGATCTGGCACTAGTGAGATCTCCAGATATCTACAAGGATAATACCAACTGGCAAACTAAGCAGTAGTGGAGAGACTACATTAAATGCTCCTCCCTAATAATGATTTTGACGACTGTCTTACATACCATCCTAGAACCTCCATCCAATGACAGAAGGAAGCAGAGGCAGACAGACTCCCACAGCTAAACACTGAACTGAACTCCTGGAACCCAGTTACAGAGAGGGAGGAGTAATGAGTAAAGGGGTCAAGACTGGGCTGGTGAAACCCAGAGAAAGAGCTGTCCTGAACAAGAGGGAGACCTTGGACTCCAGACTGATGGCTGAGAGGCCAGTATGGGACTGATTCAGACCCCCTGAATGTAGATGTCAGTGAGGATACTAAGGCAATCTATAGGGTTTTTGGGTAGTAGATCAGTATTTTTCCCTGGCACACAAATGGACTCTGGGGACCCATCCCACAATGAGGGATGCTTTCTCAATATGGACACTTTGGAGAGGGCCTGGAACCTCCCAGGAACGAAATGACTCTAGAGATCACCCATGGAGGACCTTACCCTTCCTGGAGAATGGAGTGGGGATTGGGTGGGGGACTTGGGGTGCTGGTGGGGGGAGTTGCGTGGAGGGGAGGGACAGGGAGCTGGGACTGATATGGGAAGCAAGCTTGTTCCTAATTTGAATATATAATGAAAAAGTGTTAAAAAAATAATGCATACCCCAGAAGACCTATTGCATGTAAACAGAGGAGAATTGTGACTTTACAAGGAAAGAATCAACATTTTCTAACAGGCTTTACAGGCACTTCATGTAGGTTGCAATACTTACGAATCACGGGTTACAGACTTATCATATACTTAAAGAAAAAACTCACATCCATTTAGATCACAAGTGCTAGACAACTCATGCCATTTTTTATTAGAAGGCATAAAAATTGAAAATCTAAAATTCTGATCAATTGAGCCATTAAGTTTGTTTCTATAGTTTTTAAAGCTCAGGAAAATTTTTATGTGTGATTTAACTTTTTTTTTTAGAAACATACATTATAAATTGTGCTTCTGTATCCTTTCATAACAATGTTTCATAAACATAAGTAAGTTTAATCAAATATGGGAGCTACAGTGATGCCTTGATTGTTAAGAGCACATACTACTCTTTCAGGGGACCTAAATTCCATCCCCAGCAGTCATGTTAAATCATTACGAAGGCCTGTAACTCTAGCTCCAGGGAATCTGAGGCCAGCCATCTTCTGGTCTCTACAGGCACCTACACTCACACCTTCAAATACACATCACACCTAAACACATATTTTTAAAAATCAATGCATGTATAATAAAATCTGTTCTAGCATCAAGATTTATCATTTGAGGGATTGACAAATGTGTAATATGTGTAATTCTTGAAAGAATACTCTAATTTTCATTGTATAAGAAGCGTCTAAGTTGAACTTTGAATTACTAGCAGAATTATAAGAACTTCAATATGATGACAGTATTTAAACTGGTATTTTCCACTATTAACATTTTGAAATTTACTGTTTCTTGTAAAAATCAGGGAAAGGGAAAGGATAATTAGCTATAATATACTCTGTTCAAAATGACACTATGATACCTAGTATTTTGTACACTAAGTTTAAAAATAAAATAAAGTTTAAAACAATCAGTAAGGGAAGCAGCTGTTCCTCCGGCAGCATCAGGTAAACAGGCCGGCTTCCCGGCCCGTGTTCCAGTGCCTGCAGATCGCCTGGGAACTGCACAGTGCTCCCAATCCCGACGGGAGCCAAGCACCCCAGACTCCAGATCTTCTCTCCCACCAACGAGACCAGGAAACTAGAGGAGACTGGGAGTCCAGGGAAGCAGCTGTTCCTCCAGCAGCATCAGGTAAACAGGCCGGCTTCCCGGCCTGCATTCCAGTGCCTGCAGATCGCCTGGGAACTGCACAGAGCTCCCAATCCTGGCGGGAGCCAAGCACCCCAGACTCCAGATCTTCTCTCCCACCAACGAGACCAGGAAACCAGAGGAGGCAGGGAGACCAGGGAAGTAGCTGTTCCAGATCAGGTACAACAGGACCCAGCATAGGGTCCAGGGGACCAGGTAGGAGGCTAAGCGTCCCAGATTCCTGTACTTCTTCCCCACCCACGGGACCAGCATTTGGACTAGGAATAGAAGAACCACCAGATTATTGGACTTGCTAGCACCCACCAAAAGGGAACTCTGGTCCCCAGACCAGTAAGGGGCTCTTTCTGCACCCACTAGAAGAAGAGTTGGGAAAGAGACAATACAAAAACACAGTCAGCAACAGAAAAACAAATATGACACCGCCAGATTCTAGAGACTCCACACCAGCAAGACCCCAACATTCCAATGCGAACGAAGCAGAAGAGAACAACCTTAAAAGCACTTTCATGAAAATGATAGAGGCCCTAAAAGAGGATATAGGAAAATCCCTCAAAGAAATGGAAGAAAGAACAAACCAAAAAATGCAAGAATTGGAAGAAAAAACAAACCAAAAAAGGCAGGAAATGGAAGAAGAAATGAAGCAAAAAATGCAAGAAATGGAAGAAAGAACAAACCAAAAAATTCATAAAAGGCAACAAACAGACGAAAAGATAAACAGAAAATTGCAAGAAGCAATGCAAACACTGCAAGGATTGAAAACTGAAATAGAGACATTAAAAAAAACACAATCTGAAGAAAGGCAGAAAATAGAAAAGCTGGACAAACAGTCAGGCACTACCAATACAAGCATTACCAACAGAATAGAAGAGATGGAAGAGAGAATCTCAAGTGTTGAAGATACACTAGGAGAAATGGATTTATCAACCAAAGAAAACCTTAAATCCAACAAATCCTTAACACAAAACATCCAGGAAATATGGGACACCATGAAAAGACCAAACCTAAGAATAATAGGTATAGAAGAAGGAGAAGAAATCCACCTCAAAGGGGCAGAAGGCATATTCAACAAAATCATAGAAGGAAACTTTCCCAACCTTAAGAAAGACATGCCAAAGAAGGTACAAGAAGCCTACAGAACACCAAATAGAGTGGACCACAAAAAAAAAATCCCCTCGCCACACAATAATCAAGACCCCAAACAAACAGAATAAAGAAAGAATATTAAGAGCAGCTAAGGAAAAAGGTCAAGTAACATATAAAGGCAGACCTATCAGAATTACACATTATTTCTCCAAGGAAACTCTGAAAGCCAGAAGGTCCTTGATAGATATTCTACCTACACTAAGAGACCATGGATGCCAGCCCAGACTACTATACGCGGCAAATCTCTCAATCACTATAGATGGAGAAAACAAAATATTCCATCACAAAACTAGATTCAAGCAATATGTGTCCACTAACACAGCCCTACAGAAAATTTTGGAAGGAAAACTCCAACCCAAGGAAGCTAACTACAATCAGAAAAACATAAGCGTTAGAGAATCCCTCTCTACCAACAGCCAAAAGAACAAAGGGGTGAAATTCCACACATAATTCCACCAACAACAACCATCGCAAATCGAAGAAGGATGAGCAATCAATGGTCATTAATATCCCTCAATATTAATGACCTTAACTCACCCATAAAAAGACACAGACTAGCAGAATGGATTCGAAGACAGAACCCTTCCTTCTGCTGCATACAAGAAACACACCTCACCCTCAAAGACAGACATGAGAGTTAAAGGTTGGGAAAAAATTTTTCAATCAAATGGACCCAAGAAACAAGCAGGGGTAGCAATCCTAATATGTAACAAACTAGACTTTAAAATAAAATCAATCAAAAGAGATGAAGGAGGTCATTACATACTCATCACAGGTGAAACCCACCAAGATGAAGTGTCTATCCTGAACATCTATGCCCCAAATACAAAGGTATCCACATTCGTTAAAGAAACATTATTAGAACTTAAATCTCATATAAAGCCCCACACAGTTATAGTGGGAGATTTCAACACACCACTCTCACCACTAGACAGGAATACCAGACAGAAACTCAACAAAGAAGCAAAGGGTCTAATAGAAGCAATGACCCAACTGGGATTAACAGATATCTATAGAACATTTCATCCACATAAAAAAGAATATACCTTCTTCTCAGCACCACATGGAACCTTCTCAAAAATCGACCACATACTTGGCAACATATCAAACCTCAGCAGCTACAAAAAAATTGGAATAGCTCCATGCATCTTATCAGACCACCATGCTTTAAAATTAGAATTCAACAACAACACAAATTGCAGAAAACCTACAAACTCATGGAAATTGAATAATGCTCAACTGCACCATCCCTGGGTCAAAGAGGAAATAAAAAAAGAAATTAAAGACTTCCTCGAATTCAATGAGAATGAAGACACAACATACCCAAACCTATGGGACACTTTGAAAGCAGTGCTACGGGGGAAGTTCATAGCACTAAGTGCTCACATGAAGAAACAGGAGAACAGTTATACCAGAGAATTAACATCACAGCTGAAAGCTCTAGAACACAAAGAAGCAAACTCCCCCAGGAGGAGTAGACGCCAGGAAATAATCAAATTGAGGGCAGAAATCAATAAAGTAGAAACCAGGAAAACAATACAAAGAATCAATGCAACGAAGAGTTGGTTCTTTGAGAAAATCAACAAGATAGACAAACCTTTGTCCAAACTTACCAAACAGCAGAGAGTAAACACACAAATTAACAAAATCAGAAATGAAAAGGGGACATAACAACAGACTCTGAGGAAATCCAGAGAATCATTAGGTCATACTTTGAAAACCTGTACTCCACAAAATTCGAAAATTTAAAGGAAATGGATGACTTCCTGGACAGCTATCATTTGCCAAAACTAAATCAAGAACAGATAAGCAACTTCAATAGACCTATAACCCCTATGGAAATAGAAGCTGTCATCAAAAGTCTCCCAGCCAAAAAAAGTTCAGGTCCAGATGGCCTCAGTGCAGAATTCTACCAGAAATTCAAAGAACAGCTTATACCAATTCTTCTCAAAGTATTCCACACAATAAAAGCAGAAGGGTCTTTGCCACACTCTTTCTATGAGGCTTCAATAACCTTGATCCCCAAGCCACACAAAGATACAACTAAGAAAGAGAACTTCAGACCAATATCCCTCATGAACATTGATGCAAAAATACTCAATAAAATACTGGCAAATCGGATCCAAGAACACATCAAAACAATCATTCACCACGATCAAGTAGGTTTCATCCCAGGGATGCAGGGATGGTTCAACATACGAAAATCCATCAACGTAATCCACCATATAAACAAGCTGAAAAACAAAAATCACATGATCATCTCACTAGATGCTAAAAAAGCCTTTGACAAAATCCAACACCCCTTCATGATAAAGGTTTTGGAGAGATCTGGGATAACAGGGACATACTTAAACATAATAAAAGCTATATACAGTAAACCAACAGCCAACATCAAACTAAATGGACAGAAACTCAACGCAATTCCTCTAAAATCAGGAACAAAACAAGGCTGTCCACTCTCTCCATACCTTTTCAACATGGTACTTGAAGTTCTAGCTATTGCCATACGACAACAAAGGGGGATCAAGGGGATACAAATTGGGAAGGAAGAGGTCAAACTTTCACTGTTTGCAGACGATATGATAGTTTACATCAATGACCCAAAGAACTCTACCAGGGAACTCTTACAGCTGATTAACACCTTCAGCAACGTGGCAGGCTACAAGATCAACTCAAGAAAATCAGTAGCCCTACTATATACAGATGATAAAAGGGCTGAAAGAGAAATCAGAGAAACATCACCCTTTACAATTGCCACAAACAACATAAAATACCTTGGGGTAATGCTAACCAAACAAGTGAAAGACCTGTATCGTAAGAACTTTGAATCTTTAAAGAAAGAAATTAAAGAAGCCCTCAGAAAATGGAAAGATCTCCCATGCTCTTGGATAGGTAGGATCAATGTAGTAAAAATGGCAATCCTGCCAAAAGCAATCTACAGATTCAATGCAATCCCCATTGAAATCCCAGCACAATTCTTCACAGACCTTGAAAGAACAATAATCAATTTTGTATGGAAAAACAAAAGACCCAGGATAGCCAAAACAACCCTGTTCAACAAGGCAACGTCCGGAGGCATCACCATCCCTGACCTCAAGCTCTATTACAGAGCTATAGTCCTGAAAACAGCTTGGTATTGGCACAAAAATAGGCAGGTAGACCAATGGAATCGAATTGAAAACCCGGGTATTAACCCACACAAGTACGAACATCTGATCTTTGACAAAGAAGCTAAAAATATACAATGGAATAAAGAAAGCATCTTCAACAAATGGTGCTGGCATAATTGGAGACTGGCATGTAGAAGAATGCGGATTGATCCATGTTTATCGCCATGCACAAAACTTAAGTCCAAATGGATCAAAGACCTCAACATAAATCCAGCCACACTGAACCTCTTAGAAGAGAAAGTGGGTGGTACCCTTGAACGAATTGGTACAGGAGACAGCTTCCTGAACATAACACCAGTAGCACAGACAGTGAGATCAACAATTAATAAATGGGACCTCCTGAAACTGAGAAGCTTCTGTAAGGCAAAGGACACAGTCAGCAAGACAAAAAGGCAGCCCACAGAATGGGAAAAAATATTCACTAATCCCACATCTGACAGAGGGTTGATCTCCAAAATTTACAAAGAACTCAAGAAGCAAGTCTCCAAAACACCAAAGGACCCTATTAAAAAGTGGGCTGCAGAACTAAATAGAGAGTTTTCAATAGAGGAGTCTAAAATGGCTGAGAGGCACTTGAGAAAGTGCTCAACATCCTTAGCCATCTGGGAAATGCAAATCAAAACAACTCTGAGATTCCATCTCACTCCTGTCAGAATGGCTAAAATCAAAAACACCAATGACAATTTATGCTGGAGAGGATGTGGTGAAAGGGGGACACTCCTCCATTGCTGGTGGGAGTGCCAACTGGTTCAGCCACTATGGAAATCAGTATGGAGATTCCTCAGAAAAATGGCAATAAACCTACCACAAGACCCAGCAACTCCACTCTTAGGCATATATCCAAAAGATGCCCATTCATACAACAAAGATGTCTGTTCCACTATGTTCATAGCAGCTTTATTTGTAATAGCCAGAACTTGGAAGCAACCTCTACACAATGGAGTACTATTCAACAG
This sequence comes from Mesocricetus auratus, assembly GCF_017639785.1. Lineage (NCBI taxonomy): Eukaryota > Metazoa > Chordata > Mammalia > Rodentia > Cricetidae > Mesocricetus > Mesocricetus auratus. The sequence goes on from NW_024429194.1 coordinate 61,470,178, forward strand.
AAAAAAAATAATGGAATCATGAGATTCGCAGGCAAATGGATGACACTAGAAGAAACCATTCTGAGTGAGGTAACACAGTCACAAAAAGAGAAACATGGCATGTACTCTCTCATATATGGATTTTAGACATAGATCTGGGGAGTGCCAGCCTACAATCCTATGGCCAGAGAGTCTGGGAAACAGAAACTTCATTTAGTGGCTGATCGAAGAAGAGGCAGACTCCCTTGGTTAAGTACTGAGCTGAACTCAAGAAAGCCAGTAACAGAGAGGGAGGACTGATGACCAAAGGGATTAAGACTGGGCTGGTTTAACCCCCAGAAACAGCTGACCAGACAAAGGTTAACTCTTGAATCCCAGGCATCAGCCTGGGAATCCAGCATGGGACTGATCAAGACCCCCTGAATCTGGGTGTCAGTGAGGAGGCCTAGGGAATCTATTGAGCCTTGGGCAGCAGATCAGTACCCATCCCAAGTATACACACGGACTTTGGACTCCCATAGAACAATGTGAGGTGCACTCTCACCCTGAACTCTTGGGGAAGGGTCTAGGCCCTGCCCTATATGAAATGACAGACTATGGACACCCCCATGGAGGGCCTCACCCTCCCTGGGGGAATGAGGGGATAACGGGGGGGGGGGGGTGGGGTTGGGGGGAGGGCACGGGAGGAGGGGAGGGAATGGGAGAGGGACCTGGAACTGACTTGTGAAACAACCTCGTTTCTTATCTAAATTTAAACTGGAAAATAAAATATAAAAAAAAAACAATCAGTAAGAAGTTGCTAAAATTCTGCCATGTTTGCATAGATAAATCACATTAGTTACCCTTGATGTCAAATGCTCACAAAAGCATGGAAAGAGAAACTCATGAGATTTTATAGGTTGGGAAAACAGATGTTAGTACAAATATATTTTGCAGTCATGTCGGAATGTCTTGAAGAATGAAAAATCACCTATTTACATGTGTTATATATTGCCATGCTAAGGGATTCTATAAAAGAGCAATCAGTAGCCTCATGATTCTGGCATTCTTTCTGTATAATAACAAGCCAGTTAATAATATTACTGAGTATCAATTTATTTTCAAAAATTGCTTCATCTGTGCTTTATGATGACAAAGTGACTGTTGCCATGTCCATTTTGCTTGTGGGCAAATAGAGGTGAGTGGTTTTCCCAATGAACTATTTTTTCAGTGTATAGTATAGTATTTCTTTTCTTTCTCCTTTCAGAGTGGATGACCACTGGTGGTTTACACTGACAGTTCTAACATGATATTGTAGTGAATTTGCAGCAATTCCCTTTCCTCTTCTTCTCAAGTACTGGTGTAACAGGTGTTATATCTTAGATAAGTCAGTTAAAAATGTAATTTTGGCCATCTTGGGCTGCATCCTTTTTTTGAAGTCTTACTGTTCGACATTTCTCAAAGCTCATCTAATATATATTAAAAAGAACTTTTAGTATATACTAGGCAGTATTATATGCCCAAAGAGAAGTGAACAAAACAAAGAGCTCTTCTGAGGATTCTTTTTTTATCATTTTTTATTTTAATTTTAAATAGCTTGTTTTACATGTCAATCCCAGTTCCCTCTCCCTCCCCTCCTCCTGCACTCCCCTTCCCCCCCACCCTCCCACCCTATTGCCAAATCCTTCCACATAGGGGATATCTAGAGTCTGGCATTTTACTCAGGGTAGGGTCCAGGCACTCCCCTAAGAGTCCAGGCTGAGAGAGCATCCCTCTTTGTGCTATAGGCACACGAAGACTGTTTGTATACCAGGGATAGACACTGATCCACAGCTCAGGGCCCCATAGGTTGCCCAGGCCTTCTCACTGACACTCACATTTGGGGGGGTCCAGATCAGTCCCATGCTGGCCTCCCCACTGTCAGTCTGGGGTCCAAGAGCTCTCCCCTGTTCAGATCAGCTGTCTCTGCTGGTTTTGCCAGCCCATTCTTTGCCAATTTGTTCATCACTCCTCTCTCTCTGTCACTGGGTTCCTTGGGTTCAGTTCAGTGATTAATTGTGTGTTTGCCTCTGCTTCCATCAGTCACAGGATGAAGGCTCCCGGATGGTTATAGACATCAAGTTCATTATCAGGAATGGGCATTCGAGGTGGTCTCTCCACTATTGCTTAGCTTGGCAATTGTTGTTATCCCTTTAGATCACTCGAGGTCGCTCCGGTGCCTGATCTATATTCGATCCTATGATTCCCTGAGGATTCTTAATAATAATAGTAGTAAGCAAATTTTACTGAATGTTGCAACTTGGTTACAGAAAAGAAAACATAGGCATCAAAACACATCCTGGATTAAAAAGGTGTACATGAGTGCCAAGAATGAAATTTAAATTTTCAGGATCTAACAGGTATCACTGGTGTTGAACAATGACCAAAAATGTAAAGCAAACTACACAAATGAAGAAGCTACATTTAATACCAAGCTTGATGCATCATGCCTACAATCCTAGCACTTAGAAGGATGACATAAGTATGTCCATTTCTCAGAAACAGAAAACAAAAACAAACTTAAAAAGTTGTGTCTTTCTATAAAGGTCCCCACTGCTGCAAAAAGAAGTCTCTTTGATGAAGGACAAGAGCTAACCTTCTCTATTGGTATAAGTGTAAATATTTAGAATAAAGTTGGGAATTATACTTGTTTAGAGAAGTTGGCAGTAGTAGGTTCCCTTCTAGGGTCTATGACCATGCCACCCATGAGTTATATTTATAGTGTCAGGCATGATCTTTTCTTTGGAGTAGCCTTAAATCCAACTAGATAGCTGCTGGCTACCTACTGGATATAATTACTTCCACTTCACCTTTTAAGGATGCCTTGTCATTCTGCTCATTGCTGTAGTCCTTTGGTGTTACAGCTGGGTTGGACTATTGATTGCTTTTCTTCCTCAGTAGCTTTCATAGATCTTTCTGAGAATCAGAATGCTTCTAGGTCAGTTCCAGCTCAGTGACTCCAAGTCCTCAGTCTGGTGTGGTGTCTTCAGCAATGTGGTCCTGTCTTCCATTTCTGGGAAGCAACCAAGGACAAAGATGGTATCCTGTATTGTTTCTGGAGTAGCTTGTATTCCCCTGACTAAGAACTTAAAAGAGGGTTCCCATACTGGCAGTGGGGATTTTTTCTTGATGGTCTATGACTTCTAAAGGGAGCATTATTATCCCAAGTGGTATAACTTCATAGTGTGTTATGTTGTGTGTGTGATTTAAGTAATCACAAAATATTATGGTTCACTGTGGCTTTTTCAGATGGTTGTTGTTATTTATTCCCTTTCCCTCCCTCTCCAACTGTGATATCTCCCTTCCCTCCACCTGATATGTAAATCTCCTGCCCCCCCAATTTACTCACTGCCTCCTTAACAGCATCCATGTCCTACTATTCCTTTCTCTAGAGCTCCTACTTCACACTGCCATAGTCTCTCTTTAGTTTCCAGGTGAGATCCTTCCACTACACACTCCCGTAGTCTCTCCATAGTTTCTTGGTGTGTGTGGATCTGACAGATACAACTGCTCAAAGTGCAGAGAAAGCTCACTGAGGTGTTCCCAGTCCTAACTGATGCATCTAAAACACAAACCCTGCCCCTAAGCCTCAGGGGACACAGCACAAAGGGGGGAATATTACAAGGGCCAGAGTATCAGAACATCTTCTGCAAGATAGTTTTCTCCATATATGGCAAGAAGATATATATTGAAGTCTCAAAAATATGGCTGCCTAAACAAGACCTGAAAAAAATGGGAACACCAATTGACATACCAACGTGGTTGGGGGAAATTATTTAAAGTCAAATTCCTAGTTGCAGAGCTATGAGCTATTATTAATGGCTGTTGGGAGACAAAATATCAGTCTTTGCTAAAGAAGAAACTCCTGATAAATTATCCAGTCCCATGTGGTCAGTACTAAACACATGCATATAGCAAACATTAAATGAGCTCAGCATGTTCTGTTTAAGTGTGTGTGTGCATGTGTGTGTAACAATAATAAGGACAATATTAGGTCATTAATTTGAGAAGGGGTGAGAGAATCAGGAGTTTTGAAGGGGAAAAACAATGTGGGAAATTACACTAGTACGATATACTAATGTAATTAGTATTGGACACAAAGGAAGGGTAAACCTGGGAAGACTTGGTGGTAAAACAAATGATATGAATTTTAGTTGCTTGTAATATGTCAATACTAAATTTCTGCATCTGATAGCTGTGATATGTTTATAATAATAGCTTTTATGATAAAACATTTTAGGTTGATTTATTCTAAATGATACAGCATGGTTCACATTCCTTTACATTGTCAGTACAAATTTTCTGAGATTTGAGAATGTTTCTAAAAACCAAAATCCCAGAATTTGCTAGATAGAACTTTTTGTTTGTTTGTTTGTTTGTTTGTTTGTTTGTTTGAGACAGGATCTCTATGTATCGCTTTAAAGCCTATCCTGGGACTCGCTCTGGAGACCAGGCTAGCTTCGAACTCACAGAGATCTGCCTGCCTCTGCCTCCCAAGTGCTGGGATTAAAGGAGTGTGCCACCAACGCCCTGCTGTTATCCTCATTTTATATGTAAGAAAACTGAACCAGAACTGGTCCACAATTGTCTCAAGGCTGTATTCAACCACCAACATCCGGCATGTGCCGCCAATGGCAGGCTAGATAGAACTTGATTGTTAAAACTATTAGTTATTTATAGTTAAGTACTTGTGGTACTAACTGTGGGTGCTTTAGAATAAATCAGTGCTTAAATAGAAGGTCCTTTCCTAGTTGAGTCAAATCAATGTTTCTCAGTCAGGCTTTTCAGGCACACTGAATTTTTTAACTGTCATCTTAGTTTAAAACTAAACAGGATTTTAAAAAATCTTTTCACTCAGTTTCTAAAAGTGTTATTACCAATTTATTTCCCATACACTGTATGTTGTGTATTGGTATTATTATACACAAGCCTACTCTCAATTGATAAAGTACTCATGTATAGAGTTGTCAAAAAATTAAAGTGAGGAAAGTAAAAAACAATGTGATTTCATTGATGGGTATGATGACAATTTAAAAAGATAAACAGGGCCTAAAAGATATTTCTCTTTGTAGTTAATAAAAAAACACAACCAACCTGAATTGTGGACTTCAGTTCCAATGGATTTAGGAGGAGGGCAAGAAGATTGTAAGAGATTGTGTTTGCTGTAAGATTGTATCTCTTGGTAATGTCAGATGCTACAGGCATAAAGTTTCATAAGCATAACTGCCTAAAATGAACCATACAAGAGCAAACTAGAGATGCTTTGTGGATAGAAAAAGCCCAGGATCCTTAACCCTACCCAACACACTACAAACAGGGAAGGAATGCTACAAATGTAAATTGAAAAGGACAATTGTAAGAATAAAATAATAAAGGTGTTCAACAAGAAAAAAACATTCATGCAACTGTCATATATAGTTTCTATATATATTCTCTATATTATCTATATACTATATACAGTATATACTATATGTATAGTGTACAAAGTATATACTATAAAATAGTATTCTGTAGTATTCTCGTATCATGCAAGTATTCTTATAATAAGATGCTCTTGTATTCTTAAATATATTTTTTTCAGTTTTCTGACTGTATTTTATTTTATTTTTCCATTATATTGTTTATTTAAATTAGAAACATGTCAGTCCCAGCTCCCTCTCCCACCCCTCCTCCCTTGCCCCTCTACCAGCACCCTCAACCCATATTCTTATATCATACAACTTTCATATGATAGTTTCTATTTATCGTCAATTTGACAGAACCTAGAATTGCCCAGAAAAGGAGAAGCTGAATGTATTTATGGGGAATTATAAAAATGAAATCAGCATCTGGGTATGTTTATAAGGAATTATCTTATTTACTTAATTGAGTGGAAAGACCATAAATATCAACAGTGACATTTCATGGGTTGTATCCTGGACCTACATAAAAATGGGAAAGGGAATTTGTCAGCAACATCCAACCTCTGCTCCCTGACTGTGAATACCATATGGCCTGTTACCTTACACTCCTTCCACCACAACTTTTTCTGCACAGTAGGCTGCATCCTCAAACTGTCTTCTGCAATAACCCCATCCTTTATTAAGTTGCTTTGGACAGGAGTTTTTATAACAGAGAAGACCAAAGAAACTAATATGTGTGAGCAGGTCAAACACTAAGAATCAATAAAACCCAAGTTCCAGGAGGCTGATACTGATAAAAAATTAGATTTCACAAAAAGCAGTTATAGCAAGTAATCTTCACTGCCAGCTTAACTGCATTTTAAGTCACCTATAAGATTAGGATGTCACTTTTCTGAGTAATTTTAGTTGCTTGAAAGAGAATGCCCCTCAGCAGGCTCACATATCTTCATGCTTAGTTCCCAGTTGATAAGTACTTTAAGGATTAAGAAGTATGTCCTTAAACTGGGCGCTGGTGGCCCACGCCTTTAATCCCAGCACTCGGGAGGCAGAGGCAGGCAGATCTCTGTGAGTTTGAGACCAGCCTGATCTACAAGAGCTAGTTCCAGGACAGCCTCCAAAGCCACAGAGAAACCTTGTCTGGAAAAAAAAAGAGGTATGTCCTTGTTGAAGGCATGTCACTGGGGGTGGAAGTTTCAAAGCCTATGCTAGTCCTAGCTCTCCCTCCCTACCTCCCTCTACCCCTCTCCTCTACCCCTCCCCCCCCCCTCTCTCTCTCTGCCTGTTGCCTATAGATCAGCATGTAAAAGCACTCAGATACTTCTCCAGCACCATGCCTGCTGCTATGTTTCTTTTACAAGAGTTGCCTTGGTCATGGCATCTCTTCATAGGGTTAGTACAGTAACCAAGACAATAATTAATAATGCTAAAAAGGAAGATATTTAAGGGTGAAGGCATCTTCAGGGGCAAAGCCTTTGTGTTGGATATAGAAACCCATGCTTACCAAAAAAGAAACAAAGGGAAAAGTGATGTAGCTTATGAATACCACAGAGTGTGGTAAAGTATGAGATTGGACATGAAAGGGTGGATTGTGGGGCATCATGTAGTCTATGGGAAAAGCAATATGAAGTAATGGTCACTTTGATATTTGAATAAAATATCTACTTTTATTTTTATTTTAATTTTTTGTTTTTAAAAACAATCTTTTTATTTTGCATACCAATCCCAGTTACCCCTCTCTCCCATCCTTCTGCTCCCCCCACCTTCCCTCCATTCCATCCCCATCCACTCCTCAGGTATGATGAGGTCTCCCATGGGAAATCAACAAAGTCTGTCATATCACATCATGTTGAGGCAGGACCAAGGCCCTCTTCCCTGTATATAGGCTGATGAAGGTGTCACTCCAAAGAGAATGAACTCCAAAAAGTCAATTCATGCACTAGGGATAAATCCTGGTCTTACTGTCAGTGGCCCCATAAACTGCCCAAACCACACAACTGTCACCCACACTCAGGAGGCCTAGTTCAAGTTCCTATGCAGATTTGTCAACTGTCAGTCCAGAGTCTGTGAACTCCCAGTAGCTAAGGTCAGTGGTTTATGCGGATTTCCCCATCATGGTCTTGACCCCTTTGCTCATATTATCACTCCTCCCTCTTTCAGACTGGACTCCAGGAGCTTGACTCAGTGCTTAGCTGTGGATCTCTGCATCTGCTTCCATCAGTTACTGGATAAAGGTCATATGATGACAATTAAGGTAGTCATCAAGGACATTTGCTCAACTATGTTCATAGCAGCAGCATTATTCATAATAGCCAGAATCTGGAAACAACCTAGGTGCCCCTCAATCAAGAATAGATAAAGAAAATGTACATTTACACAATGGAGTACTACTCAGAAGTTTAAAAAAAAAAACCAATGACATCTTGAAATTTGCAGGCAAATGGACAGAACTAGAAAAAAACATCCTGGGTGAGGCGACCCAGACCTAGAAAGACAAACAGTATGTACTCACTCATAAGTAGATATAATAGACATAAGGCAAAAGATAACCAGAGTGTAGTGCACAACCCCAGAGAAGCTAGGTAACAAGGAGGACCCTAAGAGAGACATGCATAGATTCCTCCTAGGAAGAGGAAATAGACAAGATCTCCTGAGTGAATTGGGAGTTGGGGGGGAGGGGGAGGGTAGAAGGGGAAGGGGAGGGTGGAAGATGTTGTAATTTAAAATAGGCCAGTACAGATGCCTGAATACTAACAGGAGAGGATAGAGAAAGGAGAAAGAGAGAGGGGAGGAGACCATGAGGGAGTGGAATGGTCAAGACGGGGAAAAGGCAAAAAGGGAGAGCAAGGAAGAGATATCTTGATAGAGGGAGCTACTGTGGTGTTATTGAGAAACATGGCACAAGGGAAATTCCCAGGGATCCACAAGGATGACGCCAGCTAAGACTCTAAGCAATAGTGGAGAAGGTGCTTGAACTGGTCTTCCCCTATAATCATATTAGTGAGTACCCCAATTGTCATCATAGAACCTACATTTAGTAACTGGCGGAAGCAGATGCAGTCAATAAATAACTTGCTGAGCTCCTGGAGTTCAGTTGAAGAGAGGAAGGGGAGATTGTATGAGCAAGGGGGATCAAGATTATGAGGGGGAAACCCAAAAAGATAGCTGACCCAAGCTAGTGGGAGCTCACAGCTTCTGGACTGACAGCTGGAGAACATGCATGGGATCAAACTAGGCCCTCTGAATGTGGGTGACATTTATGTAACTTGATCTGTTGTAAGAGCCCCTTGCAGTAGGATCAAGACTTATCCCACGTGCATAAACTGGCTTTTTGTAGCCCAATCCCTGTGACTGGATACCTTACTCAGCCTTGATACAGTGGGGAAGGGCTTGGTCTTGCCTCAAGTTAGTATGCCAGACAGTTGACTCCCCAAGGAAGGCCTCACCCCTTCTGAGAATTGGATTCAGGTGGGATGGGAAAATGGGAGGGAGAACTGGGGTTGGTATGTAATATTTTTTAAATTTTAGTTAAAAAAAACATTTTGACATTGTTATAATCAACCTCCGAAATGTCTTCAAAAGACTTCTCCACATTCTCCAACATTTTTCCTCTGTGCAGCATCTTTTACTATTGAAACATTAATCTGATTATTAAAGATGTTATATATAATAATTCAGTAAGCCTACATTTCAAATATTTTCTGTTCTTCCAACTGGTGTGGGTTGTGCCTCTGCCAATGGAGTCTGTTATTCCAACTGGTGTAGGTTTTCCCTGTGCCTGCCCTTCCAAATTATGTGGGTGACAATTGTGCCATAGGGTTGCCAGAGAGCACTCTTCACCGGGAGGCTATTCTTCCTATTAGTGCAGGTGGTGCTTGTTCCTCTAGGGGTTGCTGATGTCTCAGTTATGATTGACCAGGGGAGGATGATGGGTTCAGTTGGTTTTGGGTGCAGAGTGGGTCTTGTAGCTTACGGAGTTCAATGGGTAGCAGTGGTGGTTGAGGAGCCTGTCCACAGGACTCCCACCTGCTGACCAGCTGTTGGGGCTGAGACAGGAGGGGAACCGACATGGGATATGCCCTTAGGCCTAGGGACTAGAGACCAGGGCAGCACAGCCAGGAGACCAGCCACTCACCTTGTCCTCCAATAGCTACAGGTTGTGCCTGTGCTTCTGGGGGCCACTGATGCCATGGGGGATGTTTGCCCAAGGAGAGGACAGTGGATTAAGTGAGTTAGGTTTGAGTGGGAGAATAGGTCTTGTGGGTTCCAGAGACAAATAGGTAGCAGGAGTGATGGAGCACCCTTCCCTTAGGACTTACTTTCTGTCTCTCTCCTGGGGCTCATAACTGCACTTTGAAAATCTCTTCCACATGACAAGTTTTAAGCACTCAAGTACTTGGGAACCCAATTATTTTTAATTTTACACATTTTCCTTAAAATTCCTTTTATTTTAATTTTAAGACTGTAGTATTTTTCTGTTTCTCCATTCTTTTTTTCCTCCTTCCAAACCTTCACATAAACCCTTCCTTGCTCTCTTTGAAATTTGTGGTCTCTTTTTGCTCTGTGTGTGTGTGTGTATGTGTGTGTGTGTGTGTTCCTAAATATTGCTCTGTCCCTATAATATTATTTATACATGTTTTCATAGCTGACTTTGTAATATTGCATAACCAACTGGTATACTCTTCTTTGGAGAATACTACTTCTCCCACTCACTGTGTTCTTTAGTTGCCTACAGTTCTTTGTGTAGGTTTGAAGTTTCTTGGGCTGCCCCTCACCCACTTTGACATGTCTAATGTTGTCCTTAATCAGTCCATGTTTAAGTAGTTAAGTAGCAAATTTGCTGATCCTATTACTCTTGAAATATTTCTGTTTCCTCTTCTGCAATGTTCTCTGAAGCTATATTGGTGCTGGATTGTTTCACAGATGGATCCATTGGGACTGAGCTCTACAACTCCAAATTTTGATTGGTTGTTGTTTTGTGTACTAGTTTCTTTCTGTTGCAAAGAAGTTTCCTTAATGAAGGGTGAAAACTACATATATATGTGTGGGTATAAGAACAAATCTTTAGGTCTTTGTTAAGGGTTCTGTCGGTTTGGTAGAGATTGTGATTCTCCTTCAATAACCATGACTTCACTCACACTGAGTAGTTAGCTAGTGTTTCAATAGATTGCCTAGTGGTTAAGAGCCCTTGCTGTTCTTCTAGGACCTAGGTTCAATTCCCATCACCTGCTTCAGGTGGCTCACAGCCTCAAAAAACTACAGCTCCAGGGAATCTGACCCCTCTGCCTTCACTGGGCACACACACACACACACACACACACACACAGGTGGCATTCACCAACTTGTTTATTTTATATCTATCCTCTTGAAAATTTTCCCTGTTTTTAATTGAAAATCTTGGTTTCCTGTCCCCAATTCTTCCCAGATCCTCTCTATCTTCCTAAGTATCTAAATCTACACCTTTTCTTTCTCTTGTTAGAAAAAAAAGTCACCTAAAAACAAAATAATATAAGATAAAATGGCAACAAGCAAACTCAAATAGGACAAAACAAAGAAAAGAAAAGCATCCAAAGAAAAAGAGACACAAACAGAGACAGGGACACATACAGAGGCAGGGACATTTAAGACTGGGCAGGTATGGAGGGGAAGAGGATCTGGAGGAACTTGAGAGAGGGGAAGCATATGATCAAAATTGTTTTCAATAATAAAAATATAATTAAAAGATGATCAAATATTAATCAAGAAATATCTAAATAAACCAAATACTACCTATAACTGATTAGTTTAACTCAAAGATTTTGGTTTTGATTGAATTTGCCACATTGCACCCAAAGTAAATCCAGCACCTGAAGTAAATCTTCAGCAAAAATATTACAAGGTTGAATTTCCTTCAGTAACTTTTATAAAATATTACATTCACAGAGGTTATAACCATAGAAATATGTAACCCATAGTGTATGTTTTCAATCAAGCTTCCAAAATAAAAATTTCAATAATCAAATAAACAGTTAATCCCAAAAAATATATGTTTTTGTCTTCTGATGTATAAATTCAGATCTATAACGTCATATTTCTAGAAATGACAAGAAGCTGCCCCTATCTGCATTAGAAACTGAGGCTGCTTTGTAGGTTCTCTACAGAGCATGACTTGATTTAAATCTCTCTTGAATTTACGCAAGAATTTGAGGAAAAATTCAATTGAAATATGAAGTATCTTTTTCCCCCAGGGGTGTTCTTGGAATATTAGAATTAGAGACTACAGAGCAAACCAAACATACTATTGTGTATTATTCATTAGTCATGGTTCTCTAAAGGAACAGAACTGATAGAATGCATATATATAATATATGTATTATATATAATATACATTGTATATATTATGTGTACATATATGATTTATTAGAGTTGCTTACAGATTGTGGTCCAGCTTGACCAACAATGGCTTTGTCCTGATGGAAAGTGCAAGAATCCAATAATTGTTCAGTCCATGAGGCTGGATGACTCATCTTGTCAGGATCCCAAAGAAGTAGACTCTAATACCAGTAAATATGGATCAGCAGGATGGTATTTGAACTTGACAGTGAGAATGAGGACAAACAGTCAAAAACAAAAGCTTCTTTCTTCTACATCCTCTGTGTGTTACCATGAGAAAATGTGGCCCAGATTTAGGGTGGGTCTTCCTACCTCAAATGATCAGAATTTAAAATGGGTTTCCTACCACAAGTTAATCCAATTAGCTAAAAAATTCTCACAAGTATGCCCAGATGCTTGAGTTTTTAAGTTAATTCCAGACACAGTAAAAAATAAAATAGCTATCATATATGGCAAAGTAAAAGGTATCTGTGTAGTGATAGAAAGTTGTTTTTCTGTAGAGGGGGGATGGGATGACAGCATGCAGAACAGTGAGTACACACAGACCAGGGTAGGTGTTGGGTACCATGGAAGACCTTCAGGAACCAATTAGGAGAAAAGCTGACAGTCTCAGGGCTCAGAAAAGTTCTGTATAGCTCTCTGAGTTCTGAAATTCTCTAGTCAGATGATTTCAGATATAAGTATCCACAGAGCAGTCAAATCATTTCTCAATTTGACTGCACAGTTTTAAGTGTTTATTCCCAACTGTGAAATCTGGCTTTGTCTGTTACCAGAATCTCTTCTTGAAATTTGAAAACTGTAGTTATTTTTACTTTGAACTTAATGATTATTACATAAACAATTTTTACTTTTAGATTGTAATTTAATCTGTTAAAGGGGTAAAATAGAAATATTAATTAGAAGTACTTACCAAGGGAAAGGAAATATGGATGTAATAATTTAATGATAACATGATGGCAAGTTGGCTCTCATTTTAATAAATATCTCATTGCTTTATGGTATTATTCCCTCATCAGTTATTGTTTTTAACCAATGTGGCACTGTGTCTGTTTACAGTCATTGAAAACTAGATTATTCTTCACTCTGTGTAGATATCTTATGGTTGTTGCAGTTGCAGTTGCAAATAAATAAAGTTGAAACTTTTCTCCTTTCTACTGTTTCCTAAAAGTACATGGAAATTTTAGTTCTTCCTTCTAAATAATGTTAAGTTTATATAATATACTTAGTCGTTTGAATCCCATTTTTCATATTGATAGCTTACTTCCTAGCAACATATAAATATATAAAAGTTTCTGTCAACCAGTTAACATTAGAAAGATGAATCAGCTGTCTACAGAACTGTGTGAGGAATTGTTTCTTTATTTCATCTCTTTTGTAATCCTGGAGGTGTCTATTCCATTAAAGAATTAAATCCTGAGTCATATAACCTGAAGGAAACATTTGACAAGAATTTACTGTCTAAATGAGAAATGAATCTCTAACCCAGACTTATAATTTGTGTACCGGTGACTTTTGAGGAACAGTTTAACCTCTTCTCTTTCATAATGATATGTTTATCCTCTCCAAGGAGTTGCAAGATTTTCTTGCTCCACCATCTATATTTTTAGAATATTTACTATGTGAAAAGATTTAACACTGGCATTTTATCCATAAATAAAATTATTCAAATACATCTTGAGAAACAAAGATGTGACAGGTAATCTGTAAAAGTGAATATTATCTTGTTTATATGACACGAGAGCAACTGAAAATCTAAGAATGCAAAGAATTGTATCTTGAATAATCTCTGTATATCTTATTAAGGTTTACATAGTCCTTATTAAGGAAATTACTAAAAACAAAATATCTCAATTTACCAGCACCTATTTTTTCTGAAATATAAAAATGTATTTAAATAAGTACTAATACATCTTCTTGGGTAACCATATTTTCATACAGTTACATTAAAAATGTATTCGTGTGAAACACAAATTTGATCCATTAGTTTACTGAATAAATAAAAATTAATGTATGACCTATAGATATGCAGAAAATACAGAGCAAGGGCACAAATAAGTTGAATGGGTTACAAATAACTTATTATTAATAAACTTATTAATTATCATTTATTTGGAAAGATTATAATATAATTAGACCCTTTACCTCCTCCCTTTCCTCCCTCCAAACTGTCTGATATATCCATCCTTGTTCTCTTTCAAATTCATTAATTGTAGTTACATTCATATGTTTTTCATCTTTGTGTGTGTTGTGAGAAACAGAGAACTGTGGGCTTATGTGTTTATGTGTGAGATGTACATTTGCTGTGAAATAAACATGAAGGTCAGAGGGCAGCCTCAGGTGTTGGTCCTCCCTTCCACCTTAAGCACATTAATAGCTAGGCTAGCTATTCTGCTAGCATCTGGGGATTCTGTTTCTGCCTCCAATCTCTCTGTAGCACACTGACATTATAGATGTGTGGTATCATGCACAGCTTTATGTGTGTGTGATGGTTCAAATTCAGACCCTGACAATTAGCAATAAGCACTTTACTCACGTAACCATCTACTGAACTCCAGTTAACTTGAAATTGCTATATCTCATCTTTCTGACAATGTTGGTAGCATGCCATTCACCAAAGGCTCCGTGAAATATTCAGAGTTCCAGGAAAGTTGTATGCTCCACGTAACATCTGAACTTACTAGTTACCTTCAACACATATTTTAGGATGTTTCTACCTTCCTCCTAAGTGTTTTCTATCAGGCATATACATTGTTGTTGTGGACATCTAAAGCACTTAGCTTTTCAATCTCCTTCTGCAGATTTCCCTGGTCTTTCTGTTCCAGTGAACACAATTTAGAAGAGCAAATTGGCTGTCATATATGAAAAAAATCATCTACTCTACTCAACATAGTCTACAAATAAAATTATAGGATAAATTTATGTTGCAGAAGAAAAAATGAATAAAAAAACTCTGGTATCGCGGTTAAATATCTTGACATATATGTTGGAATATGCATGTGGGCTATATGCACATATGCCAAATACAAGTATGTATATATGCCAAATACAAGTATATTAGAAACCATTTTAACTTTATTCATTTTTGTGGCTTTCAACTTTTTGTTAATAAGTACGTGTAAATTAAGAACTGGAAAATTATGTATTTTTAAAGATTTACTTATCTCTATGAGTGTTTCACTTACATTTATGTCTGGGCACCACAGGTGTGGAATGCCCACGGAGGCCAGAAAAGGTGATTCTTTGATTCTCAGTTTTCTCATTGTAAATTAACAATAAAAATTACTCTGCACTATTAAAAAATGGTGGTATCTACTCAAGGGTCAGAGTTGTTTGTTACCAGACACTTTTTTTCACTTTTACCTGACACATTTCATCTCTAAAACAAATATGAATACACGGCATACACAGGTTAGTTAACCTGTGAGTTCTGTGGAACCAAGCAGCTGGGTGTTCCCTGCAGATCTGCTGATGCATTCCTCCTTAATAAGGGACATTTTGGATTCTCCATTTAGAAACTTTGCAGTAATTTCAAGAGTTTGACCATGCTGATTTCTAGCTCACCCAACACATGATCCTCTCATGTTCATCAACATCAGTCTCGCATCACACAGGAGCACCCTAAGATCACCCAAGGGTGCTTCCATTTCATTTTAAATGTTTCAAGCTGATATCCTACTTTACAGATATTATGTGTAGGAATTAGGTGATGTATACAATCTTTAAAAATTACAAGAACTGAAGAACCACCAAATATGGCTGCAATTTAGTATACCATAAGCATCACTGCATTATAAGCTATCTCTTGTTTTCAGCTTAATTTTAAGATATTAGCATTTACCTTTTGTTTAAGAAAAATCTCTTGGAAATTTTTTCTTGTATTCAAAAAAGTGTGTGTGTGTGTGTGTGTGTGTGTACACAAGCAAGCACGTGCTTTGCTGGGCTTAAATCTGGGTTTTATACATGTTAGGTAGTTGCTCTAACACTTAATGATAGCCTAGTCATCATTTTTCTCCTTTTATTAAACGCATTTTTTCTCGTACAATATATCCTGATTACAGCATTCAGCCCTCAAATACTCCTCAGTTCTCTCTCTCTCCCTCCCTCCCTCCCTCCCTCCCTCCCTCCCTCCCTCCCTCTCTCTCTCTCTCTCTCTCTCTCTCTCTCTTTCTCTCTCTCTCCATGCATTTCCTCCCTCAACCCCATCTCCTCTTGCACTCCTTACTTGATCTTCCCATTCCCATGCCCCCCTGCCCTCAGTCCATCCATAAAATCTATTCTATTCCCCGCTCCCAGGGAGATCCATGTGTCTTCCCTAGTCCCTTCCTCTATATCTAACATCTCTGGGTCTATGGATTATAGTTTGGTTATCATTTATTTAACCTAGCCCCAACTTTTAAAGCAAAACCATTTTAACAGAAACAGTTGCCAAGGGAACCTCACTGTCCTCTTCCATTTTGTACCACAGACTTTATGACTGTAGTGTCTCACCCAGCTATTGTATTCATGCACACCTGTTCCTTATTCTTTACACCACAGAGTTCATGACTTTGATTTCCCACATAAGCATCATTATTACATTAATGCATATTAAAATCTATTACTGGGTTTTATTATCAAATATATAACCCCACTGTTTGCAAATTTGATAGCTCGCAAATGTTATCTAAAACATAAAGACGGGGCTAAAAACATGACTCAGTAATTACATACAACTACTGCTTTTGCAGATGTTCCCCACATCCATGTCAGTGGCCCACAATTACCAGTCACTCTGGATTCATGGAATCCAGTACCTCTGGCCTCTATGGGAACTTGCTTCATACACACACACACACATACACACACACACACACACACACACACACACAATCAGACCTGAAAAAATAATGTAAAATAAATTCTAAAGGTTATAGCTCATTCTCAGTGAAAAGTACCATCCGTTGAGAATGCTATCATTGACTCACAAGTTTCTAATCGAAGCTGTAGTAGAGAGAAATAAAACACCATGACCAAGGAAACTTATAGAAGGTGTTTATTTGTAGTAATTGTTCCAGAGGAATAAGAGTCTAGCACCAACATGACAGGGAACCTCTGCCCCCCACCCCTGCATGCACAAAAAAATTAGAAATAGTCCAGACAGGAAGATATTGATCATAGGCCTTAAAAATTTAGATAAAGATGCTGAAGTGTAGCTCTTCACAGTTCACAGTCGATGGCTTCTGGCATAGAGTGGGGAGAGACTCAGTTCTCTTTTAGGGGCTGGTCACTGGGAGTTTGACCAGTTTCCAATGAGTACATGGGCAACACAAACTGGACTCCTTCTTCCTCTTCTTCCTCCTCCTCCTTCTCCTCCTCCTCCTCCTCTTCTGCCTCTTCCTCCTCCTCTCTTCTTCTTCTTCTCCTTCTTTTTCTTCTTCCTTCTTATTCTTTCTTCTCCTCCTTCTTTTCTTCTTCCTTTTCCTCCTCCTTCTTCTTCTTCAGGGTGGGGAGGGTACAAGGGTGGACCTGGGAGGAATGGATAACAAGTTTTAATATAAACATATGTTGGGGAAAAATAAAAGAGTAAATATAATAAATCATGACATAAATGGGAAAAATAAAAGAGGAAATATAATAAATCATGACATAAATGGTAAATGTATGGGTGAAAACATGTTAAGTGAAATAATCTGACACAAAAAAAGACAAATGCTATACAATCTCAGTTATATGTAAAAGCCCAAAAGAAAGCTGATGTTAAAACCAAGAATGGTGGTGATGAGGCTCTAGGGAGGGTTAGGTTATAGAAACAAGATAGTTCATGGTATAGAGTAACAGTTGGGTAGGAGGAAGAAATTTAACCATGAGATAACTGTTGTAGACAACAATTATTTTTGTATTTCAGAATAAGTGGTAGGAATAATTTTAGTGTACTGAACCAGATAAATGATAAATACTTGAAGTTATTGATATAGTTTCCCTCATCTAAGAATTATATACAGTACATATGTACTGAACTATCACACTGTACTCTAGACAGATATATAATTATTATAAGTCAATAAAGAACTGCCCAATAAAGCAAGCAGAAGAAAACTCAGATTTTCTGGCCTTGTTTTAATTTTTGAGACTATCATTATGAAAAACAAAGTTCAGTATATAATTAGGAACTGTGTCTTGCAAGGACCCTTTAGTGGCATCGTGTTCAGTGTGCCTTGACAGGTACCATGATTGTCAGCATTCTTTAAAGTAAGAACATAAGTGAAATACTCACAACTGAGTTCAGCAGCACAGCATCAAACCTGAAGCCATGCTTTCATTTCAAAACCTCGGTGGGTTCACATAAATTCCCAGAGGTCCCAGAATTAGTGAGTTGTGGAAGTGTGATTAAAGCCCTGATGTGTCAAATTCCAAGGCAACCTTTTCCACAAAGCTTTTGATGGCAACTTGTGCTGGATTCTAGCTCTGCATGTTGGATATATTTTCCTTGTTTTAATCAAAGAATTACAGGAATAAGTTACCACAGACCCTGAAGGGATTAAGAACAATCGCAAAAGTAAGACTGTTTTTTGTTTTTCCTGGAGGCACAACAGCAAACATTTTGATATGTTTTAAATTGGGTCTTCTTATATCTCTTATTTGCAACAATTTCCTATCTGGTAGTGAATTGTACATCATAAAGTGGCCGCAATACCTACAATTCTTTAACAAGCTTTAGGATCTCTAAACAGTTCTTTATCTTTTTCTCAAATCACTACACAAATGTTTATCCTATTCACAGTTTGGATGCTAACTAGTAGCCACCCTGAACCGTTAGCCCTGTGGCTTATGGACATATGACAAGCAGCAAGGAGCCAAACAGGAAATTCCCTGGCCTGACTTTCTACTGTGTTTATTGGTGTGTCACTGATGAGAAAGGGATACTCTAAAGACCTTGCTGGTATAAACAAGTAGTCTCTATGGATCAGTTCATAGTTCTGTAACACTTTGTTCCTTCTTAAAATTTTATTGAAAATAGATTTTTTCATACAGTATATTTTAATTATAGTTTCCCCTCCCTTGAATCTTCAAAGTTCCTTCCCACTTCATTTCCCATCCAGATCCACCCATTTTCATTTTCTCATTTAAAAAATAAGCATATAAGGAATAATAATAAAATAAAACAAAAACAAATGCATTATAATAAGACAAAACAAACAAGTAGAAGAAAATGGACCAAAGAAAAAGCAAAAGAAACACATACCGTAAATCAAGAGACATGCACATTTGCACACACAGAAATCCTATAAAAACACAAAACCAGAAGCCATAATATATACACAAAGGACCTGTAAGAATTTTAAAAAGTGTCCTGACAAAACATTATGAGACAAAGAACCTCCAAAGGTGCCATTGAGGTCATTGCTTCTTGGTCATACTGCTAGGAATACAGCATACCCATAAGAATAATTTCACTAGAGACTCTCTTAAAGAAAACCAAATTTTTCATTTGTAAATGGTTATGAGTTGTAGATAGATATAGATTCTGGGTTAATTTTATGACTTTTAAACAACATTTTCCCTAAAAATAAAACTATTTCGTACGTCAAAATTAATTATTATATTCACATATTTGTGGTGTTTTGTCTTTTCCTCCATTTTTGGGTGTGAAAATGTGTTTTTACATGGTTCTTGAAAGTATAAATTTTCATCAACTTTATAAAAATTAGCAGTTGTATTTTCTATAAAATTACTTTAATGAGATTTAGCCAAACAGGGATCTAAAAACACATTAAATAAAGTATATAAATTGGCAAGGAAATACAATGGCTTAAAGAATATGTTGGCAGTGCCATTCTCAGAGCCTGCTGAGGCCTGAGGTGTGCACACTGGGGAAGCCATCCCAGCAGAACAGCCCTTACAGGGTCTGCCAACTTCCCAGTATTAGTGCTGCCTCCATACAAGGGAAGAGGAGAGCCATTCAAGAATTGGACCTGCTTCCACCCACCAGAACAGAACCTTGAACTCATACCCACCAGGAGAGGAACAGACTACACCTGCACCCACTGGAAGAAGGGATGGAAAGATGGCAATATAAGAACACATTCAGGCAGTGGTGGCACACGCCTTTAATCCCAGCACTGTGAGTTCGAGACCAGCCTGGTCTACTGATTGAGGACAGCCTCCAAAGCTGACTTGGAAAAACAAAAAACAAATGAATAAATAAGCCTAAAAAAAGAACACATTCAACAACAGAAAAAACAATATGATACCAACAGAGACTAGACACTATACACCAGCAAGACCTGAACATCCCAACACAGATGAAGCAGAAGATAATGACCTACAAAACAACTTCATGAAAATGTTAGAGGCTTTCAAAGAGGATATGAGAAAATCCCTTAAAGAAATGAAAGAAAAAACACACCAAAAAATAGAAGAAATCAACAAGTCTCTTAAAGAAAACCAAGAAAAAAACAATAAAAAACATGAAAGAAACAGTTCAAAACCTGAAAACTAAAATAGAGACAATAAAGAAAACACAAACTGAGGGAATACTGGAAATAGAAAAACTGGGTAAACAATCAGTAACTACAGATGCAAGCATAACCAACAGAATAGGAGACATGGAAGAGAGAATCTCAGGTGTTGAAGATACACTAGGAGAAACAGATGCATTGACCAAAGAAAATCTTAAGTCCAACAAATCCCTAACACAAAATATCCAGGAAATATGGGACACTGTGAAAAGACCAAACCTAAGAATAATAGGTATATGGAATTGACATGTGAAGCATCCTTGTTTCTAATTTGAATTTAAAAATAAAAAATGTATATAAAAAAGAATAATAGGTGTAGAAGATGAAGAAACCCAACTCAAAGGTGCAGAAAACATATTCAAACAAAATTACAGAAGAAAACTTTCCCAATCTAAAGAAAGGCATGCCTATGAAAATACAAGAAGGTTACAGAACACCAAATAGAGTACACAATGAAAAAAAATCCCCTCAACACATAATAATCAAAACCCCAAACATACAAAATAAAGAAAGAATATTAAGAGCAGCAAAGGAAAATGCCAAGTAACATATAAAAGCAAACCTATCAGAATTACACCTGACTTCTCCATGGAAACTCTGAAACCCAGAAGGTCCTTAATAGATATTGTACCAACACTAACAGGCCAAAGAAGTTAGCCCAGACTTCAATAATCAGCAAAGCTTTCAATCACTATAGATGGAGAACACAAGATATTCCTTCACAAGACCATTTTTACACAATATATATCCACTAATTCAACCCTACAGAAAGCTCTGGAAGGAAAACTCCAACCCAAGGAAGTTAAATACACCCACAAAAATATAGGCAATAGATAATTCCACCTTACCAACAGTCAAAAGTAAAAAGGTGTGGAAATCCACACACAATACCACCAAAAACAACAAATCCAAAACAAGCAAGAATGAAGAATCAATGGTCATTAATATGCTTCAATATTAATGGTCTTAACTCACCTATAAAAAGACACAGTCTAAAAGAAAGGATATGTACATGGAACCCATCCTTCTGCTGCACACAAGAAACACACATCAACTTACAGACATAAGGTATCTCAGAGTTAAGTGTTAGGAAAAGATTTTCCAATCAAATGGATCCAAGCGAAAGCAGGTAGAAATCCTAACATCTAACAAATTAGACTTTAAACCAAAAACAATCAAAAGAGATGAAGTAGGTCATTTCATATACATCACAGGGGAAACCCATCACGATGAAGTCTCAATTCTGAACATGTATACCCAAAATACAAAGGCATTCAGATTCATAAAATAAACATTACTAAAACTCAAATCACACATAAAACCCCACACACATATAGTGTGAGACTTCAACATCCCACTCTTATTACTAGACAGGACGATCAGACAGAAACTGAACAAAGAGACAAAGGAACTAACAGAAGTTATTAAACAATTGGATTTAACAGACATCTATAGAACATTCCATCCAAACACAAAAGAATATACCTTATTCTCAGCCCCACATGGGACCTTCTCTAAAATCGACCACATACTTGGCAACATAGCAAACCTTAACAGGTATAAAAAAATGGAATAACTCCCTTATCTTATCAGACCATCACGCTTTAAAGTTAGAATTCAACAACAACACAAATTGCAGAAACCCTACAAACTCATGGAAATTGAACAATGTGCAATTGCAGCATTCCTGGGTCAAGGAAGAACTAAAAAAAGGAAACTAAAGACTTCCTAGAATTCAATGAGAATGAAGACACAACATACACAAACTTATGGGACACTTTAAAAGCAGTGCTAGGAGGAGAGTTCATACCACTAAGTGACCACATGAAGGACTGGAGAATAGTCACACTATATAACTAACAGCACAACTGAAAGTTCTAGAACAAAAAGAAGCAAACTCACCCCAGAGGAGTAAAACCAAGAAATAATCAAATTGAGTGCTGAAATCAATAAAGTAAAAACTAGGAAGATAATACAAAGAATCAATGTAATGAAGAGTTGGTTCTTTGAGAAAATTAACAAGATAGACAAAACTTACCCAAACTTACCAAAAGGCAAAGAGAGAACATGCAAATTTACAAAATCAGAAATAAAAATGGGGACACAATGATGGACACTGAGGAAATCCAGAGAATCATCAGGTCATACTTTGAAAACCTGTACTCCACAAAATTCAAAAGTTTAAAGGAAATGGACAATTTTTTGGATAGATATCACTTACCAAAATTAAATCAAGAACAAATAAGCAATTTAAACAGACCTATAGCCCCTAATGAAATAGAAGCAGTCATCAAAAGTCTCCCAACCAAAGAAAGTCCAAGGCCAGATGGTTTCAGCGCAGAATTCTACCAGAAATTTAAAGAAGAGTTAATACAAATTCTCATCAAAGGATTTCACACATTAGAAGCAGAAGGGTCAATGATGATCAGGAGCGGGATTGAATTTCCACATAGAATGACAAAAGCTTTAAAGGAATTTTAGAAACAGAAGAACAGAGAGAAGCACAGATTTTTGGTAGCAGCATTTTTCTCAGGTGTGCTCTGTTTTGCTAGCGACAAGCCGAGATTCACAGGGCTCGCTTACCGGAGTCTTCCTGACTCGGCATAAAAAAAAAAAAAAAAACCAACAAGGTTCTTTAAGAGGCTTTGCTAACGATTTAAAAGTTGTACTTACAGCTGGAAGTGGCGGTGACCACATCTCCAAGCCAGTAGCTGGAGTCACGCTTACGCCCACCATCTTGAAAAAAAAAAAACATCAGTTTAAAACAGCCGCAGGTTTACAGATAAGACACATGGCCAGAAAAACGTAAAGATTTACAGTAAAGTCAGACTTGGATAAAGAAAAACCTCTAAAGGTTTACAGTGTGTTTAAAAATATACATGAGAGTGAGAGAGAAAATGAAACGGCAACGTGGTAAATAAATAGAAAAGCCGGCTTTGTGGTGGCGCACGCCGGTAGGATTTACTCCAGAGGCAGAGGCAGGTGGATTTCCAAAGAGAAACCCTGTCTCAAAGAAAAATAAATAAAAGTAAAAGAAATAGAGTAATAATAGATAAATAAATAAGCCACGTAAAAATGGAAAATACACAGAAAGTCTGGATACTGTATGCAATTGTGTTTTTCAGTTTTTTGATTGCTCAGGAAGGAACAACTGCTAAAGTACAGTTTATGATTATAAATGCTGCTAAATTTATTCAATTTATATCTTTTGAAAATGCCTTGACTTCAAAATTTAAGTATAAGGATATGTTACTTCGAAAAGGAGTTTTTGTTTATGTTTCTACAGAAAATGAAAAGCTGAGGATTCCTTCCAGGCTTCTGTGGTTTGATGAACCAAGACCCCCGGAAGCAGTGGGCCAGGTGTTCCAACAATTGAGACAGCTAAGATGATGGAGCTTCACAGACCCTGAAAATAAGGACTTATAAGGTTTCTGAGTTTTGTCATGATCCCCATGGTATAAACAGCGCCCCCTTCCAGCACGAAGCAGTTTGGAATGAGCGGCGTCCTAATTCCCATCTTGTTAATAAATATTTGTTTTCATTCAAACGGGATTGTTTATAATTGGTTAATGATCACAGCCAATCTCTTTTTAATGGTAAAAAGGGGAATTATGGTATGGGTATGGTTTTTCATTTATTGATACAAATTCAAGGTCAATTTTGTGATGTGTATATTTCTCCTCTTGATTAAGTATTGTGCTTATACTGATCTTTTAAAACGTAATGCGTAATTGAATACAGACTATAGATAGTTACTTATAATAGAATTTATAGTTAGGTAAGTTAGGTTTTCTAGATATACAGAAATATATTTGAGATAGATAAACAGTCTTCAAACCTCTCAAAGACCTTCAGAAAATGGCATTTAAAATGGTTTAGGGTTTTTCTTGACAATGAGAAATGTCTGCTCCTGGCAGCACCAATTACGTCTGAGAGGAAGATGGGCATCAAAGAAACTTGTTATGGAGTTTGCTTTCAACATGGCAAGGTTAGCCATTTGGGCAAGAAACTGCTTTTGCCTGGACTGCTTGACTGTTGCTGTATAATCTGGATATGCAGGACCCACAGGGAAGTGACTGCTGAACTCAAACAGTCCTACAGGGTTCCTGCTTCATGAAAGAGTCTACGAGACTTTCTGCAGGACACAGAGAAATGACTGACAGACTGCCAATGCAGATGGACAGTTTGAAATTTCCTACTTTGCTGAGAAATCTTCTGAACACATTGTGGCCTATGGGCTGAAGATGGATGCCCCAACGTTACAGAGGAACTTCGGGTGACTGTCCAGGCAGTAAGATGTCTCTGTCATTTCTAGTATTTATATATTATCCTTTTGTGGTCTTTGATGGAGTTGAAGACAGATAGTTATAATTATAGTTTTCCTTAGTTATGATAAAAGATAAGCTACATATAGAACTTTGGACTCACAAGAATGGGATAGATGATATGTTCTTTAAATCTTGCTAAAATATTGTAACTATGTTCTTACTTGATAACTGTTCTGTTATATACAATTTGACTATGTTAAAGTTAAGACCTTTCTTTTTGTTTAAACAGAAAAGAGGAGATGATGGGGGGAAGTCCTGTACATTTGTTAATAAAGCACTGCTGGCCAATAGGAATCTAGATAGGTGGGACAAGGAGTCCAGGAGGATTCTGGGAAGGAGAAACACAAGAGAGTTCAAGATGTAGTGCCATGGGGTAGGAGCCCGGAACTATTCTCCGGTAAGAGACATACTTAGATTAACAATTATGGGGTAATTACTTAAGTCAGAGCTAGCCAGTAAGAAACAAGCAAGGCCAACAGCTTCATAATTAATACAGCGTCTTGTGTGTTATTTGGGGACTACAATGCGGCAGAGCCCAGGCGACTGGCGGGGGATAAACCAAAGCGGCTAGCAAAGAAAAAGCTTCTCTTAACACCGTACCTTAGGAAGAATCGTATCCTTTGCTGTGTGTTGTGAGTGTGTGCATTTGTGTGTGTTCTAAGTCTATGAGTCTGTGAGTGCATATGTGTCTAAACATGTGAGTGCATACATCTGGAAGACGGTAGCATGTCTGAGTGTGTGTTTGTATATTCTTGTGTGTGATATTGGGAGGAATGTGAGTGTGTGAAAAAGTGTAAGTCTGTGTGTTTGCAAGTTTTCAAAGCACTTCCATGCATAGACCCTTCTTCAGTCTGGTCCCACTTTTGGCAGCCAGTGTTCCAGCTTCATACAGAGGCTGGCACAAGCTGTAACGCACAAAAGGAAGCAGGAAACCGCGAGACTTAGGTAGCAGCCATTGGAGAATCCACACTGAACTTTCCTGTGCTTGTCTGTGATGATGCTGTATCCTAAGCAAGGACTCTTTTAGAAAGAAAACCATGGTACACAGTATCTTTAACTCAGCTTCTTCCAGTCTGACTCACAGGCACTAAGTATGGCTGTGGAGGGGGAGGCTGTGGCACCTGCACCGTGATGGTCTGGCGATACAACCCCAGCACCAAGACGATCAGGTACCTCACAGCAAAGTCCACCTCTGAACGAGTCTGCAGTTCTCAACCTCATCTTCTTCCTTCACAGGGTGAATGTGTATGGAGAACTACTGTGTGCAAAGACCTGTGCTAAGCACTGAGGACAGTCATGTCTCCTTGCTCCCACGCGTGAATTCTCCATCCGTGAGCCTGAGAGCTTTGCATCAATAGACAGTTAGATGGCTTCACTCTACTACCTAACACTACATGTGCTTTCCTATTTTGTTTACATTCTGTATTTACCTTCACTGAACTATGGTTTCAAACATTTATCTGTTCCGGTCTCTCTCCCCTCCTCTTCTGGGACTCCACTCATGCATTTGTTAAACCACTTTCCTCATTCCCCAATTCCAGATGAGGTCTAGGACCTGAGCAGCTGCCAAAGCTGTGCCCTGCCTGCATTCCCTGGGAAATCTCCCTGCTTCCCAGCCTGACTGCCAGCTCTTTAGGACACTGAAAGTTCTCTTTGGGCTCCTCTCTTGCTGTCTGTGCTTCAGGAGATCGTTGACCACCATGCTGCCTTATTCTGAGCCCCTAGATGATAATGCTGACATTATCCTCAACGTAAGCTTAGTATTTTCTATCATGAGCTTCTTTGTTTCTGGGCCTGGGTAGTAATCTCTCTCAGCTCATTCCTCACCTCTGCTTTGAGCCACTTCCCCTGCCACCAAGCATCCAGTGGGCACTGCTGGGAAGAGTCCAGCTTTGGGTTTTAAGCCATTGTATCCTCCCACATTGACCATTAATGATTTGCTGACAGACACTCTGGTTTCTGCTTATTCTAATGTAAGTCAGACACTTCATTTTCCTTACATTTCAGAAACACAGAAACTGAATCTTAGGGATGAGGACAACTGTTCATACTTCTTCTCTCTTATTAAGAATTATTAAGAATGGATACTTAATACAATATAATGTTTTAAAGTTTCTCATGTACTCCATATCACAGGTATGTATATATACATATATATGTCATTTATATACAGAAAATTTAAATATATACATGTTAAATATATGTGCATATAAAATGTTTTAATTTTCAGAAATTCATGCATGTATACATTTTATTTTCATCATATTTCCCCTTCTTCTCCCTCCAATTCCTTCTGCGGCACCCCACTCCCAAGTCCTGTCTTTTTCTTTATAACCCACTGAATCCAGTTTGTACAACTCACGTCCTCATGGGTGTGGCATCCACTGGACCATGTTTGACCTCCACATGCCACACCCTAAAGAAAGCTGACTCGCCTTCCCCAGCAGCCATCACTGTCAACAGCTTCTGAGGAGATGCATTTTATTTTTTTTTATTTTAATTTTAAATAGCTTGTTTTACATGTCAATCCCAGTTCCCTCTCCCTCCCCTCCTCCCGCACTCCCCTTCCACCCTTCCTCCCACCCTATTGCCAAATCCTTCCACATAGGGGATATCTAGAGTCTATCATTTTAATCTTGGTAGGGTCAAGGCACTCCCCTAAGAGTCCAGGCTGAGAGAGCATCTCTCTTTGTGCTATAGGCACATGAAGACAGATTGTATACCAGGGATAGACACTGATCCACAGCTCAGGGCCCCATAGGTTGCCCAGGCCTTCTCACTGACATTCACATTTGGGGGGTCCAGATCAGTGGCAGTATCGTAGCACAAAGAGGGATGCTCTCTCAGCCTGGACTCTTAGGGGAGTGCCTGGACCCTACCCAGAGTAAAATGACAGACTCTATGTGGAATTCCCCTATGTGGAAGGATTTGGCAATAGGGTGGGAGGGTGGGGGGAAAGGGGAATTTAATATATAAACCTGTTTTATCCACTTTGTCCCTCATTGCACACATCAGCCCTATCCAATCTCTACTATTTGTAGGAGAGAATTGATCTCTAGAATCATTTGGTTTTAAAAACCAAAACCACTGTCCCAGACTCAAGGGAATGTGTAGGGAGCTGATGGGTGCAGAGGCACGCTGTGAGTTACTAGAGGCCAGGTCTGCATCAGAGCTCTTGACTGGTAGCTAGGATCGAGACTGACCAGCTCCTTCCCTCTGCTGTTTGTCTGAATGCCTTCTGCTGGGGGGAGAGGAGGTCTTGTGGAGCTCATTCTGTCCTCAGACTTACCATGTAACTAAGCTGACCTTGAATTCCTACTGTTCCTGCCTCTATTTCCTAAGTCCTGGGATTATAGGCATGTGCCATCATCCTAGACTGTCTGACCATCTTCCTCCAGTCTCATTCCACAAATAATTTAACGTAGAGATCCTTGACAGTTACCCCTTGTCTACAGTTTCCCTTCCTGCAATCTGAGTGATCCTTGTTCAACCATACTTTGAAAATGTTAAGTGGGATATTCGAGAAATAATTTATGTTTCAACATATATGCCATTATGAATAGCATGAGGAATTCTCAGTTTGCTCACCCCTATCTCACTTAGAATGTGAACCACCCCATTTTCCAATGTATCCACACTGTGTACATTACCTGCCCATCTGTCACTAAGTAGTTGTCATGGGTATCAGATTGACTAGCAAATAACCATTACTGTACTTAGTAAGTGCCCACATGAAGAAACTGGAGAATAGTTATACTAGAGATTTAACAGCACAGCTGAAAGCTCTAGAACACAAAGAAGCAAACTCCCCCAGGAGGAGTAGACGCCAGGAAATAATCAAATTAAGGGCTGAAATCAATAAAGTAGAAACTAGGAAAATAATACAAAGAATCAATGCAATGAAAAGATGATAATTTGAGAACACAAATCTAGTCCAAATCTGTAATTTTTGCCAGGACTCAAAATGCAATATGGATTTCAGTACAGACTGATAATGCTAATGTGTCTATAACATTTATGTCCTTTTGTATAATAAAGTTTGCATAGGTCTCAGAGGATCAAAAAGCCATACACCTTGGATCCACTTCTCACAGGTCAAAAGGACTTCAGATAAGTATGTCCTATATTATCCCACCTGTCTGTACCTGAGGATGGGATTTTCTGCCCTGGTCTTGGGACTCCCACCCTGCCTGGTCACTAAAGCTCTGGTTTAAAGAGTTCCAATTACAAACATAAGTTTTAACTTATGTTCCCAGTTTAAACATGTCTTAGACAGGTATCTGGCCCTGGTAGACACATCTGAACATCAGTTGCTGATCACAGCCTGCTCCTAAAGTACACAAGTCCTGGACTTGATGTCGACTTGAACCAGTCCAGCCAATGTGGACACCACCAGTCTCTTCAACAGAGTCTGGCAATCAGCGGCTCCTGATAGATACCCAATTGCCTGAATTCCCTTACTGCTTTTGACTAGCATTTCAGCCTTCTTGGGTCCCTAACTGCATCCCAAAGTCAGCTGGAATTAGCATGGAAAAGAACATGTCATCCTTTCCCTGGTTAACATGCCAATTTAAAAGGAAACTCCCTTACATAGGGGACAAGATGATAACAGAGGCAATTGTCACTCCCTTAAAAAAGTTTTTTCCACTAACGACAGGGCCTGTTAACACCCCTTTGAGGCCCTCACAGGCTGGACTCAGCATTTAGTCCTGTCATGGGTACTTCGAGAAGGCAGGGGGGGGGGGTGTAGTGACCAGCCTCTCTGTTTTAACAGCCATGACAGGCTACCCTGTGCTTGAATGATATTACCATTCCTGTCCTGGTCACTAGGAGGTCAGATGCCCTCTTTGTGACAGGGAACCAATAAGAAGTTAGCTGGCGGGGCTGTGCTTTACAGCTCTGGGCGTGCTTTAAGGACAGTGCACAACAGTGAAACACAGAGCACAGAAACTGCCCTGGGAGGGCCTTGAGGTTGCTTGGGGTCTTTCTCCAGCCATCAGCCAATGTAGATGGATGAAGGGCCCAGGCTAATGGGTTTATCTAGTTAAATAACTTCAATAAAAGTCTCTTTGCTTTTTGCATCACATGTAAAGTGACCAAACACAAAGGAAACCACATGTGGCTGACAAGCTGTGCATTAATTTCAAGCCTCATGTGGCAAAAATATGTTTTTCTATAGAAGCATGTAAACAAATGAATATAGCCAGTTGTAATAAAAAATCTGAAGTCAACTCCTATGTACTACACCTGGGAGCAGTATGAAAACATGATGTGAGAACAATTCTGTGTTTTTTGAAGAAATTGAGGTCATAAGACTCTTGTCTTGGTTATCTGGTGTTTTCTCCCAGGCCCTCAGAAATCTCCTCACAGGACTCCATTCTTTAACTGTGTTCATACAAAGAACACATCTGTTTTACCCATATGCTATGACCACAGCCTGTAGTGTTTCCAGCAATAGGGACTTACCGTCAAGTTTTGGTGCACCATCAAGATCAATGGCAATAGTCTTTGTGCAGGTTTGAATGAAATGACCCCCATAGGACCATAGGGAGTGGTACTTTGGGAGATGTGGTTTTGTTGGAGAAGGTATGGCCTTGTTGAAGTGTGTCACTGGGAGTGGGCTTTGGGGTTTCAGAAGCCCAAGGTAGGCCCAGTGGTCCTCTCTCTTCCTGCTACCTGTGAACCCAGAAGTAGAACTTCCAGCTACCTCCCCTCATCATGTCTGCCTCTATGTCACCATGCTTCACTCCATGATGATCATGGACTAAAACTCTGAACTATTAACCAGACTAGTGGAATGCTTTTCTTTATAAGAGCTGCCCTGGTGTCTTAGTTAGGGTTTCTATTGTTGTGAAGAGATAAGATGTCCATGACAAATCTTATAAATGAGAATTTTACTTGGTGTGGCTCACTTACTGTTCAGAGGTTCAGTTCATTATCATCATGGTAGAGAGAATGGGGGCATTCTGCCTGACATGGGGGTGGCTGCAATTTGATCAGAAGGCAACAGGAAGTGAACTGAGACACTGAGTAGTATCCTGAACACAGGAAAGCTCAAAGCCTGCCCCATAGAGACACATTTCCAACAAGGCCATACACACTCCAACAGAGTCACACCTCCTAATAGTGCCACTCCTCACAAGATTATAGAGGCAAATTACATTCAAACTATTAGACATGATCATGGTGTCTCTTCACAGAAATAAAACCCTAGCTTAGACAGTAATTGCTGTCAGAGTAGTGTATTGTTGGGTTTGGATGGCCACACTTTTTTGAGGATTGTGGACTTTGTACTAGAAAAGCAGTTGAATACTTTAATGGGCCTTACCAGTAGGAGTATGGAAGATAGCAGTGCTGATTGTGATTTGAACTGTGAGGGCCTGACTCAGGAGGTTTCAGAGGAGAAGAATTTTAGTATGTGGACTAGAGACTGTTCTTCTGATATTTTAGCACTCTTGAAGCACAGGCAGGTGGATCTCTGAGTTCAAGGACAACATGGTCTACAGCCTGAATTCCAGGACTGCCAATCTTAGACTGTGAAGGAAAGCATAAAAACCAGAAAGCTGGTGAAAATGTATTTGAACGAGGGGGCAATGTTCCATCTTCAGGAAGCAGTAGAACTTTTAGCTTACCACAGTGGTTCTGGATTTAGAAAGGTGGTTCTAAACATTCCTAATGCTGCCACCATTTAATATAATTGCTCATGCTGTGATGGCTCACAACCAAAATGTTACATGCATTGCTGCTTCATAGTTGTAATTTTGCTACTATTATGGATTGTAATGTAAATATCCTATGGTCTTAGGACACTACGTATGAATGGATTTTTCAATACCACTGTAAAAGGGGTCATGACCCACAGATAGAGAAATACGGCTTTAGCCCCAATGATATAAGAAAGCTATTGAGGCCAGGTATGTGGCAGAGGTGTTTGTTCGTGGAGGTTCAAAGAGGCCAATGCATGAAGCTGAATAAATAAATAAATAAATAAATATTTTTATTAATTCTTTGAGAATTCCACAGAATATATTCTGATACTATTTACCCCATACTCATCCCATTAACTCCTTCCAGATCTACCCTCAGCTCCCTAACCCTAGATTTATGTCCTTATTCTTAAAAAGACAAGAACCCACTGACTCTCATTTAAGATGCCCATATACTGCTGGGTTTGGGGTCACAAACTAATAAACTGACCAGGGGCTGCACCCTTAAAGAAAACTCGCTCCTTCTGCAGCAGTCATCAACTATTCACAGCTCCTCATCTATGGGTTAGGGCACGTGAGCGTCTCACCCATCTATTCTGGAATGCTGACAGACTCGATATTATACAGGTCTTACATGAGCAGTCACAGATGCTGTGAGTTCAAGGGTGCAGCAATCTGCTCATGTCCAGTAGAAACTGTCAGAAACTTGAAGCTACAGATACTGACAGAGATTAGGCTGGCTGAATAGTGAAGCAAATGTTCAGCTAAACTCACTGAGAACCACACACAACTGTGAGTTTCAACACAGAATTGACACCTCACTATATCATTTGGTGCTAGTGCAGGTGAATTTAAAAGTATTTCTAGTTTTTTCTAATTCCAGGATTTTAGTCAGGTTTGGCCAGATTTTGAGCTTTCAGCCCTAAGCGAGGGTCATGCTTTGGGTAAAGAGGTCAATTTCTCTTAGTAATGAATAATACATGTCTGTCTATGCCCAAGTATTGCCACCTGTAACCTGATTTCCAGAGTAGACAGCCAGCAATAGTCCCAATGAACCCATGAGAAGGACAGTACATGGTCAGACTCAGGATGCAACAGTGGCCCCCACTTTGCCTGCTGTAAAAGACTATCTGACTTCCCACAACCTCCAAATGGCACCCACAGGGTCCTCATGCTCATGAGTCAAATCACATGGGAGGTTGTCTGAATGCAAAAACACAGTGGGACTACCGTAAAACATCCTCATGCCTGGAGCTTCAATTTCTGTCTCCAAGGAGAGAGCCAGGCTAATTCAGCCAAAGGTTTCAAGATTTTCACACTTAATGTCTGAGCCTTACAACACTTCCAGTCTACACAGAATGCACGGTAGCCCCATGACCAGGTTGGCCAGGAGTCCCCCTGTTTGGTTTCACCATCCCTTCATGAGAAACACTGGAAACCTGGTGTTTGAGAGACTGAAGTTGCAACGCAGGGGAAGCACAGACTTGACAAAGAGTCCCACGTCAGAGCAGGGCTATCATAGCCTGCCTACCACTGCATGACCTGCACACACATGGGGACAAAGTGAGTGGTACATTTCTGCACAGCTTGGTTATTCTTGCACACAGCTTTTTGAGGGAAAGTTCAGCTGATAATGGGACAAGGAAAAGCAGGTATTTCCAGGAGTCTCTGTACCTCACAAGGTGGGCTCTGCCTGCGACTCTATAGTGATTCATCCATGCTGTATGTATTTATTCATTATTCATCTATGTATTTTTGTGCTGTTCATTCTAAATCCCAGGGCCACAGGAATGCCAGGTAAGCACTAGCTAATAACCCACAACCAAACTCAAGCTAAAAGATTAATGATGCAGAGAGTTAGGTAGACAATAAGATAAGGTTAGTGTTGGAACCAGGTAGAAGGGGCAGAAGATGGTACCCCACAGGCTGAGTGCCAGCAATGAACCATGGTGCCTATGGAGAACCTGAGATGATGATGCAGAGTGTGAGTTCAGACATTTGAGCTGAGAAAGCAGCATTGTCAACTGTGTTCCTCCTCTCAAGGGTGATGGTACCTGTGGGAAGATGGAGGAATGACAGGAGAGAAATGTAATAGATCCTCACGGAAATAACCCTAAGCCACTGCTAGCTGCTTTCCCAAAGCTAAGTGCTTCCAAGGATGTTTGCATCTAGGTTGGTAAAGAAAAAGGATAGGTCAGGCTGGGAGAGAACTGAGGTCTGGATGACCTGTGATTCTCAGAATAAGGTAGGTGAGGCCTCTGTGACCTCACAGGATAGAACCCTGCCCTAGTGATGCCTGTGGTCTTACCTGAGGACAAGCCAGAGTCCAGAAGAAGGGCTTGAGTCACAGCAAGTGCATGTGACTGGGTAGGTTTTGGGCTGTTTTCTGTGATGGAACCTACCTGAAATTAATCAGGTGAGTGACTCACTCACTTTGAGGCACTTCTTTATTCAGACCTTAAATGGGGACACTGAAATATAGCGAGGTACTTGAAATGTCCCACCCTGAGGACAGCTCATCCTAAGAAGAACTAAAAGTCAGAAGTCTCATAGCATTGGGACTGGCCCCTCAAGAGCACATGGAGAGGAACCCCTCCACTCACAGAGGGAGATACCTTGGGATGAAGCCACACCTGTGGATCTGGACCAGGACTCCAACCTCTGACTTGGTGAGAAGGAAGGAGGGTTCCAGTTTGTAAATTCACATTTGATCATCACACGTATGTTGTTCGGGGAGTGTGGGCAAAGCATCCCAGGCAGTGATGTCTGATCTTCCCTGAGAACTCTATTTCCTGGTGGCAGCAATGTTTTCATTTGTACTAAGATAGACAGCTGCCATAATATGGGGATAGACACCAATGTCACTATTACAGGAAGCACCATGGCAGTACTCCCCTTTATAAATCTGTGCTTATACACGTTTTCGCTTGGATGTATTTAGAGGAAGGTTTAGCCTCTGTGGATGGAGAAATATACACAGGATTCCTGGGATGAAGGCCCAATTGAACCTCACTGTGCTATAGTGGGAGGCAGGGATGAAGAAGGATATGAGGCAAAATATGGTCCTTCATTAGGACCTGTACTATAGCTGTAGAAAAAAGCTGCAGTAAGTATCTGTAGATGTGTGACAAAGAACTAGTTTAACAAGGACTCAGGAAGACAACACCCACAACTCACTGAAGAATGAGGCCTTGGGATATCCATACCCAGCCTGTATCACATGAGAAGACTTGAGGCTCAAGGCTGATACAGAATGAAGCTATGCTATTGTGCCTAAGCCAGGGACAACCATCAGCTATGGCATCCCACAGTGTCAGGGACGGTAGGGAAAGTGTCACAGTCATTACTGCAGAGGTCTGAAGGAACTTTGCTTCTTCACAGCATGATCCTTATCGTTTATAATTATGGGTTGTGACCAGCATGGCCGAAGTCAGGGCTACAATATGAAACACAACTACAGCCATCTCCCTAAGCTATCCACATTTAAATTTAAATTGTATTGTAAAATTTAATGAAGAGAGGCCTCTGAAGAAAGTGTCAACTCAGTGCATAGTCTATGACTTAAGGCTTGAGCCTCCAGAATGCTAAAGATAACTACTTGCACCACCCACCTGTTAGTGACATCCCCACCGGGAGCACGTGCTTCACAGGTAGGAATGAACCTTCCTGGACATCTTTATATTCAGCTTGTAGACCCTTCCCAGATTAGCCACAAACACTGATGTCATACTCCCTCCATCTTATTTTCAAACTTAAACTTTTACTTATGAAACGTGTTAATATATTTGTGGTTGAATCTGTTTGTATATCTGAGGGAATTTTGTCAATTTTCTGGTAAATCCTCCTGCAAAAATTATTTAAAGGTGGTGATGGGAGAGGTTGCACACCAACATTTTCCATCAGCTTGATACCCAAAATCCTGCAGATGGCACACTTAAAATCTCATGACAAGAGAAATTTGTTGATAAACTGAGCAGCAGAAATGAGACACCAAGAGGTGAACTGTGCACCTTAGGGCTGAATATGACCCTTCCCCACTGAATATGCTGGTTCCAGGGGTGACGTTCCCTGGAGGAGAAGGACGGGATATGAGCTCGTAACCGAAAAATGATCTTAAGGGAAGCCTTCAGGTACTTCCCTTAAGTACCAGCCCAAAAGATATCTGTGGGCATGGACAGCCTTTGAGATTTCACAGACAGAGAGAGGCCTGGCCTCTGTGACCTCACATGTGGGTCACTGTCATGGTTACAGTTGTGACCTAGTTCTGAGGGCAGCAGAGCCCATTATAGTGGACCAGGATTTAGCTCAAGAAAAGGTAGTCAGGGATCTATTTCAGGTAAATGATTGCAGAAAATTCTATGGGTGAAGAAGTGATCTCACCCCAGTGTACTTGGAAGGGGCCTCTCTTGGGAGGGGTGACAAATGCAGATTAGGTGACTGAGGGGTTTTTGATGGACAAGACAGATATGACCTTGAGAAGGGTTGCAACAACAAAGATCAGAGAAATACCCTGACTGTACACAGCTATATATGACATACAGAGAGAAGATGCCATCCCCACACAGCAAAGAGATCTTGTGACGATCTGTAGAGCCCCCAATGCTTAGGAAGGCATCCTCTAGATTCTGGGGGGTCTAATCTCTGCTGTTTCTTATAACTGTGATATTCCATCAAGGGTTCAGACCACAGAAGGGAAATATACCATAGGGTCTTGGTGGGACTGTCACGTGTGTATCTCAAAGCCTAAAAGCAACAGTCTTTCCAAATTAGGTCATGTATATCCACTCCACCATAGACAGTCAGCTGTGCAAGAGGAAGGTTTTATCAATCAGCTTTCTCTCCTAAATATTTCATCCTTGTATAATGTATAATTATTTCATGTGAACTGTGGGCTATTTGTGTCTGTATCTGTGCATGTTTCTCAGAGGACAGGTAAGTGATGTTGTAAGAACATTTAAAATGCTAGTATTGTCCACTATCAATGTCTACCAGACTTTTCTTTTTTTTTTCAGAAATGTTGACAATAGACCAACTTGAAGATTTTGGCAAGCATGGGCTGAAAAGGATCCACTACCTCCACCCTAAACATAAACAGGTACCCTGACCTTAAAAATGCCAGGACCCCAATCAGAATACAAGGGGACCCATGGAAAACCCTGACCCTAAAGAAGACCTGACTGATTAAGAGAGGAAACCTGGGCCT
The DNA here is from genome assembly GCF_017639785.1 of Mesocricetus auratus. NCBI lineage: Eukaryota > Metazoa > Chordata > Mammalia > Rodentia > Cricetidae > Mesocricetus > Mesocricetus auratus. Next base: position 61,506,682 of record NW_024429194.1, read on the forward strand.
GGGCCAATCAACTGAAAGAGGCCTGGGCCAGAACAAGAATATGAGTGTGCCCAGGCCATTCCTGACACTGAAAAGGCCCTTGCCCAAAGACAGAAGAAATGTCTGCCTGGGCCAACCCTGAACCTAAAGAAGCCTGAGTCCAATTATGCAGAGAATTAGGCCTGGGCCAATCAAATGAAAGAGGCCTGGGCCAGAACAAGAAAATGAGTGTGCCCAGGCCAATCTTGACCCTGAAAAGGCCCGAGCCCAAAGCAAGAAGACATGTGGGCCTGGGCCAACCGTGACCCAAAAGAGGTCTGGGCCCAATTATTTAGAGAAGTAGGCCTGGGCCAATCAAATGATAGAGGCCTGGGCCAGAACAAGAAAATGAGTGTGCCCAGGCCATTCCTGACCCTGAAAAGGCCCGGGCCCAAAGCAAGAAGAGATGTGGGCCTGGGCCTACCCCTTACCCAAAAGAGGTCTGGGCCCAATTATTTAGAGAAGTAGGCCTGGGCCAATCAAATGATAGAGGCCTGGGCCAGAACAAGAAAATGAGTGTGCCCAGGCCATTCCTGACCCTGAAAGGGCCCGGGCCCAAAGCAAGAAGAGATGTGGGCCTGGGCCAACCCTGTCCCTAAAGTAGCCTGGGCCTATGATGCAGAGAATTAGGCCTGGGCCAATCAAATGAAAGAGGCCTGGGCCAGAACAAGAAAATGAATGTGCCCAGGCCATTCCACCCTGAAAGGCCCAGGCCCAAAGCAAGAAGAGATGTGGGCCTGGGCCTACCCCTTACCCAAAAGAGGTCTGGGCCCAATTATTTAGAGAAGTAGGCCTGGGCCAATCAAATGATAGAGGCCTGGGCCAGAACAAGAAAATGAGTGTGCCCAGGCAATTCCTGACACTGAAAAGGCCCGGGCCCAAAGCAAGAAGAGATGTGGGCCTGGGCCAACCCTGTCCCTAAAGTAGCCTGGGCCCAATGATGCAGAGAATTAGGCCTGGGCCAATCAAATGAAAGAGGCCTGGGCCAGAACAAGAAAATGAGTGTGCCCAGGCCATTCCACCCTGAAAAGGCCCGGGCCCAAAGCAAGAAGAGATGTGGGCCTGGGCCTACCCCTTACCCAAAAGAGGTCTGGGCCCAATTATTTAGAGAAGTAGGCCTGGGCCAATCAAATGATAGAGGCCTGGGCCAGAACAAGAAAATGAGTGTGCCCAGGCCATTCCTGACCCTGAAAAGGCCCGGGCCCAAAGCAAGAAGAGATGTGGGCCTGGGCCAACCCTATCCCTAAAGAAGCCTGGGCCCAATAATGCAGAGAATTTAGGCCTGGGCCAATAAATGGAAAGAGGCCTGGGCCAGAACAAGAAAATGAGTGTGCCCAGGCCAATCTTGACCCTGAAAAGGCCCGGGCCCAAAGCAAGAAGATATGTGGGCCTGGGCCAACCCTGTCCCTAAAGAAGCCTGGGCCCAATAATGCAGAGAATTTAGGCCTGGGCCAATAAAATGATAGAGGCCTGGGCCAGAACAAGAAAATGAGTGTGCCCAGGCAATTCCTGACACTGAAAGGCCCGGGCCCAAAGCAAGAAGATATGTGGGCCTGGGCCAACCCTGACCCTAAAGAAGCCTGGGCTTAATTATCCAGAAAATTAGGCCTAGGGCCAATCAAATGAAAGAGGCCTGGGCCAGAACAAGAAAATGAGTGTGCCCAGGCCAATCTTGACCCTGAAAAGGCCCGGGCCCAAAGCAAGAAGAGATGTGGGCCTGGGCCAACCCTATCCCTAAAGAAGCCTGGGCCCAATAATGCAGAGAATTTAGGCCTGGGCCAATAAATGGAAAGAGGCCTGGGCCAGAACAAGAAAATGAGTGTGCCCAGGCCAATCCTGACCCTGAAAAGGCCCGGGCCCAAAGCAAGAAGAGATGTGGGCCTGGGCCTACCCCTTACCCAAAAGAGGTCTGGGCCCAATTATTTAGAGAAGTAGGCCTGGGCCAATCAAATGATAGAGGCCTGGGCCAGAACAAGAAAATGAGTGTGCCCAGGCCATTCCTGACCCTGAAAAGGCCAGGGCCCAAAGCAAGAAGAGATGTGGGCCTGGGCCAACCCTGACCCTAAAGAAGCCTGGGCCCAATGATGCAGAGAATTAGCCCTAGGGCCAATCAAATGAAAGAGGCCTGGGCCAGAACAAGAAAATGAGTGTGCCCAGGCCAATCTTGACCCTGAAAAGGCCAGGGCCCAAAGCAAGAAGAGATGTGGGCCTGGGCCAACCGTGACCCAAAAGAGGTCTGGGCCCAATTATTTAGAGAAGTAGGCCTGGGCCAATCAAATGATAGAGGCCTGGGCCAGAACAAGAAAATGAGTGTGCCCAGGCCAATTCTGACCCTGAGAAGGCCGGGGCCCAAAGTAAGAAGATATATGGGCCTGGGCCAATTCCTGAAGCAGAAGAACCCAGTTTGAAAATAAGGAGAGACTTGGGCTTCTGGGAATCCCTGACTGTAAGGAAGCCTCAGCCCAAAAAACAGATAAGATATGGGTCTGAGCCAATCAAATGAAAGAGGCCAGTGCCCAACTAGAAAAATGAGTATTCCCAGTACTAAATTGAGAAGAGATGTGGGCTTGGGCAAATCCCTGACCCTACAAAACCTGGGACCAAAAATTGTAGGTTTCTGGGCCTCTGACAATTCCTCTAATGAACCCATCCAGGGCCAAAACAAGGAAATGAGTATTCCCCAGGCTCATTCTGACCCTGAAGAATCCCAGTCCCAAAATGAGAAGAGATGAGGACTTGGGCCTTCCCTGAACCAAAAGAACTCTTTTAGAAACCAAGAGAGAATTTCAGACCCTAAGTAAGTCTAGGACCCAAAGGAGAAAATATGGGGGACTGAAGCCCATGCCCACAGCAAACAGAGATGTGGCCCTGGGCAGGCCTTGAACCTAGGCAAAAAGGAAGAAGAGATGTGAGGCCTGGGTAGTCCCTCAAAAGGAACAGACCTGGGCCAAACCCTGACACGGAGGAAGTTTGGGCACAAATAATTCTCTCCCAAAGAGGCCTGAACCCAACCAAATAAGTTTGCCCAGGGCAACACTAAAGTGAAACAACACTGTTTAACAGTTTGTACCATGCGGTTCTCTAAATAAGGCCTTAAGATCAGTTCTTGTTTTATAACCAACAAGATATCAGTGCACACACATCCCAGCTTTTCACTGATAATCTTGGACTAACCCTCTATACTTCCTATACTGTTTGATATACGCTGACATTCTGAGTACCAGAAGTGTGGCTTTTACACACACTTCATTCAATTCAGACATCCTCAACAAGCTAACAAGGATGACAACATTGCCATAAAGTGCCAAGGACTCACCTAAATAATCCAATAACTTGGATGCACCTTATCAAATAGGGTGTGACACTGCACCCTGAACCATATCTTGACTGACTTTTTATTCTAAGAACAATAATTTCTCCTATGCAACTCTAGGCATAGCCTGCTCAAGAAGAATTTGGGGAAACCCAGAACTTGATCTGATTAACTGAAATCTGGATGTATTATCCCCTCCAAGAAGGGGAACTTGATAATGACATGATTATTGACACAGGTTCAAGGTCATAAACAGACCTCAAAGGAAACCCAGCACCTCCTTGAACCCTAAGTAACCTGGACTATCATTAAATGGTGTGTGGACCACACCCTCTAGTCAACCCAGGGCAAGATCCCACCCCAAAGAGCCAGGCTTAAAGGGACAATACATTACGTTAACCACCATAGGAAATGGACATAACCATGACGCCGACCTGGTCTGAAGCCAGGCATTATGTCATGTCAATTTATTTTGTTGGACAAATCATTGCCTCATTTGTGACCTGGAACAAACATCACCTTAATGACCAAAAGAAATGGACATACTCATGAAGAAGTCCTGGTCTGAGGCCAGGCATTTTCACATGTCAATTAATTTTGTTGGACAAATCACAGCCTCATTTGTGACCGAATCCATGGCATTTCACTTAGAAATTTGTACTCAACCACAACCATTCTTGCACTGATGATTGACAACACATCATAGGACATGAACTCCTACAAGTGCTAATCTAGAATCTTCTTTGTAGTACCACTATAGTTTGTGGGATGTTCCTGCTATTCTTCCAACACAGGCAACAACCATTCTCACATCAGGTGTGTTAAGACATCATTGCTCTCTAATAATCTGGGCCACACATAAACATCAAATAACAATAACACAGATTGGGATCAAGAGTGTGTGGGCCGCACTCAGCAAATCCTCTGTGCCCAGCTCTTCCTGTATGAGGACTTTCAGAGAGCAAGGATAAAAAGCTGACTTCAAGTCTGACCTAGACCGCACCTACTGCTCCAAGAAGGTTGAACACACTTTACCACCATGAGATGGTTGTCTGAAAAATGACATACTGCCTGAGTACCTAATACTACCTGGATCTAGCTAAATTTAAGGGTATGTGGGCCGTACCCTCTCTCCATATGACCAGGAAGTACATTCACAGCAAGGGAGCACGGACTATGCAATGAGTTTAAATTGGATAAGGAACCACTCTCCTTAATATCAAGAAGAATTAGATGGCACAGGGACTTATTGTGATTCACTTGATCCCCAACCCCACCATTCCATTCATCAAAAATTTTGGATTCATAAATAAGGCTTCTGAAACTGATGACTGAAGGCCAATCAAAATGAGTGTGGGCTGGGGCTAACTTACCACCAAGAAGCCTGCGTCAAATTTAACTTTGAGAGTTGTAGTCCTCATTCTCTCTTCATCACACCCAGGAGATTTATCAATTTGGAGGACCCAGGACCCCAAGCCATGGCCTTCAGGATATCTGGGCCACACAAGAGAAACAATCTGGGCAGACACTGGCATGATGGGTGTGTGGGCCGCACCCAGAAGTCATTGTGTGCCTAACTGCTACCTGGTCTTCAAGAGATTCAGGACAAGATGATCTCATGTGTGTTAGCAACACCAACACCTCAGAGGATACTGGAACCACCACAAGGGGCAGCACAAGCTTCAAGACTGTGGTACAATCCTCCATATCCTGACATCAAACTTTCCCTAGCCACTCTGCTGACCTTGACCCTCAACTTGGCCACTCTGTTGACCTTGACCTCCTATTGGATGTGATTAAAAACATCAAGTAACTTAAAAATGTGATGACCATGGAGTACAGACACAACTTTAATGTGGATTGTAGTAGAAAACACTGACATCCACATTCTGGTGGCAACTAGACAAAGTTGTTTATGCTTCTTTAGTGTCATGAGAGCCTACCTAGAAGAAGTGAGACTTATACACTGATTTCTATAGATCTCTGCCTTTATCATATGTACCTAACACAGTTCTGAAGCTTTGCCGTCTTACATTATTCTTTGTCAAGTATTTCCTGCCCTACCATTATGTATATAGTCTTCAATAAATATGATTCATTTGTTTCTTAGTGTTTCAATTGCTGTGAAGAGACACCATGACCATGGCAACTCTTATGAATGAAAACATTTCATTGGGGGGACTTGCTTACAGGTTCAGAGGTAAAGTACATTGCCATCATGGCAGGGAACTTGGCAGCATGCAGGCAGATGTGGTTCTGGGGGAGTTGGTGAGATTCCTATAGCTTTCAGACAACAGGAAGTCCACTGACACTGGGTGGGATCTTGAGCATAGGAAACCTCAAAGCCCACCTCCACAGTGACACACTTCTTCCAACAAGGCCATACCCACTCCAACAAAGCCACACTTCCTAATAATATCACTCCCTATGAAATTATGGGACTAATAACATTTAAACTACTACTATCATCTCCCATGGCTTATCCAGAAAGCCGTATTTTGACGCTTCCCCTTTATTTTTGACTGATGGTTTCAATATTTGCATTGAACTTAAGACAGGCTGTGATGTAGATATATGGCACATCTCTTTATTCCTTGTGTCCATGTGCATGGCATGTAGTTGTATTCTCAGACCTCATGAACATCAGTGCACTTCTGTCTAGTAAAAGGTAAAGTCTGGGAGGCAGGGGAGAAACAGCTTCAGTGTGGATCATAGGGCACCAGGCATCTGGAAAGTGTTTTCCAGGAGTCTCCACATGAAGATGAATGGACCACCAGTGAAATTCCATGCATGGAGTCTAAACACAGGTAAAGATCCATATTATAGAGATGTGCCATGGGAACTTGAGGCACTGGTGGGTGTGCTGGGAGTACCTGAGGTACTGGAAGAACATGTTTATTACAGCCTTTAGACTTAAGTGTTTCTGACTGATCTATCTTCTTCAGATAGTAATGGTTGTACCTGGATCACACACAGAGAGATAGAGTCCCCAGGTTCATGGTATATTCCAAAGGGACAACTGCTGTGGGTTTTATCTCACCCTATCACTGTATAGACAACTTCAAAATATGGTTTTCAGACCCAAGGCAGTGACACACAACTGTGATCCCAGCACACAGACGACCAACGCAGGAGGATGTATTTGGGTAGTTTTCTAGAGTTCTACTACCCAAAATCTTTTTCAAAAAATGTTCTGACATGTGGACTCATAGTGGTTTCTCAAAACCTCTTAACTTTATAGCTCTTGGGCATTTACTAAAGCAATTGTTAAATCTAAAATTATTCACCAAGAACATTTTCAAAGTTTTTAATTTCTAAAGCATGGTGTAGATAATATTTTAAATAAAAGATGACTTTTAAGCATATTTTCCAGATAACACAAAAGCATAAAAATTGAAAATTCCTATTTGAAAAATGAGCATGCCTTCTTATAATAGGATTTTTTACTGTTTCTCTCTTTTTCTCTACCTCTTCCTTCTCCCTCCACCACCCCTAGCAAAGAAAATTGAGCCTAGGGTCTTGCCACAACCCCTGCTCAATTTCCCTTTGGTTGTCCATTTAATTCCCCACAGAATTTATCTGGTCATAATGGGTTTTATATTTGGAAGTATGCTTACCTTACTACACACTTCTACAATAAATTATACATTAAACATTTTCTGTGACCTTTGCCTTTAACTGTGAAATTATCCACATTTTATTTAATACACAATTGATCAAAATGACAAAATGTATGAGAACATTAGTAAAATAATTTGAAATTGTACCTCTCAATAGCTTCAACATACACACAAATGCAAACACAGAGAGAGAGAGAGAGAGAGAGAGAGAGAGAGAGAGAGAGAGAGAGAGAGAGAGAGAGAGAGAGACAGAGAAAGGAGAGGACATACAGATGAGGGAGACAATGTCACATTGTTCTAGAATGAGACAACTTTTGGCATTAATGCTATTCCTGTTTGTTCCTCTTGCTGGCACTGAGCAATTTTTCCACATAAGTAAATCAACAGGAATGGGAACAGTCTTGCTATGGTGATGCCAATTATTTGCACCCCTTTAAGTTAAGATAAAATGCCTTATACAGTGTAAAGGTCTATCATTAATTTGTAATGGTCCATTAGTGGATACAACTGCCTTCCTTCCTATTTGTTGAAAACAAGATGGTGGAAACTGCTTGGTTTGCAGGAGAAGGATTCATTAGGCAGCCATTAGAGCCTGTCGTCAGTATCTGGGATGTATAAAAAACCAATATCAAATGACTATAATTTTACCTCTGACTTGAAAAGCATTCTGTTTATCTAATGAGTCTAAAATATTTGAGAAATTGAAATATTTTAATAGTTACTGTGAAACTGTCTAAAAAATGTGCTGGTTGGTTTCTGTTGTCAATTTGATTCAACCAAGAGGCACCCTCAACTGAAGAACCACCTTGATCAGATTGGCTGGTGGTAGTATGTGTGGGAATCCTCTATATGTTTACACATGCATGGGGGATGAGCCCACTTTGGGGCAACATCCCTAGGCAGGTGAGCCTTGTCTCTATCAGAAAGCCAGAAGAACAGAAGTCAGAGAGCAAGCCAGCAATCAAGGTGCCTCCATGGTCTCTGCTGCAGCTCTTGCTTCCAGGTTCCTGACTTGAGGTACCTCACTGATGGACTATTTTCTGGAGGAGGAAATCAACCTTTCCCTCCCCAAGTTACTGTTGCTCTTAGTGTTCACCAAACAACAGAAAGCAAGCTAGTTCAGAAAACTTTTTAAGTGGAAAGATGTCCATTCCTTTGGAAGAAAAATTGTACACTGATTCATATAATGCAATTATATATAATATAAATATATGCATATATACATAGAGTTATGTATAGGTATCTTGTGTCATCTAAACTCCCATTCCTTCTGATAATTTAAAAGGCAGTTTTAGATACTGTAATAATGTCTTCACATAAAACCAAAAAAGTGGGAATCCCATCCTTTATCATTATCAGTTAAAAGCTCAGTACACACTTTGTATTGCTAATTTTGCTCATCTCTGGCATGAAACACCCAACACATAGCAACTTAAGGAAGGAAGGGTTTACATTGTAGGGGTGGGGAGTGCTCCCTTGTAGGGGAATGTATAACAATAGTAACATACTGTACCTGGTCCTGTTGCATATGCATTCGGGAAACAAATTCAGCGGGCTTCCCACTTTCTCCTCATTTCATTCAGTCTGTGTTTGTGGCCCATGGAATGTTGGTGCTCATGTTCAAGATGGAACCTTCTCCTTGCTTGAACTCTAGAAACAACATAGACATCACAGAGGCATGTCTTCTAGGCAATTCTAAGTGTTGTCAAATGGACAAAGAAAACTGACAAGCATATACTTCATAAGGTCAAATATTCAGGGTTCACAGTACTCCAACAGTCTTACATAAGTAGTGTATGCCCTTTCCCCTAGGGATTTAGAGCTGTTTCTCTCTTTTAATAATGTCTAGATATCATTGAGGATCACTGCCTGGGTCCTTCAGTGTCTAGGAATTACAAAATGATATCACCTCAATTTTTCTAAACCTCTGTGGGTGACTGACTTGGGATAGTCCTACAAAGAGAAAGCTTCTGCCCTTGGGAGCTCTTTCAGTACATACATCCCCAAATATGTTACTTTGACATAAGATTTGCTTTAAGCTGAAGACACTAAACAAACAGGAAGTACAAGAAGATCGCTCTGATACTTCTTGCTTCTAAAAGCCCCAAATGAAATTCCCTTTTGTAAGATTCCCCACTCACCTATTCCTTACCTGAAGGACAATGACATTCTTGTCATGAAAGTAGATGACGATCAGTCCTTCCAGACCCCAACCTCCTACATCCCCAGCTTCAGGAAGGGCATGAGACTTACCAGGCCCCAACCTCTGGCAACCCCAGCTTCTGCTTCAGAGGACCTGCCCACACAGGAAAGACAACAGCCCTTCCAGGCCCCAACCTCCAGTGACCCCAGCTTCAGCTTCAACTTTCTGCTTCAGGAAAGGAGACCAGTGGAGACAGTAAGACCCCACCTGCACCCACTGGAAGAAGAGATGGGAAGAAGAAAGAATAAAAGCTCACTAAGCAATAGAAAGGCCAACATGAGTGCCCCAGAATCTAGAGACCAACTCCAGCAAGACCTGAAAAGCACTACATAGACGAAGCAGAAGAGACAGACCTTAAAAATTATGAAGATGATAGAGATGATCGTAGAGGAAACTTGGAAATCCCTTAAAGAAACAGAAGGAAAAACAAAAAATACATGAAATGGGGGGAAAGGCAAACCAAAAAAATTCAAGAAATAAATCTCTCAAAGAATCTAAAGAATACCAAGAAAAAACAAACAAAAAAATGAAGGAAACAAATCAACCAGTTGAAGGATTGAACGATGAAATAGAAACAATAAAGAAAACACAGAATAAGGGGATACTGGAAAGAATAAGCTAGGTAAATGATCAGGAACTACAGATGTATCACCAACAGAATACAAAAGATAGAAGAGAGAATCTCAGGTGACCAAGACTCATTAAAGGATATACAGTCATCAGCCAAAGAAAATCTCAAAACCAACAAATGCCTAACACAATATATCCAGGAAATATAGGACACAGTGAAAAAGCCAAACCTGAGAATAATAGGTATAGAAGAAGGCGAAGAAATACAGCTCAAAGGTACAGAAAACATATTCAATAATCTAGAAGAACACGTCCCTAACCTAAAGATGTATATGCCTATGAAAATACAAGAATCTTACAGAACACCAAATTGCTGGACCAGAAAAAGAAGTCACCTAGCCACATAATAATCAAAACATCAAACCTACAGAATAAAGAGAAAATATTAAAAGCAGCTAAAGAAAAAGGCCAAGTAATATACAAAGGCAGACCTATCCGAATTACACCTGACTTCTCAATGGAAACTATGAAAGCCAGAAGATCCAGGACAGAAGTCCTACAAATGCAAGGGAACAAGGATGCCAGCCCAGACTACTATATCCAGCAAAGCTTTCAATTACCATAGACGGAGAAAACAAAATATTCCATGACAAAGCCAGATTATACAATATGTATCCATCAATCCAGCTCTACAGAAAGTGCTAGAAGGAAAACCTAGACCCAATGAAGATAACTACACTCACAAATACTCAGGAAATAGATAATTCCACTTTACCAAACACCAATTTAAAAAGGGAGGAGACCCTACGCACGATAACTCCACTGCCAATTAATCAAGCACAAACAAGAATCATCAATCAATGGTCATTAATATCCCTCAATGTCAACGGTCTCAACTTGCCTATAAAAAGACACAGACTAGCAGAATGGATACAAAGACAGAAAACATCCTTCTGCTGCATACAAGAAACCCACCTCTACATCAAAAACATATGTTACCTCAGAGTAAAGGGTTGGGAAACGATATTCCAATCAAACGGACCCAAGAAACAAGCGGGTGTAGCAATCCTAATATCTGACAAACTAGACTTCAAATTAAAATCAATCAAAAGAGATGAAGAAGGACATTTCATATTCATCAAAGGAAAAGTCCATCAAGATTAATTCTCAATTTTGAACATCTATGACCCAAATACAAAAGCACCCACATTCGTAAAAGAAACATTGCTAAAGCTCAAATCACACATAAAATCTTACACGCTACGAGTAGGAGACTTCAACACTCTGCTCTCACGGCTAGACAGGACCTTCAGGCAGAAACTTAACAAAGAAACAAAAGAACTAATACAAG